>NC_135756.1:27123750-27475000 GCF_041903045.1 Epinephelus lanceolatus
CTCTCCACCCACAACCCCACTCGCCTTGGCTGTGCAGCCGAGCACAGCAGCTTCTCCACGGACTATTACAACCAGACGGTCCCGGTGTTTCTTCCGCAGGCTCCACTTCACTCAGCTGCCTGATATACCTGCTGCTTCTTCCCACATTAACCTGAATAACAAACCAGGGCTCGGTGCTCTGGTTGGATCCAAACGGAGAGCCGGGGCTAACGTTAGCTGGGAAGCTAGCGGAGGCTAACTGGCTGTGCTGGCAGCTGAGTGAAGTGGAGCCTGAGGAAGAAGCACCCGTTAGCCCTGGTTTCACTACAGGCAGATTCAAGGAGGAAATAAAATAAAACCTAAACAGCCAACTTAGTTTGGCTTAGTTTAGCAGTTAGCGATGTCTTTCACTCACTCTCGGTCTCTGCTGTGTTTAGCTATTTCCCTGCTTTCCTGTTAGCATTAGCACTAGTCGGCTGCCACGCTAACGTCCCTACTCTTCTCCATGTGCCGGAGCAAGAGTAGGGACGTTAGCGTTAGCACTAGTCGGCTGCCACGCTAACGTCCCTACTCTTCTCCGTGAGCCGGAGCTGTGAGCCCGCGAGCCTGCCAGGCTCACGGAGAAGAGTAGCGTTAGCTCCTGGAGTTAGCACTACAGCTACTATGGCTACTGGAGTAACTTACAACTATGGAGCACTTCTACCAGCTCTTCTAGTCAATGAGCTGACTTCACATGAATGTACATGAACGCGCAGCCGGAAAGGCTTGTAAACAAGGGGCTGGAGATCAACACAGAGAGAGGTTGTGTGAGGTCATGCTATACTCCAGATGAAATTACACCTCTAGTTCTTCACATGACAATTTTTTAATTCCTTCAATCTAGAAATGATGAATTTCGTTTATTGCTCCTTTAAAGAAGGCCTTCTGTTATGTCATGGAAACAAACCACTGCACCTACCAGCTGTACCCTCGTAAACAAACCACATTGGATATCAGCCGTGCCCTTGAGATAAAAATTAAGAAGTAACAGCTTAAAAGAAGGGCCTGTCAACTACAATTGTCCAGACTGAAATATCTCAGCAACTCGTGGATGGATCTCCTAGAAATTGTATACAAACAAAATACCTGTGAAACCACTTCATTTCCCTTCAGAATCAGCTGTACTTTGTGTCTAAGGAAACGTTAGCCAACGTGCTAAATTAAGGTGGGGAACATGCTAAACTTTATACCTGCTAAACATCTTGTTTGATGTATATCATAATATGGAGCATTTAGCAACAAAACATATCTGACTGTCTAGGGTCTCTTTCCCTCTACACACACACACACACACACACACAGAGACAGAGAGAGAAGAGAGAGAGAATGACCAGAGGGTAGCTTCTATAGGGGGATGATACAATACATTAGATTAAAAAGGAATAGGTTCATGTTACTGTCAAAAAATCACATGGCTCTGGTTACAGGCCAGACTGTGTGTGTGTGTGTGTGTGTGTGTGTGTGTGTGTGTGAGTGAGTGAGTGAGTGAGAGAGAGAGAGAGAGAGAGAGAGAGACAGAGAGAGAGAGACTCTGATCAGTCTAAATAGACTTTTGTCTATTTATGGTGTGAGTTTTTTTGTGCATATTTGAATAAGCAATTCAGCGTTTTCTGCATCCCTGCCAAAAAAACTTAATGAACATGAATTTGGATCAACTGGAAATTTGGATTTTGTCATGTTTCAGCTGTGAGACAATGCAAGGAATTATTTTCATCTTCACAACATTTGTCAAAAAGCTGGCTGCAGTGTGAGCCAGATGATGGAGAGGGAAGTCATGAGGGAAACAATAATGGAGGGGAAGAGAGAATGATAAAAAAAAAATAACTCTCTGTTGTTCTCTCCCCCATTCTGTTCCTGGCACTCCAGCCTGGGATGCTAATTCAGTAATTGATCCCGAGACGTTGCGCTGAGATTACTCTGTGTGTGTGTGTGTGTGTGTGTGTGTGATTGTGTGTGTGTGTCTGGGGTTACAGCCCTTCTTGTTCTGAATCAGGGATGTGGAAGAGGAGGAAGGGTCACCCCCTGGGAAAGCAAAGGGGGAGAGGAGGAAATTACAGTAAGTAAAGAGAGGAAAACAGATAGAGGTAAGTCTCTGTAAGCGAGAGAGCTGAGCTGCCTGGGCAGATTCATTGTGAAACTACAGAATAGGAGGAAAAAGGAAAAAAAAAATTAAAAAGGGAAGTTATTTTAAAAATGGGAACATTTTTGGCTTCCCTGGTGGTGCAGACCAAGAACCAAAACATGTCTGGTTTAAGTCTGGTTTGGGAACTTTGTTGCGTGTCTCTCCTCTTGTTTTCACATACTGTCAAATAAATGCCCCCCAAAATATTTAAAGATGGAGATGATGTTTCTAAAGACAGAGATGTTTGACCTCAGTGTCAATTCAAAGAAAAAAAAAAATCATAACAAGTCTGTCTCCTACTAAATTGTGTGGTAGAAATTAGTTAAACCAAATTTCACACAAATTACAGTAATATTAGAAAAAAATATTTAAAATTCCAATCCTCAAGATTTTCATTAAATCAAACCATGTTTTTGTTATAATATGTAGTCAATCTTTTTTCAGCAATAGCCATTCAGTGTATTTACATTCTGTAATCACCTTTCTACATAGTTGTTTTATTTGTTAGTGGCAGAGTCCGCCATTCTTGTGCAGGATTTCAATTGCCTGCCTATAGATACAGTCAGTATTTATTGAAACACACACAAAACATCACATCTGAAAAAGGTACAACAAAGCATTCACTACTAAGCTGAGGAGTTACTATGTGGCTTTCTGCACATCAAATACATTTATAAATCCAGAGTTTCTTTGTTTTCAACCTGGGCCCTTTTTTCCTGTGTTTTTGTGTCTCCATAACTAATGGAAACAACGTCTCTTGAGATTGGTCCAGTATTGAGCAAGAGCAGCGGCCACGCTGCAATGTGAACACTCAGGGCATGTCTTCAATTTACATCCACAAAAATGCTTTTTGCCACTGACTACATAATTGAAAAGATCCCTTAGAGACAGATGTAGATGTAGCTTTTTATTAATGAGTAAGATCCTTTTTGTTGAATCAGAAACAGCCCCAAAATTGGCATCGTCAAATCCACCAGACTTTATTTAAATAATCAGTAATTTTACCATCTTAGAACACGCTTCATTCAAAGTTGACAAACTAAATTAAACTATCTAAAGGTGTCTTGGTTTGTCTTTCCACTATTTTAACAATCACCAACTCTAGTTTGGTTGAAATAATCCCTTTGCCCAGTCAGATGTGGAAATATTCTGGCTCCATCCATGCTACAACATATATTTAATTAGGGGCGATTTTGGGGATGCTTCCAGTTAAACCAAAAGGATCTAATGCTTTTTTCAAACACTAGCTATGTTTCCATCCAAAAGTGATTTGAATCATTGGGAAATGCGCATTAAAAGAAATACGAATCCTGTGTGTTTCCATTAAATGTACGGACTTTGGTGAAAAATGCGAACTCGCACGAGTTTCCCGCAGAACTGGAAACAAAACAAGTCTCGCATTCTTCTTCTTCTTCTTCTTCTTCTTCTACGTTTTCTGGTATTTGGCAACCAGCTTGTAAATGCATTACCGCCTTCCCGACCCGGAGTGTGGATATCACTGTTGGGAAGAGGAGGAGCTAAATATGATCATTGGCAATAATTCATAATTATTAATATCAATTATGGATTATTAAAATATTTGATTAATTAATTAATAATTAATTAATTATTGCATAAGCCTAATAATCAAATTAGCTTACAGCAGGGCACCGCCGGGAAAACCCGGACCAATGATCAGACGTAAATTCAGTCTCAAGTGTGTTCACCTAGGAAGCTAATTCTAGGGAGATATCAGCAACTATAAGATGAACAGGAAGGAGTGGAGCTCAGGCACTGACTTTGTCAACCAGCTTCATCACAGTATACAATGAAAAACCAAAGCAACCTCTCTTTGCAGTATAACAGGGTTTATTCACACTGATGACATTAATTTACAACCAACATCAACATTGCTCTATAAACCCTATCAACTATAAAACATTACCGAATCAACCAACAAGCATCAAGAGGGGTGTGTGTGCGCGTGTATATGTATGTATGTGTGTGTGTGAGAGAGGGTGTGGAAGAAAGTGGGTGAGTGAGCGAGAATGTGTGAGTGTGTGTGTGTGTGTGTGTGTGTGTGTCTGCTTTAGGAACAGTTGTGGGTACTTCTATTGGCTATGAGGATCACAGCCAGAAGCGTTTCCCTCAGGTACGCTTTGTGATGATATACCCCGGCGTGATGTCATCGGTGCGGGGTTGGCCATGGCAGATTTCACCCAATGGGAGCTGTGTATTTCAAGGGACCTCTGCTAGTCAGCTGGGGTGCTGTGTTGGGGGTTGAATCAGCTGATTCACACAGAGAAAGGGGGTTGACTGATTCCTTTGTTCTTTTGGGCGCCAACATGTGGTCTCAGGCTTTGATTGTTACATGTAGGCCCAAAAGTTTATGGATAAAGTGTAGGCCTTGTTTAGAAATCCTTGTACGGCACAAGATCACCATGGAGAGAGGTGCGCTACGTCAGACTTAATTCGAACATAACTATTTCCATCCCCCGTTTTGCGAATCAACATTTTTTCAAATCAACCAAAACCCAGCTAAAGCGAGTGTATTTTAGTTTGTGCGAATCAGGGGATTTTAATTTGAGATTTGGCATTTTCATCATAAATTTCCGATGCAATACTTCTAGATGCACATCTAAACAGGCTGATGGAAACATGGCTACTGTTAGATTGTTTTGCCATTGGTGAAAATGTTTTCACCAAAGAACTGTAGTTCTTCAGGTTGCAAACCCCTGCGTGATAATGTTATAGCACATCGTCAAAACATAGACTAATGGCGTAACGTTAACACCGCTAATCAAGTATTTCTGTTTGTAGTTCTATATTAAGCTTACGAGTACCATTCACTCTACGACAGCTGTATCAGACATGTATTAAGGCTTGTTCACATTACACGATTTTCACCCAGATTTTGCGTCGCAGAGACTATCGTAATCTTTTGAGTGTTCATACCTGGCGACATTTGTTTCTGTCAGCGGGAGTCTCGCCAACTGCGTTACGACCTGTGTGTGCACACCACAAGATTTTTTCCACTGAGCCCTCGCCGACAGAGCCCCAGATAACGTGGTGATGTCACCAAACTTGGAGACGACACATCGTAAAGGCATGGATATTCTTTATTATCCTGGGTCCAAACACAACGTGCTCCCCGTGATCCTGTGGACGCAGCCATTGTTGTTGTTGCTTGCCGGCTTGTCAGTGTTGTCAGATCTTGGGAGAGAAACAAGCAACCAGGGCTATGGAAACAAGCCCAAAAGAAGCGACTATCATGTGTTTAAATAACTTATTCGACGGATATATATAGAGAAAGGTGACGTTAGAGAGCAAGCCCAAATAAGCAACTACACTTTAGAAACAAGCCCAAAGTTGCGGCTAATAAGCGGACCTGGCAAGTGGCAACCCTGTGGCTTGTCCTCCTCACATTTCTTCTGTCCTCCTGCGTGCTGACGTGGGACATATCCCGCCTCTCATTGGCTGATGCTCTTTGTCAGTTGTGTCAGCCTTCTCCAGTTTTCTAGCATGCCAGATATCCAGTCCCAGTCGCAGACAAGGGGGCGACTTGCTCGGGGTCCATGTCATTGGTTCGACAGCCCATTGGTTCGACATCTTTTTCATTTTAACCCACACCGTGATCTTTTCCTGACCCTAACCAAGTGGTTTTAGTGCCTAAACCTAACCAGACCTTAACCACAGGGCATCATGATGATTTCGGAACAGACTTCGGAACAATGAGTTTAATATGGTCGGAACAATGGGCTGTCGAACCAACGGACAGTTCCCCTTGCTCATAGGCTTGTTCACACATGAGGACTCGTCGTGGCTGCCGACTCACCTCTGACCCAAGGTGGCTCTCAAGATCCTCTGTGACGTCAAAATCGCGGTGAAAATCATGTCATGTGAACTAGGCTTGAGGCTACTGTTAATGCAAACCAAACATTTCTACTCCTTCACATTAAAAAACTCTATTTACTATGTCCTGCTGTTGTGTATAAAGTACTTGTGTTCTGTGCAGCATGAAACGAGGGAAGTCAAGTGGGACAAAAGAGAAACAGAGTGATGTTTTCCAACACAGAGGACATATACCGATGTCTCACTCTGTATATATCATGCGACTCCTGACCCACTGTGCTGTGAAAATTCCACACTGTACGTGTAAAGATATAACTGACAGAGCAAACGCTGATGAAGGTGTTTCACACTGTTAGGATCCACACTGACCTGAGGACTTTGGGGCTCCAGGGTAATGGTCAGAGCCAACTACAAGACTTCATTCCTAAAAACACTTGATTGTTTTTTTGTGATTTTATTTGCATAACTTTTTATATCTATCTAATGTAGAACTGCGGCACAGATTAGATGTGCTACATTATTCCATATATCAAGTGATTTGAATTGCGCCAACAACATGCTTATTTGCATTATCGCTATACTGTAGGTCACTGAGGTTGCCTGTTCATGATCAGATCCCTGCTGCTCTCATTTGTTCCCTTTGGCTTCACATTGGCCACTAAATGACGAGGATACTGTATGACTCCAACTGCTTAACATAATAAGGTCACTTTGATCAACCAACAGCATGATCGCATATTTTTTTTATTAAGAGAAAGAGTCATTACTGTAATGATTATTTTCTTGAATGACTGTGAGTATTATAAGGTTGGGGATAATCAAAACCAGAGACACAGATGCTAAATCTGGCAAAAACAGGAGCCATGCAAAGACTGCAGTTGCACCACAGTCCTCACTGAGGCTCAGGTTTTTGCAGATGTAGCGTATGTAGTTGGCTGCATAGCTTTCTCCTCAGTCATTGGTTGATCAACAGAAACATAAATATAAAATCAGTATGGACTAAGCTACAGCAACATGTAGCATTTCCAGCCTCTACACATGTTCTGTATCAGTCAGCATGACAAGATTTATATCCTAGTCAAGCTCCCAAACAACCTTAAGATCCTCTTTTGTCAAATCATATTCAGTGCAATGTGTATAAAAATAATGTACATCATAAAGATGACACTGTTTTACTCTGAATTTTTAGCTCACCATATGAACAATAATCCATGTGGAAAGATTTTTTATCTCTTAATATTGAGATGTAATGGCTGAAGATTTTACAAGATGCGATTTATGCCTGTGGCTACCTCAGCAGCTTGGCCTCACTCCCAGGGCATTAAAAGAGAACTATGCCCATTTTCAAAATTCACAGTTATTCCTATGGTCCAAGACAGGCAAAAAATATTAGTAAAAATGAGCAGCTTTCACCCAAATCCAAAAACTAGAGTGCTAAAACTCACATTTGTGATGTCATAAAGTATAAAGTATGGGGCTGCTCCATAGACAATGAATTTATAGAGATGTTCTAGATGATACTGAAAGCACCTCGGGGAATATTCTGAGTGTATGGGTGCATTTCCTGCTTCAGAACAGAGAACACTATTCACCGTCTACGAAGCAGCTCCAGACTTTACAGCAGGGTGTTTTTTAGCGACACACTGCTGCCTTTACAGCCCCGTCTCTGCCACTCAAATAAACTTGTTACACAGTGAGCAGTTACAGAGAAACATTTTCATTCATTTGGAGTTGTATTTGTATCCTCCTGTAAAATGTAAGTCTGCTCTTAATTTTGGTCTCTACCCAGTCCTGAGGGAAAACTTGGTCTCTTTAGCTGCTAAATGCTCCATAATGTTCACCCGCTAGTCTCTAACTGTGTGCTCACTTGTCTGTGAGCAGGTGGTGTACATTTGGATGTTAGAACTTTTTCCACTGAAAACAGCTGCCTGCTGGAGCCAATAAAATGTGGTGAGAATGAAGCAAAACAGTGAATTTAGGACCAGACAGCTAAACAGTGAGTAAAGCTCTGTGGCGGCCCAGGGGAGTGGCAGATTCAGGTAATAATCTTCTGTATGTTGCATTGTCTTCACATTGTTATTTGATCTATTTTTTTATTTTTTATTATAGCTACTTTAAATAGAAATAAATGCATGCAACAAATACAAATGAATGTTTACATCTGCTGCTGTTAGGGAATAAGCTATGAGTTGGTGCTGCTAATTTTCCAGTTGGTTCTTTTTAAAGGTTCAGTATGGCTATATTGGTAGAATTGGAATATAAGTATTTTTCTTAAGTGTATAATCACATGAAATTGATATGAATTGGCATGTTTGCCCTACCTTAGATTGAGTCGTTCATATCTACGTAAAGAGCTGGTCCTTATTCATGGAGCCATGTTGCACTGCCATGTTTCCCCAGAATGATTAAACCAAACGCTGGCTCTAAACAGCGCCATTTGTGTTTTCATGTTGGCCCCCAAAAGCCCATCTGCACTAAGCAGAATCAGGCAAACATGTAAAACTGCTTTATTCAGTGTTTTTTACCAGTTTAAATCACTAGGTCCGTTTGTTTTGGAGAGAAGGAGACCACTGTGGATAATTCAGCTCCTGGTAAAAACCTCCTAAATGACAAACAATCAAGGAATTATAGCCAGGAGAAGTTTCAGCTGGTTGCAATCTGCAATCCTCAGCACTAGAGAACACTAACCCCCCCCCCCCCGCCCCCCCCCCCCAAATCTGACACATTGAACCCATAAACCATTGCAGGAGAAGACTATTTTTACTTTATATCATATGCAGTTTTACACACCAATAACAAAAAACAGCAGATTATTGCAAAGTAGAAACATGAGCCTGGGGTCAATGAGCCCTGAAGGGGTCAGGGGTCAGGGTCAGGGTCAGAGTTAGGGTTGGGATAGAGTTAATGAGGGTGTACGGTCACCTGCAGGGCTGTCCTTTAAAATGCTTCTTCTCTGTGTGGTTTGGTGTAACTGCATGTGAAAGTAATTGAAAAGCGTGATGGGGCTGTCAATACTCAAGCATTTAGGTTAGATGACTTAATAATTCTGCTTTCAATTTACAGGCCATGAAAAATCATTGTCTGGTATTGCACAACAACTGTGTGTGTGTGTGTGTGTGTGTGTGTGTGTGTGTGTGTGTGTTTGAGAGAGAGAGAAACTTAAATCTTAACTGACAGCCAAAGTATTTATGAAGGTCAGAGTTGAAAATAATTGTCTGGGTTTCATATTCATGTATTCACATGCATGCTGTGGGTCAAGCAACCATTACCACGCACACACACACACACACACACACACACACACACACGCACACACGCACACACAAGGATTTTTTTTTAGCTGTTCAGTGCCTCAGCTTGGTGATGTCATTGTAATTTGCTTGTGTGTGTGTGTCTAATGCCTTGAAGAATAGCTTGATAAATCCATAATTTCCCCCTTCTCCACATAAATAAAGACATGCTGTGATTTTATCAACCAGTGTCTTAGATTGATTTTAATCTAAATGTCTTGCCATCAGTCATTTTATAAAAGCATCTGTTGCTTTTTAAATGGTGACGGTTTCACTTAGGACTTAAATCCCAGCGCTCTTTCATCTCCTTGTATGGCTGTACTACTTTACACAGTATTTCCAAAACAAGATTTTAAGATAACAGCAAAACGGCAGGCACATGGTGGAAAAAAGTCTGAGATGCCAGTGTGTCTGTTTTTTGACCGATGAACACTCGAGCTGAGAGATGCCTGTTTTCCATCATTCTGGCTCCAGTGTCTGCATAGTCAAAGCCTCAGCGCAGGACTGAGGGGTAACCTGTCAGTAAAAGCAGCAGCTGTTGAAACCATCAGCGACAAAATCATGGTCTGAAGCAAACTGGGCCTGCCATAAATCTGCAGAGATTTCAGGTAAAAGACAAGATGCAGTGACTTTAACAAACTGATCAGTGATGAGAAAAATCTGTCAGGATAAATTTGAAATAACTATATTGTGCATTCATATTTTGTGATGCAGGTGCTTGAGATAAGAATTCAGCATTTTTATTCAACACACTAATCAATGTCATTATTCACCGACAGTTACAGTCCATACAAGGCCTCAAACGGAGCCCAGTGAAGTTTGTTAACAACTCCAGCCTGTTGACAGTCCACAGAGCTTACATTTGCACTTTAAAGACTCTTAAAAGAATGTTTTTTGGAAAATATTATAATTTGCCTTCTTGCCAAGAGCAGATCAATACCATACTCATGTTTTCATGCTAAATGTGGAGCTAGAGCCAGCAGACGATCATTAAGGGTGAAAATTCGAAACAGGCTCAGTACAAAGGTAAAATAAGAATTAAAAAATAATGTGTTATTTTTTTAATTGTGTCAAACAGAAAGAAAATATCACCAAAGTACTTTGAGTTGGAACTACCATTTACAAGCTAAGCATACAGGTGCAGCTGATCAGACTGATGTCAGCGGGAGACCACACTGCCAAAGCTGACAAAGCACTATTTTGAGTAACTTGCCACAGACCTGTGGATGAAATCAAATCAAAGAAGTTTACTATGGGGTGTCGATGGCTTAGTGGTTGAGCAGGCGCCCCATGTACAAGGCTGTCGCCGCAGCCGCCCGGGTTCGACTTCAGCCTGTGGCCCTTTGCTGCATGTCACTCCCTCTCTCTCTCCCCCTTTCACACTGAAGCTATCCTATCCATTAAAGGCAAAAATGCCTTTACTACAGTGCTTGCAAAATGGGTGGCGACTGACTACAGATCATTTCAGGTGAGAGATTTCTCTTTTTAGTCAGCTACTTAGAGCAAGTCATAGTACAATGATGGCTAATTCATCAAGTTTTATTTTGTTAACCTCACATCCAAGTTAATGGAGCGATGTGGTATGCACTTTACTGAAATGTGCTGCGCACTTTTTACATGCACTAATGCATATTTCTCAGTGTGGAACATTGTAATCTGTTCCAAACCAACAAACAAAACCCACAGTATTTCACAAAGTAGGCACTTTGAAATTGTCTCCTTCCTCTGTTGCAGCAGTGCAGCACTGATTTAAGAAATAAATCCTAAAGTCAGGATCATAAAATACATTTCTTTGCATTCATTTGATCCCCAGTCAAGACACTCTGGTAAGAATTTCCTTGTTAATATGAACTTAATATGGATTTTAAATTATGCAATGAAAAATGTGATCATTCACAATTAACTATTGAAATTCATTGATTAATTGCAATTTAAAAAATAAACCATTTGACAGCACTAGAAAACAGACACATTTTTTCTTGAACTTATAATGATGATGTAAATGTAATGTAATAGCTATAGAATAATGACATCATCTGTATTTTGATTGGCTCCCTATAAACAGTAGGTGATTTAAAGGGGCCATCCCCCTCATTCGTAAACTGACCAAAGTCCATCCCCCTTGATAACAATTCATCTCTCTTAACCTGCGTTTGGACCCAGACACCATGAGAAAGAGGAGATTCTAAGCTTTCTTATGATTTTGTTTTTGTACCCAAAAATTAACCAAAGTACGTCACACCACATAATGAGAGGAAAAGGCCTTCAAAGTTTGTAGTAAGGTGGCCGCATA
Organism: Epinephelus lanceolatus; assembly: GCF_041903045.1. NCBI lineage: Eukaryota > Metazoa > Chordata > Actinopteri > Perciformes > Serranidae > Epinephelus > Epinephelus lanceolatus. Next base: position 27,135,305 of record NC_135756.1, read on the forward strand.
CGTGCCAATTGGCCTTCTAAGCTGAGTATGCATACTTTACTCTGGGGGCTGTTCTGGAGTACAAAATGCACAGAAAAGCTTGAGGAAACTTTCTTTTGTAGCCAACAAGGTAATGAAAACAAGCATACCCAACAACACAGTGCAGGAAGATGAGAAAATATGAACAACCTTGGCATACACAACTTGTATCAGTTTTTATGAAAAACCCTTTGATAGGTGGACCCTTATGGACTAAAGGAATTTAAATAATTGAGGACTGGACACAAAGGTAGGAAGTCAGCACTTTTTTCCTCCTCTCTCGTTTACCATACCAATAAATCTTAAGGAACTAGTCCATACCCATTGAGTGCACAGTTGCACACGTACAGTTTCACATGGTGTGTGTTTGGGATACAGGTCATAGGAAATTGCAGATTAAATAGTCAAGTGAACCCATTAAGAAGAGCAATATATTATGTGAATCTGATAGTATGATTGCTTTATTGAAAGTACAGTAGTACCATTGCCAATAGTGGGATAGTTAGTGGGCTAAAACTGTACATTAGTAGTTGAGGTAGCACGTTGAAAGGCAGATAGTTAAAGTGTTTATATGTTGTATTGACTTAAAAGTGGGGCGCACTGGTAGAATGACTGACTGACTGACAAAATGACACACTGACAGTTTCCGTGATTATGTACAGCATACCATACCATGACTTAGTCATACCAAAAATTAGAAAAAAAAACCCAAAACATTCGGCCACAGGGGGAGCCACAGCGATCGGTCACATTTTAGCCATTTTTAAGCATTTTTCTGTTGTTATAGCGCCACCCAGTTGCCAATTAGAGTTAAATTTCTCCAGTCACCTTGAGGCGTCCTGTTCTACATATCTACCAAGTTTAGTAAAAATCGATATGGCGGTGTGGCCTAGAAAAGAAATTAGCTCTCTAGCGCCCCCATTTTGTTTGATCGGATCAATAATGGAGGGGTCCCCTCAGATTATGTGTGGTCATATGCCTACAAAGTTGTGTGGTGATCGGTGAAACCCTTGAGATGTTATACACCTTTATGTGATGAGCCACGCCCTCTGCAATATTCATTGCCTTATAGAAGCTCAGTTTTAGTAAGTTTTCCAACTTTTGCCAAGAGGGAACTTTAGATATTGGTCCCTAGATTATGTTCACTGAGTTTCATGCAGATCGCTCAAACTTCCTAGGAAGAGATCGATTTTAAGTGTTTTTCAAAAAATTCAAAATGGCAGAAAATCTATAACCCGAAGTTATGGGTTCTTGAGGCAAGTTTGTTCCTCATGAGGAGAGGCATCTCTGTGCAAAGTTTCATGTCTCTAGAACATACAGGGCATGAGATATGCCCATTCAAAGTTTGCAACTTCAATCGGTTGCGAGAGCGCCCCCCTATGGCCAACTGATGTAATATTGCTACATTCACATCCTCCCATGACCCTCTACCACAGTGCCAAATTTCACATGGATTGACCAAGTCAGTGAGGAGAAAAACATGGAACAGACACACAGACACACCCACACACAGACATACAGTTTTCGTCATTATATAGTAAGATTATACTTGGTGCTTTTGGTTTCAGTAAATACAACTGAGCGACTGAAATGTTGAGTCTAACTGAGCTAACGATGTGTAGCATATGTCCATATTGACAATGGTTTAAACATGCAATGTTATATTTTGATGTGTGATGCAAAGCTAGCTCAAGTGGGTTGCCGTTGCAATCTGGTAGCTTTTTAAAGTTTTTAATATTCTAAAAGCCAGGACTTTATGAATTTAAAATGAGATGAAAAGGCACTGGCAATGGGAAGAGTGTTGCCAGCTTGGCGACGTTCTTGCTTGATTTAGTGACTTTAAAGACCCTCTTATTGACTTTATTTCTAAAAAATCGTCTAGCAACAAATTTAGTGACTTGTTCAGACCACCTGGGAAAAAGTGCAAGATATATTTGTAATTGATACCCATGCATGCTGCTCAGAGTTACCACTGTCCACAGTCTCTCGCCATCTCTCCTGTGCAGGCAGTCAGTAGGTGTAGGGGAGGCAGGAGACGCCTCTCGCTGCACTAAAGGAGTTTGGTTGTAGTGATGCTCTCGCTCTCTGGATTGGAAACACAAGCTCTCATTGAATTCAGATGTTTAGTTGAATATATTTCTATTGAAATTAATTCAGCAAAGTAGTACAATTCTTCCAAATAAATGCATGATGTTGTCCAGGCTCAAATTCGATATATTCATCAGTGTTTGAGCCCCTCTAATGCGGCTTTCTCTGAAGTGTTTCTGTGTGTGTTGTGTCTCTGACTGGATGAGCTGTGACCCTGACAGTTATGTTGCCTCTCGTGCATGTGTTTTTAGTGACTTATTTCGTTTGTACAGCACTTTGAAGGGTGTGAGCTGTTAGCTTGCCATCATGCCTTCACAAGCATCAAAAATTGTGTTTGTCATCTGAATTTGGTCTAAAGTGTCATATTCTAAAAGCCAAGATTTTATTTCAAATCAAACAAAATCCCTAAATGACCTAAAATTGAGATGGTAAAAAAAATCCATGTTAACTCCCCTTGGTTACTCTGAAGCTGTTGCTGTTGCTGTTGCTCTGCTAACATGCTGCATTCCATTACTTTTTTGAGCCAGGGCCATCTATTAAACTTGGAATGTTTAATAATAAGGATGCACTGACCTGAGGTTTTCAGTTTAAGTGGTCAAACAAAGTTTTTTTTTAAATGCAAGAAATTCACATTTCCACATCAAACGTGCTCACTTTGTTTTTGTTTTCTGGGATTAAGCTTCTAAAATCATAGCTCATAAACTCTTGGGTATTGAAAAATGTGACCCCAGGCATCAGTATTTGTCGACCTCCATGTTGAACAAAGAAACATGCAATGACTTTAGGGATAGAAGGACAAGAACATTTATTCTGAGACTAAAATAACACAGAATTTCAAAAGACATGAATTGGATTTTTAACCTACACATCAACAAATCAAACAAAACCTCCTGTTGTGTAAATCCCAGCATATATTATCAAGGATAGCCTTATTTCTATACAACAAAAATAAATTTTAGGCTGACCCCATATAACCTCTTATTATTGGTTTTGTCTTGGCAAAGCTGATCTCACCGTGTGTGTGTGTGTGTGTGTTGGACTGAGATTACTGGCTATTGTAGCTTGGCAGGACATCAGCCATCCTGTTCATCTGAAGAGGAAAACGTTGTAGTAATTTGTTTATTAACGCTTAAAATGTCAGTCAAGTAGTATTGTTCAGTCGAGTGAAATGAGATGATGGATCATTAGGGCCATTTACTGCGAGTACCACTCCCTTGTCTTTATTCAGCAGTCATGTCAGGGGAAAATGAAGAACTGCTGCACTGGGGAGCAGTTCTGCCTTCCAGACTAAATTATAAGAGTGTTTTTATTTTTAAAACACTTGTCAGGGCTTTTTATAAAGCATCTCATAACCCAGACGGGAAAAAAAGGCACAGGATTATATAAGAAAGATGGATGACTGTTACTAAATAAGGAAAAGATGCGGTAATGAAACATAAATGTTCCCCTGATAAAGGCTGTACTTTAAAGAGAAATGCCACGTATTTCAAATTTTAGGGGGGTCTTTGTTGCTGCTCTCTCTGTTTGCCTCTCTGCCTCAGGCTTTCCTCGTTTGCACATGGAAGGGCAGACAGGTGTGCTCTTCCCATCTTAGGCTTTCCATGTAGGCATGTGGAAGAGGCTTTCTGCGTAGGCTCAAGGAAAGGCAGAGAGGCCCCAGAGCAGAGCCATACTGCTTAATATAATACTGCAAATGGAAATAAAGTTTTCTTTGACTTGAGTGTTCCTGACTGAATTGCCATTCATTCCATGATTTCCTCCAGGTATTCATGTCCCAAGAGGATGAACCCTTATGATTTTGATCTGATGCTGTTTCACACAGTGTTGAGTGAAATTATGTAAATAATTGATGGATTTTTTTAAGAAATTTGGTACAAACATTCAGTTCCCCCTGAGCAAGGATTGCCATCACTTTGCCAGTCCATGTCTTTTTATTCCACCATCAGGTCAAAATTACAGTGCTCTTAATACTGCAAAACTAACGACACTCCCACCCTCCTCTGCAGTACCCTCTGATTAGTGCTAATTAGAAAATGTTAGCATGCTAAACTAAGATGGTGACCATGGTAAACATTAAACCTTTTAAACATTTGCATGTTAGCATTTAGCTGAAAACACTGCCACTGTTCAGCTGTTGTCATACAAAGTAAATGGAAAGACATGAGTAGACATGAATTCATCCGTGACTTTCATTGGTCTCAAGGTTGGATATTGCTTCCATCAAGCTGTAGCTACTCAGCAATGGCTGATTCCCATAGGCAACATAGGCCACCATAGAGTGCCACCCACTTTGTTGGCTACATTGCTGATTTGTGTTGATTTTTGTAATAAATATTTTTTTTTGGGTGGTGGTGGTGGTGAAGGGGTTGCTTAGGGTGCAAACTGTGCCATGTCTGACACTGAACGCCTGTTATGACAAATTGCCACTGCATGGTTTAGCTCGATGCGACTTGACTTGGTTTTTGTTATCCAGCCCCTTATCCTGTACCACCGAAAGTGGTCTACAGTCCACTGCAGTCCATTTCCCCAGAGAGTTTGTTAATTCGTCAGACGTAGACTTACTTATTTGGGCTCTGAACCTCGTCATCTGGTCTACCGTGGGCTGGCTACACCGTTTGCCTGTACCAGGACTGTCGTAGCTAATGTTAGCTCTGGTGTCCGGGCTTGCAGCAACATGTTTTGCATTGAGGTGATACCGTAGGCTTGAGTTCGCACACAACCTTGCTCTTATCCAAGCCGAGCAGTGTGGTCTCGTCTTCCATCACTGTTCACCAAACTTTCTTGTGCGCTGACGTCACTCAATGAATCCTGTGCATCTTCTCCGTGGCTGGCAAACTAACTTTAGGTGCATTACCGCCACCTACCGGGCTGAACTGTGTGCATCAGTGTTACCGGTGTGCCAGAAATTAGGGAACTGAGAAAGGTGCTATTAAATGTTTTTTTTTTTTGTTTTTAATGCGTTTTTTTTTTTTTTTTTGTAATTAATGAATCGAAATGAATGCGTTAAAGCCCCAGCCCTAATTAAAACCACTGACAGGTGACGTGAACAGCATTGATCATCTTGTTACAGTACAATGTTCTGTTGGGAAATCTTCTGACATTCATGTGGTTTCCACCTGACACACTCCACCCACTTAAACACCAGTGCAGATCATGTACTGGGGTGTTTGAAGGCCAGGTTAACATCTTGAGGTCTTTGTCATGTTCCTCGGGTCATTCTTGAGCAGTTTTTGTCAAGTGGCATGTCACAATGTCCTGCAGGGGGGGTCACTGCCATCTACAAGTGCCGTTGCCATGAGGGGGTTTATTTTGTCTGCAACAGTGTTTGGGTGGGTGGAGCCTATCAAGTTGCATCCACATGAATGCCAGGGCCCAAGGTTTCCCAGCAGAACATTGCACTGTAACAAGATGATCACTGTTATTCACTTCACCCACCAATGGTTTTAATGTTTTGGCTGATCGGTGTATCTCTTCAGTGTAGGTGGGATTCTCTGCTGATCGACATAAAAAGACCATGTGAAACCTTTGTGACATCATCTTCAGGGCAACACAAACACACAGTGTGTTCTCTCGCTGGATCTGTTCATTGACAACCAAACAGAGGAACGTCTGTGTTTAATCAATTGCCCAAAACATGCTTTTAATGATGGTAACTTGGCCATTTAAAAATAATAGGTATGTGCAAGATGTCGTGCAAGTGACATTTCCAGTGATGATTCTCTCTGACCAATCAGTGGTTTGCAGTATTTTCATTCCACTTTTTTAGTATCAGCTCAGTTTGCTTGGAACAATCGACGAAGGTGGTACCAAAAAAGTGCCAGGTACTATCCACAACTTTTCCTGGAAAACCAAAAAAGATCGATTTTGAGCAAAGCTGGGTCAAGCCGTGTTGTGCAATCATTCTCAACAAATATACTGTTTGAGGGGGGCGCTACTCTGCCAGAGCGACTCCTGACACGGCTCTGAGTGTCTGTGTTTTCATGTGTATTTTAGTGGTTTTGAGTGTGTGTTAGTGTTAGTTGTCCTTCAATGGACAACTAACAACAGCAGCAGTTTATAAGCTTGGCCTCTGGCTTGTTTTAACGACTCTATGGCCAGAAAATGGACTTTGTTTGCCACCGGCACAGCCATTCACCACCACCACAGGTAGGCTCACGTATTCACGGAGCTACCTGTTGGAGCTCAACCACCATCTGCCGGTGCCAACACACGTACCCCACCTCACTGACAACATCCCTCGTCAACTAGTTCGCGATCAGAAGCGAAAACGCATCCGGAGGAAAAGAGGGTCCAGAGGGGGCATAAGGAACAGACTGAGGAGGAGAGGCAGACGGCTACCGCTACCTGCTATAGCGCTGTCAAACGTGCGATCGCTTCGGAATAAGACAGAGGAACTTTCCACCCTCCTAATGTGCGACCAGGACTACCGACAGACCAGCCTTTTCTGCTTCACTGAGACCTGGCTTACTGAGGACACAGATCTGCAGCTGGACGGCTTTAACATCATTCGCTTTGACAGAGACGCAGCAAGAACCAGGAAGTCAATTGGGGGCGGGCTCTGTATGGCTGTCAACAGAAAGTGGGCTACAAACTTTACAGTGAGAGAAACCGAGAGCTGTACGCACTACGAGCTGTTGACAGTATCGTTCAGACCGCATTATTTACCCCGAGAGTTCTCCCAGCTGACTGTGATTTTAGCATACGTCCCAGGACCGGATTTTAACATGGCAGCAGAGCGGATAGCTGACAGCTATCACAGAGCTGTCAACCAGACTGGAGCGCAGCCTGTGTTTCTCCTGGGGGATTTTAATCGCTGTGACGTCACGTCGCATCTGCCCGACCTGGAGCAATATGTTACAACTCCCACTAGAATGAACAATATACTGGACTTATGCTATGGAAATATCCCAAACGCATATGTATCAAAGTCACGCCCCCCTCTCGGCCGGTCAGACCACAACGTCATCCTGTTGCTACCAAAATTCAGATCACAACTTAAAACGGGTGAGACAATAACAAAAACTATCAAAGACTGGAACAATGAAACAACTGAGACACTAAGAGGTTGTTTCGAACTCACAGACTGGGATTTGTTTTTCAATGACTGTGGTACCGATCTGAATTTACTGACAGAAGTATTGACCTCATATATATCATTCTGTGAGGATGCCGTCACCCCCACCAAAAAAATAACCATCTACCCTAACAATAAAAAATGGTTTACCAAAGATATGAAACTCTGCTTAACCCAGAAGAAAAGAGCATTTCTTCAGGGGGACAAGCAGAAAGTGAGAGAACTGGAGAGGGAATTCAGAAGACAGTCTGCCCTAGGAAAAAACAACTACAGGAGGAAAGTAGAGGAAAAATTAATATCTGGGAATGTGAGGGAGGCATGGCAGGGATTAAACACCATGATGGGCCGTGCCACCAAACCAGCTGTGACTGGCTGCACAGACCCTGCCTCTTTTGCAGAAGAACTGAACACCTTCTTCAGTAGGTTCAACCAAAGCAAAGCATCAGGAAGCTTCAGCTTTGGCTGTCAGACTCTGACCAACGATCAAGCCCTTACTGTTGATGAGCAGCTGGTGACCTCTGTCTTAGAGAGAGTAAACCCACACAAAGCCCCTGGCCCTGACAGGCTCAAGGGCAGGGTGCTCAAAGGCTGCGCTGCACAGTTGGGTGCAGTCATCACCAGACTGTTTCAGCATCTTCTGGAATCTAGCTGTGTTCCCAGCCAGTGGAAGGAATCCTTAATAATCCCCATCCCCAAAAAGTCACGTGCTAAGGACACTAAAGACTTCAGGCCTGTGGCCCTCACATCAGTACTCTGCAAATGCATGGAGAGAGTAGTGTGTGACCTAATGTCACATATGCTGTCCGAAAAACTGGATCCTCTCCAGTTTGCCTATAGGGCGAAGCGAGGTGTAGAGGATGCAAGCCTGACTCTTTTAAATACAGTTACAAAAAACATGGATTCTGCATGACCACACACTCGGATTTTATTTATGGACTTCTCCTCTGCTTTTAACACTGTAAACACTGACACTCTGCTGCACTGCCTCCTGAACCTACAGATCCACCCGAGTTTGATTTTATGGATAAAGGACTTTTTAATGGATAGACCACAGCAGGTGTTTTTAAATGGTTTTAAGTCCAGTACACTGGTTTTAAACACAGGGCTCCCACAAGGCTGTGTCTTATCCCCAATTCTGTTCTCTGCCTACACCAACAACATCACCTGCAGCAGAGAGGGAATGACTCTTTTAAAATACGCAGACGACATGGCCCTGGTGGCCCACATGGACAATTTGGAGGCTCTCACCCAGTACCAACTGGCAGTCAATGACCTGGTCACAACCTTCAGTGAGAAATCACTAGAACTAAACATCCTAAAGACTAAGGAGTTGTGCTGTGGGGGCAGAAACAAAGCAGTAATCTCACCTCAGCTTTTTAAACCTCTGCACATTCAGGAAGAGCCGGTGGAACAGGTGGAGTGCCACAAATATCTGGGGACACAGATGGACACCTGCCTGTCTTTTCAAACACACTCAGACACAATTTACAATAAAGCACTACAGCGCCTCCATCTTCTCAGGAAACTGAGAAACTTCAATGTCAGTAAAAAGATCTTAATGATGGTCTACCGGTCACTCATAGAATCCATTCTCACCTTCAATATCACCTCCTGGTACAACTTTCTCACCAACAAACAGAAAACAAAACTCTCGCGGATCACAAATCAAGCCAGCAAAATAATCGGTTCACCACAAACTCCACTGCTCCATCTGTATGAGCGCTCTGTGATCAGGAAAGCCACCCTGATCACAGATGAACCCTCTCATCCCCTCCATCACTCATTCAGTCTCCTCCCATCAGGCAGGAGATACAAAGTCCCACTGGCCAGAAAAACAATTTACAAAAAATCATTCATTCCAACTGCAATAACAGCCCTCAACAGCAGAGGAATTACAGTGCTTTGATCATGACTTGCTGCTGGTCCTTTTCTTTTAAATGTCAATGTTTTGTATATGTACCTTTTTTGCGTGTTTTTTTAGATCGTGTTAATGTCTTGGATGTGCTTTAAATGTCTTCTGTGTGTGTGTATATATCTAGTGTTGAGCCCTGTCGAAGACAAATTTCTGTTGCCTTTTGGTTCCAGACAATAAAGTTTTCTATTCTATTCTATTCTATTCTTGGATTTGTTCTCTGCAGGGGAATTAACACTACCAATAATAATAATAATAAAAAAAATAAAACAGCAGTGGCCTTATTCTTCAGTTGGTCCTAATATCAGTGACCTGACTGAATTCACCACCTTTATAGATATTATAACAGGAATCATGCGGGCATCGTGCACCAGGTCACTGCCAAGTAAAAAGACAGGCTGTGAACACACAGTAGGTGTTGCTCATAAAATGTGAGTAATACAATTCACTCCTTAACTTCAAGATCTACATTTTCTCCCCATCTCTGGCAACTATGACACATAATAAATTGTTAACTATAGGTGGAAGCTTCATCCCCCACCATGCATTTATCCTCCATCGATCCCACTTTACTGTGGACAAGATGTCCCGAGTGTTAAGCCAAACTATTTTATCACAATACAAAACGGCACTGAAACAGCCAGTCATGTAACATCTGACTCCTGGAATAAAGGTGTTAAGTGTTTCCAAACCATTCCTCTTTCCGGAGAATGAGCAAAACACAGCAGAGTAGCAGAGTTTTTAGTTTTCACACCGCCTACAAACAGACTTCTGCATGAAAACAGCTGACAAATAGCATACAACTGCCAACTACACCAGAGCCCCATAAAATCTGATGTTAGATGTGGCAGACATAACATTTTACTGCTTAAATGTTGCACTAATGTTCCACCTTGAAGACAATGTGTTCAACCAAAGCAAAGCATGATTACTTTTCAGATACTGATACCTCTTTAAGGTCTTGTAAAATCCATCTAAAACACCTATCAAAAGCACACCCAAAGCAAACTGGAAGCTGTTCTTGTTGCATTTTTAGTGCATGGACATGCATGGTCTCACTTGAAAGGTAACACTCTGAAGTTTTTTCCCCCACTCACTCATTTGTGTGAAATTTTGTCATAATAACCTCATGAATTCTTGAGTTGTGGCCAAAGACATGTTTTGTGAGGTCACACTGACCTTGACCTTTGACCACTGACCACCAAAATCTAATCAGTTCATTTTTGAGTCCAAGTGGATGTGTTTACCAAATTTGAAGAAATTTCCTCAAGGTGTTTGTGAGATATTGCGTTCAGGGGAATGAGACAGATGCAAGGTCACAATGACCTTGACCTTTTTGACATATAACCACCAAAATCTAATCAGTTCATCACTGAGTCCAAGTGAACATTTGTGGCAAATTTAAAAAAACAGACCTGAAAACATAATGTCTTGAGCTACGGCTATCGCTGGCATGGAGGCATAAAGATGCTCAATTAAATATTTTTTACCCCCATTCAAATTAGTGGAGTGCAAAACTAAGAAGTTAGCTGCTTGGTCAGCAGAAGTCTCTAAAGCATTTGCTTTATGGGCCTCACGGTGCAGAACAGTTGGGTAATTTCATATGGTGGAAATTAAGCTTTTTTTGGCTTAATGCATAGGCTGACCAAACGTCCTCTTTTGCCCGGACATGTCCACTTTTCACGTCCCGTCCGGGGCGTCCGGGGGGGGGGGGGGGGGGGGGGGGTTTATAAACTGATGATAATGTCCGGTTTTCCGTGTGTTTGTGTGTGTGTGTGTGTGTGTGTGTGTGTTAGAGTGCGGCACGGGCAGCATATTTCTGTCCGAACCTGAACCGAGCCCGACATTATTTAATGACCGAAGCACTGAGTTTGTGTCACACAGTGGTTACAGGCTATTTAACAGGCCAGGCGTGCGCCGTGGGTGCTCAGCTGCGGAGAGGGAGACCTCCGTGTTTGAGATGGGAGCGGGCGGTGGGAGGTCCGACGCTTCTAGCGAGAGGAGACTAGGGAGAAATAAAACAAAATAAGATAAAATAGAAAAAACCTGTCTCCCTCTTTTATTTTATTTTCAGCGTTTAATCAAGGCGGAGGCGGGCGGCTGGAGGTCCGAGACTTCCAGCGAGGAGAGAGGTAGAAACAAACAGCCAAAGTGTGTCTGTGTGTGTTATGTTCAGGTGTTGTCACGTAAATAACAGCGCCCAAGCAATAAACAGGACAGACAATAGGATTTTATTTATTTTTACACTACATTTTCACTGAAAGCTGACCGAATCCGACCCAAGCCCGAATACAATTCATAGCTACATTTTTGACCAAACCCGGGCCGACCCGTCGGGTACCATCGGGCTCGGATCGCCACACTCTAGTGTGTATGTGTCCCCTATTGGGGCCTATCTGAATTTCTGTCTTTGAGAGATATTATTTTGTAATATAACTGAATTTTCTATCCATACATATAAATTTTATATATATAAAAATTATAAGGCATCTTTGAGTAAACTGCGAGTATCATTTAAGTAGGCTTTGTCGTGGCCGGCCGAGTGTCCTCTTTTTTGGAAATCAAAATATGGTCAACCTATTAATGCATCACTGAGCAACTTTCATAAGAATGAATGAGGCCCTGCTTTTAACACTGTATCCAATTCTCTGTATGTCCATGGCCTGACTACTCCTGTCAGTGGTTAGCTAACAGCTAACATGCTAGCAAGCCAGGAGCTCCCGACTTCTGTCAGTTTCAAAAGCTCTCAAAGCTTTCTGTTTTTTTTGGACAGTGTTCTTAGGATTTTACGTCATTTAAAATAGCACTATTGAAGAGGGTAGGAAAAACTCTCCAAGCTAGCTAGCTTGCTAACTCTCAGTTAATTAGCTCATTAGCTTAGCTGCTAGTGAGACGACAAGTTCATACAAGTTATTCAAAAGACAGGTTGTCGTCTACCACTGACTCCGGTCATACAACTGTCCTCACTCCACACCTCTCTGTTCATACTCTCACAGAGAAAGGTAAAATACAAGTGAACGGTGCAACACAGCCAATAAGCTAAGACACGTCTTCCATTTTGAGCCCCCTGGCTCATCACTTCTGATCTACACCTGTGCTAGAGCTAAGCCGCTCTGGATCAGGATTTTAAGTGGTTCCTCTAAGTGTTTCCACCTCATCAGCAGAGCAGACAGAGCACACCGAAGATATGCTCTGCTTGTCCTGGTTTACAGATGGTAAGGACGAGATAACATTCAGCTGAAATGTACCGAGCAGTCGCATGTTGTTCTCAATGAGCCAGAGACAGATAGCGTGTGTTGATGGATGTATGAGTGGAGGGGTAGGAGGGTTACTGGGAGGAAAAGTGGATGAGCAAATAAATTCTAGAGAATAATTAAATAATAATAATAAAAAAATAATGGTTGTAAAATTATCTGCCGTACAATGACCACAATATTATTCCTAACTGTAAAAAATATTTTAAAAATTAGGTTTTCAAAAATGTACTGCTTTGGGTTGTTGATTTATTGTACTGCCACGGTAAAAAATAATACCCTATAGAAGTGATAACAATAATGACCTGTAAAACTGGGGGGAACTGGGTCAAGTACTAATCTGTGTGAGTTAATGGCAACTTGTTCACTTCTTTTCACAAGCAGTGGTGGATCTACCTATAAAAAGAAGAGTAGTAAATTTCCCTAGTGATATGATTTTTCCCGAGTCAGTGCTATACAAATCCAGGACAGTCTACAAACATAAAGGAGTACAACGAATACAGGGAAGGTCACTTGATTCAGCCACACACCAGCATACTGTATAGAAGATAAGTGTATCTGGGTCGTTCAGGAAGCTACTGTGTGGGCAGGGAGACTGTCAGCTGTGACTTCCCCTGATTAAAAGAGAGAGGGAAGAAAGGAACGATGACGCAATTTAATGCACAATGCCTCATCTCCTTTAATCAGTGACACACACACAGTTATGTACAGCTGTGTGTGTGTGTGTGTGTGTGTGTGTGTGTGGGCGGGCTCAAGATCGATCCCTCTCTCTGGTGGTTCACCCTTCTGACTTCAGGTCTCTATCTCAGCCTCCCTCCCATCACCTCCAGCTTTGCTCTTTTTACCTCACAGTGAATAACTGACATTCAGATGTGTATCAATTAATTAAATCTTCCTACTTATCTATCAGTAATTGAAAACAGTGATGCTCCCACAGGGTTCACCTGTTGTTGAGGCTTAAGGTCAAAGATATCTTGTTGTCATATCCAGATAGCAGTCGGACATTAGAGTCACTTTGTTGTCTGAACACAATGCATAGACAGTCCTTGTCGTGGTGACATGCAAAGGATCACCACTTTTGGTTGTATGGTTGCAGAAAAATAGGAGAATCTTGAGTGATAGCTGTATTTATAGAAGCTGGCCTTGTGAGGCAGGGCCCCAGAATGATCCTAGGGGCGTCACATTTGATTTGTGAAAAACCAGGACATTTGACATGCAATGCAAATATCCTCTATTTGTCCTAACGTGCAGCCAAGCTGATATCACTCAGCAGTCAGATACAGCTGTTGCTCTCCTCTTTGACTATTTATGGATGTAAGCTTCACTAACTACACCTGACCGTTTACTGAAGTAATGACAAAAGTTATTAAAGGTAGGATCTGGAGGATTTTCAAACAAAACAAAATATAGACATATACAAATGAAATCCTGCTTAATCATCACCTATGGGCTTCTACTCATGTGTGGTGGTGACTCTGTTTGCAGAGCTCCTGCTTTTTAACTGTATTTTGATGTTTTTGTGAGCTCAGACCGCTTCTGGGCGGAGATTTCCCCAGCGAATGAGAGAGCGCAGGTGCCGTGCCAGAGCGTGTCCGAGCGTGCACCAGCGCATGCCTTGCCTGAACCTCTTCTGTGAAGCCTTCTTCCGTACCTCCGAGCTCCATACACCCAGGAGAGTTGAGCCTGATAGGAAGGGCTGAATTTGAATGTGTGTTTACAAACAGCAACTGGAAAATCCTCCAGACCCTACCTTTAATGCACGAGTAACAGGAGCGCATAATCTCCATTCAGTCATGACTGAGTTAAAGAGACTAGCTGCCATGGACACAGACACATAGGCCAAGTACATCAGTGGCTGAAATAGAATTGATCACTGATCATAAAGTCAGACAGCTTATAGAAACCTGAACTGTTTTTGTCAAGTCGTTTCAGAGTGATTCAGCCTTTTGATTCGTCAAAAGTGACGTTAGACACCTTCATCATCCCAACAGCATCACAAGACATGAGAGTGGGCCTAACTGTGACATCTGGTCATAGGCTTTCAAAATAAAATAATCATTGCACTCCAATGTGTCAGTTATGAAGATCTCACAGTACGGTGGGGAATACAGTAGCCTCCTAACTGCACAAAATAATGTTAAATGACTGGATCGCCTATCTAAGGCAGCAACAGCCTGTGCAGTAGTTGCTAGGTGATAAGCAAAACTTTTGTATTTCTGCTACCTATTGAAAAGAAGTATAGGCACATGGCCAATCATCACTCAATTTTACCAGTTTACAGACACTGGATTGACTGAACAGCAATAGACGCATCCAGTTTGAACATTCTAAATTAGAGTGACATTTTCACAAAAAAACAGGGCCAATTTGTGTCCTGGGAAAGACCAGTCATTTTCCTGGGCAGTCACTCAAAAAAGAGAACAATCCCAGGAAAACCAGAACGTCTGGCAACCCTAAGTGACCCTTCCCCTCTACAACTATTATGATGAGAATAAAAAAACAACAAAAAACAATAACACAGGCTGCATTTCGTGATATTTTCTGCCTTTTTAGAGACAATATTGGCATGAAAATAATATATATATTTTTGTTATATAGTTCAGAGCCAGTAAGGAGGCTTTAGAAGGCAACAGTGGGATCAACAGGGATGAAACAGGCCTACCTTAATGTAAAGACAGTGACTGACAGAAATAAAAGGCTACATCACAGATGACAGAGAAGTCCCAGCAGTGTAAGCATCAGATCAGAAAGAGACCACTGCACGCCCTGCAGCTTCACTGCAGGTGAGAGAGAGCCCAGAGTATCTCCAACAGCTTGACAGTGGTTGTGTCACTACATAGTTTGTAATGTTAAAATCTCCAGTTTTTAAAGTGGTCTGTTAAATGTAGGCGCTTGAAATGAAACTATGAAAAAGGCTAAAGTTGACATTCTCACTCAGGCATCCATTGGTAATCATTTTCCCACTGCCTCCTGTATTTCTCTAGTCTCTATCGTAGCTAAAGTTACACCACGTAACACCACATATACAAGCATCGTTGAAAGTGACAGCATGTTTATTTGTATTGCCAGTGTTGTTAGGTTCTGTTGTCCGTTCATATTGCCACTAGCAGGCAGTCACGATTTACCCTGACGACGCCACTATTTAGTGGTTTCCTGCCGCGCTCTCACAACATGTGTGTAAATTAGGCGGTTGCAGTATTTGGTGTTGGGCTCATCACTTTAAAAATGTAATATAATACTCATTACTAGTCACTCTTTTCAAAAGTAATTATACTACTTATTACTCCCTGCCAACAGTACTCATTACACTACTCATTATATTACTTTTCCATTACATAAAATTACGCATAAAATCTGTTATAGCGTATCTCCCCAAAATTCAGATGTGCCCTTCTGTGTGAATGTCAACATAATTGAGGTTAACTGTAGCGTAGCTAAGGCTGGATAGCTTCTTTCCCAAGTATGTATTTTCCCAAGGCTCTGCCCAAAAGAGTCACTCATGTAGTAACGTTTCATTCACAACATATCCAGCCTCAAGCTCCATTACTTCTTTGTAGCTGCAGCTGTCTATGATTAAAATCCTGTTTTGGTTGTTTAGCCAGTGTAGGGCTACAGCCAACCTCCATGGCCAAGGAGGGCTCACCTTTGGTAGGGTGTATTTCCTGGAGCTTCACGTTGTTGTGTTGTCTGTCGTGGTAGTCGAGGTGTTTCAGACCGGAGGTTTGAGGACGTGTTGTTTTGCAGTGGAAAGAGTTTCAGTCCAACTACCTGCAGCAATAGTGTTCTCGTCATCTCTCCCCCCCGACAACATCAAAGTGATGGGAATATTTTAAGTCGCTAAGGTAAGCGCTTCCAACCAGCTTGCTGCTTTGTAATGTGTCCGCGCAGCGCAACAATTATTGAAGTGAGCCCGCTGGTGTGATGTGATAACAAAAGTAATGTTGTAAAGAGTTGTTTGGTTGTGGATTAACTGTATTATTATTACTGACATTTTATCAGTCATTAGTTACTCTACTTGTTACTGGAAAAGTAATATTACTACTGTAACACATCACTACCCAACACTGGCAGGAGTTTTTCCACCATTTTATTTAGCCTCCTGTGTAGTATCAGTTTGAAAAATGGCGTTTGTTCCCCTTTAGATATTTCTGTCTGAAGTGAAGTGGTGGACCATCCCACGAGCCATGCTTTTAGCATGACTAACAATGCTGTATTGGTATATCTGTAGCTTGTACATTTAGATGCTAGGATGCATAGTTTGTGCAGAACCTCAGCTTAGACCTTTGACATAGATTCATGTCAGCTGCAAACTCAGTTTGTGCTTTTGTTTGCTTTATTTGTATGATTCTGTTGCCCTGTAATACAACAAAGTCTTTCTTATGCCTTACGTCTTGTATAGTTTTGTACTACTTCTTGGGTTTTGGCACCTGGTTACACTGTATGACTTTCAGCAAATCTTCAGCAGCTGTTAAGCAACATGCAGAAGACTGACTGCATGCTGGCAGGTCTAAATCAACAGCAGTGGCTGTGAATAACTGATGGTGTTTTCCAACATGTTTGAACAAAGTTTAATAGAAAAAGGATCATTTGAAAATTTCAATATTATGTTCTTGATGAATGAATCAGGCTGCTACATACCTGAAGCACCCTTACTCATATTAATGTAACAATATTAGGCCGACTCTGTTTTGGTCTTGACATTATTCTTTTGAAAGCACAGCTTAAATGGAACCAGCATGGACAGCTGTGGAGGTTTTACATAAGCAATGTGTTGCTTACGAGCTGCTCACGCCCAGGTTGAACCGCAATGAAACTGCTTGAGAAGCAGGGCGGTGCTGGAAAACCGAGTAAATTCTTGAAAAGGTATCTGACGATATGGCACATAAACTCTTAATTGACGCAGACACAGCTTGGATGACAGCGTTGAATATGAAATTAGAGCAAGCGCCTTCCAGTAACGATAGGGAATAAAAAAGAAAAAAAAAAAGAGTGGGAGTTCCTTGTGCCTTTGAGGGCGATCGCTGACAGACACTGGAGGGTAAAAGAACGATGCAAAGACAATAAACTCTGTCAAAATGCTTTTAAAGAAGCACTACAGATTATCTCCAACCAAAACAGTGCAGAGAAAATAAAGTGACAGATAATGAGCCACAGAGAAAACATTCTGGTTGGATGAAAGCATAGCGAGGATGCTTGCTGTCTTAGTCACCAGGTGTATTATATGTCAAAGGAATTCCTCACACACACACACACACACACACACACACAGTTGGCACCTACAAGGTATGGTGGTTTTTCTCTCAACACAGCTACCAGGCCACACAATTAAATAAATGACTGTGTCTGCAGTGTACTCTGCTGCTGCTTCTGTGATATTGGAGCAAACGGCTGAGCATGAAAATCATCTTGTGACCTGAGGAGGTACCCCAACTTAAACCTGCATTAGCTGATTTTTATGACCACTTGGGGGGCAGTGCGAGAAGCTGTAAATGCAACGCCTTTGAAATTAATATGGTAAACTGTTGTCTATTTACACATCCATCTGATTCAGAGCAGCATTAGCTTTTATTTTAAGTCGTGTTACTGGCCACTGGTGAATGTAAGTAAAAGTGATATCATGTCCTCTTTAAGATACATTTCTGACAGTCTCTGACAGGGTTAATGTTGCAGGGTTTGCAAACACCAGTAGTTCCACTCAAACCAGCCTGAATTCAAAGGAACAGGATGTACACCTTTATTAAGATGTCAGCTGTGTCATTTATCTAATTTGTTCTGTTAGGACTTGCCAAACGGTGTGAATAGGCACACACACACACACACACACACACACACACACACACTATAATTAAAAGTGATATTCCAGTATCTCCTCATCTTCAGTATCTCTCTGGAATGAGGGAGTGCTTGCCAATGAGAAAGAGTTCCACTTGAGACGAGACAGCGCACTTCAGAGTCATTTCCTGTACCTGTGCAAGGAAAACATAAGCGAGGGGAACGCCATGACATCAGTGGCAGTGTTTGAAGAGCCAGACTTGGTGCCACTCAGTGGGGCAGGCACGGCAAATCACATATAACCCATTAAATCTTTGTTGTTTTAACTTTGACTGAAAAATCCTTCCACCAGATTAAAAAACAAACATTATGTGATGTTGAGCGGTGTATTTTTTATTTATTTTTTTATTTAAATGTGGGTGTTCATTTTCCTTGTTATTGGTCTACAAACAGATCATGGCTCTGTCTGTCATAGAAGCAGAATGGGATCAGTGTCTTCTCGCTCATGACCTGTCATTTAACAGGTTATCACCTGGCAGAATCAATGGTAATTTGCTGCACTGTTAACTAGCTAACATATATTTCCTCAGGTAGCTTTTATACTGTATGTTAAAGTTTTTTCCCCCACTGAAGGTGAGGGACGGACATTGCGTTAGTATTAGTAAGGCTATATGTGTTGTGTTATTAGATAGTGTAGGTAGTTAATGTTACTTGCTGTAGTTAAGGTAAATTGTTATTGTGTGGAGAAGCAAGCAACAATGGTATGCATTCAAACTACATTACATTTTGATATACTAAAATCTATCATTGCAAATATTATACTGTTGATTTTGGAAATAGTGAGCGAGTTTTTTTCTGTGTGTGTGTGTGTGTGTGCATGTGCGTGTGTGTATAAATTAAGTGAGTGTCGGGGTGTTGGTGGCTTAGTGGTAGAGCAGGTGCCCCATGTACAAGGCTGTTGCCGCAGCGGCTCGGGTTCGACTCCAGCCTGTGGCCCTTTGCTACATGTCACTCCCTCTCTTTCTCTCTTCCCCTTTCACACTTGCTTGTCCTATCAAATAAAGTTAAAAATGCCCCCAAAAAATATCTAAAAAAAATTAAGTGAGTGTCTCATAATATGACTCAACAAACATTCACTTACAATTTTTTTCCCCAAAATTTATAATATACTATTAGACATTAAAGATTCACGTATATATCCAAATGCAATACACCTATTTTCATTTTATGTAAAATGTGTCTTATTCATATTTACAATGTAGCATGATTGCACTTCCTGTTTAAGCCCACTACCTGGATGTCCACGAGGCCTGGGTATCACCGCTGATTCAATTCAATTTCGAGTCATAAGGTCCTGATTCAATTTGATATCGATTTGATTAGGGATATTTCAGTTACAATGCCAATTTTGCATGAATGTGAAAGAAATTCTCAGGATCCTATCAGTACTACAGTCTGTAATAATGTAGCACCAGGGTCCATTTAATACTGGCAATTTTAATGGTGTTAAAGCTTCACACATCAGTGGGAAAAGGCATATATTAAAAGATCGATTTCCGATTTTATGAATCGATATCGGATCATTCAAATGACGATCGGTTTGAAATGGATGAATGGATTATTTTAACCCAGCCTGAAAGTCAACCATTGCTATAGTAACAAGTGACAGCTGATGGTAACCTACATTAATGCTGGGCCATAAATTACAATTCGGCAATTTTGAAGGGACATTACAACTACCACCAGTCATACCCTTTAGGACCTTAACCACTGTGTTGTCACAAGTTATTTTATAAATGCATCACGGATGATTCCAGTTGAGAGGCGGCACGGTGGTGTGGTGGTTAGCACTCTCGCCTCACAGCAAGAGGGTTGCCGGTTCGATCCCGGGTGTGGGCTCGAAATGACTCTTACTCTCTCTACTCTTAGTGCGGGCGTGGGAGCCCTTCTGTGCGGAGTTTGCATGTTCTCCCCGTGTCAGCGTGGGTTCTCTCCGGGCTCTCCGGCTTCCTCCCACAGTCCAAAGACATGCAGATTGGGGACTAGGTTAATTGATAACTCTAAATTGTCCATGAGTGTGAATGGTTGTTTGTCTCTATGTGTCAGCCCTGTGATAGTCTGGCGACCTGTCCAGGGTGTACCCTGCCTTTCGCCCGATGTCAGCTGGGATAGGCTCCAGCCCCCCACGACCCTCAAGAGGATGAAGCGGTTAGAAGATGAATGAATGAATGATTCTAGTTGACTCTCTGTCAGCTCTGCTACATTAGTGCAAAATTTGTGCTCTGTGCTTTGTGGTTGGCTTCGAGCGGTGGTGGCATCTAGCTGTTGGTCACTTGTCAGGATCAGGACATCAACTCCCCAGTCCGTAAAGTCTCCTCCTGACGACTTCTGCTAGCTAGCTGCTAGCTAGCCAGGTCGAAGTTTTAAAATGTAAACATCGAGGGAAGATAGAGAAGATGGGCACCAGCTGATCTAGCATCCTGCCGGTCATTGTATAGATGTTGGACATGAGCCTTATGACCCCTGTGTTGCATCAGTTACTGGAGGCAGAATGGGAACTGTGGTGTCCGTTTGTTCACCAAAAACTTGACTGGAACCTGTACAGCGCCCGTAAGCAAGGGGGCTCTTTTTCTGTGTGCCAATCTGACAGAGCGGAGGACTCTGGTGAGAGAGGGAGAGGAGCCCAGTGTTTTGTGGTGAGTGGAGACTGGTGTGACGGTGGGAATGAGAGGTATTGTCCTGGTCTTGCTTTGGATTACTACCACCTTTTAGAAGCATCTGAAGGGTGCCCCATTGACTCCAATAGAAGTGGCACCAAAATCTGGCTCTTTGAACGTTGTCACTGATGTCATGGCACTTCCTTCTTTTATGTTTTCCTTGCACAGATACAGGAAATGACTCTTACTCTCTCTACTCTTAGTGCGTTGTCCTGTCTCTGGTAGAACCCTTTCTCATTGGCAAGCACTCCCTCATTCCAGAAAGATACTGAAGAAGAGGAGATACTTAAATCACTGATGTCATTTTTATTTTTTACCAGTGGCCCAGCCTGTAATTCCTCAGCCTTTATAATACTTTATCATACCTGTCAGTTCAGCTATAAAGCAGACTGTTGAACTTTAAAGTCTGACAGAAATTTGAATTTTCCTTATTTTGTGTCAGCACATATCTATCTGTTATTAGTAACACCAGTGGTTTTCCAACTATGATAACTCATAATGTTTCCTGTGAAAAGGGCTCTTTTACTTGGAAAGCGAAAGCGAACAAGCTAGGCTAACTCGCATCCATTAGAAAACTGAAAGCTAGTTGGCTTAGCTTGTCACACATGCCACATATTTTCCTGGCTGAAAACAACAAGATTCCTGCAGTCAGATATCAGCTCACACATGAGCTGATGCTGTGGGTTGTGCTTAGATTTATTTAACCAGGACGCTGACAGGTAGCAATTACACAAGGACTACTGATTGCGAGGAAGGCACACACGTCACTGTGCCAAATATTTAAAGAAAGGACAGATGCAATGTGTCAGCACTCAGTTCCAACATTTCACATGAATTATTCAAAAAATAATCTTTAATTGAAACATGAAAAGGTATTTGGCATTACAGAGGGAAATTCTGCAGTGATGGCAATGCTGTGAAGATTTGCTGACTTTTGAGTTCAAAGACATTCTTTCTTTCTTTCTTTTCAGTCACAGATGACTCGGGCTAGACTCTGGAGCTTTGACCCAAAAAAAATCAGGGCCGACCCTACATGAATCAGCATAGTTTCTATCCAAGCCCGACCTGAGCCCTAACAATAGCAGTTTTGGGCCTGAGCTGGGTTAGAAACCTGAATTTCCACTGTAAATGAATAGATAAATACATCATATATACATACAGTATATAGCACCACTTCTCCTCCTCTTCCTTCTATTATTTAGAGACTATGTCATCAGCAATGCGTCATACTCTTTAGGCACACATGGTGTTCCACAGTGATGAGGCATGCAGATGATAATCGGCGCTCCCCGCTACATTGTCAACCAAGCTGCCTTGTGACCCCTCTCGCTTTTCTCTCATTCCCACCAGTCCAATGCGACTCTTGTCATTTATGAAGAGACCTACCTGTTTCATGTGTCTCCTATGTAGGAGTTTCTGTACAGTATGTGAGCAAATGACCCCCTGATTCTAATGTTTTGTCAATCTCACAAAAAAATAAAAAATAAATAAAAAAAATAAAAATTGGGAAATTGGTGCAAACTTAACCTGATTCATCCAGAGGTATTTTAAGTAATCACAACCTGGCCTGCCCAAATCTGGCAGGTTGGGTCAGCCCTTTGGGGTCCAGGCAGAGAATTAAAGCTCTAAATCTGTCACACAGATGACAGTAAAAACATTCAATGCATTATTACTTCAAGTACATGTAGAAATTATTAGATATTTTGATTTTATGCATTCATTTTGATTTCACTTAAACACATTAAATGAAACACATTTGGTTATTTTGAGAATTGGAGAGCAATGAGCTTCTCTAACATAAATGATCAGTCCCATACATACTGTTTTAATAATAATCCAAGACCAGAGCAGGAGCACCATAGTCACACGCATTTTGTAACAAAGATATATGAACTTGTGGATCAATAATTCAGCTGTTTGCACTGCTCAACTCAATGTAGATGAATGCATCAACAAGGTCTCAGCAATAATACAATCCGGGCGTTGGCTTCAACCCTGTGACCCCTCCTATACCTTGAGAAGACACTTCCTGCTCCCTCTGACCCTCCAGCAGGTAAAAACCCCAACTGCCTTAAGCACAAGACATGGAGAGGCAAGTCGACAATGAAAGCCTGTTCATTTCTTTATTCCTTTCTTCTAGAGGTCAGTGTTCAGGGTAGAAGCCTCTCTCTTTCTCTGCTGTATCACTTTACTCTGTTATCTAGAAACCTGCATGGTTGTTGCCAATTTTCGCTCTACCTGCCCTGCAGCAGCTTTACCCAAACTTCACCCTGATCTTTCCTCCTGTCTTGTTTTGGATGGGGAAATGGAATAACTCATTAAAGGCTTGTTGTTGACATATTTTGATTGTGGGTGTCTTACAGGATGTGCTGACAGGATGCCATCCCATCACCAATCATGTTGACTTTCTTGTCTTCTCTCCTAAAATTGCTTCTTTCACCCCCCTATTTCCTGTTTGCTCTGTTTAGCCAGGCTGCCATGCCCACCAGAACTAATATACATGTGTCATTGCAACAGACAGGTAGATATGATTATGAATGTAACAATTTTATAAAGTGACATTTTCCCCACAGCAGTGTGTGATATCAGTTTTATCAGTTAATAAATATGCTGTTTTGGTTGATGGGGCTGTAGTCAAGTCATTACAATAACAGTTAAACTTAGTATCACTTTATTGTGGTAGTTTCAACATGTTAAACAAGTGGACACCTTAAACAACTGATATCCTTTGCTAGTGGTCACTATTCGTATCCTTTGTGTTTGTTTTGACTTAGTTGAATCCGCTTTTCCGTCTGGAACCTCCCATCTATGTTGAGGACTTGGCTCAGATTAATTTGATCCTGTTTGGTTGGGCAGTTGGAACCTCTTGCGACCACATGCCTTTGCTGATGTCGACCCCAGCAGGTTTCGAATCCTGGACCTTCTGCATGGAAAACGAGTGCTCTTACCAAGTTATTCGGTCAAAATTGTAATTACTAAAAAGAAGCCATTTAAATTACTAGCCGAACTTCTCTCTGTGATTTTAGTACTGTCTATAGCCCCTTTTACACTACCAGATTTTCCGCGAATGTTGGACTGCTGGCAAGCTGTGAGCGTTTAGACACATAGAACCGGATTGGCGAATTGATCCGCCTTGTAGGGTAGTCATATTGGCAGAACCCTTTTAGTTTAAAAAGACCATGGTGGCCTTCCGCAACTGGAGGGGCTGTTGAAGACTTGTGGGAGGAGCTGTTGATGATGCCGCACGTGCGAGTCGCTGGCAGTGGATAAACAGGAAACAGCTGATAGCAGGAATTAGTGAGCAGCTAGTAGCAAGAGGGAAACGCAAACCTGACAGACACTGTAAAGATGTGCAACTGGGGAGACATGGAATTGCGCGCCCTTCTTGTCCTCGCAAACGAAGAGGCCATTAACAGTCAGATGACGGGGATGGTGAAAAACAGGCCGACTTAGGAGAGAATCGCCGAAGAACTGACTAGCCGCGGCTTCTCACTCCAGCTGCGTTGTGTTCAGTAATACCATCAACAACATAGCTTAAACCGCGTTGTGTCTGAAAGGGCCTTAACTGAGAGACATAACACAACACATATAAATATGATTGATGGTGATGATATTGGGCTGTTTTGGTACCCTATGCACAGTGCATGCTGCATGTGGAATTAGCGGTGAGGCTGCATCCCATTCACATGAGGAGAAGTAAAATTGACCCCTATTCTGTGGGAAACCCAGGAATCTTGTAACCTACAGGATTTCTGAAAAAATGACAGCCTCTAGTTCCTAGTTTGTATTCCATTATCCTACGGGACTTCCTGTACCAACATTAGTTGACCCAGCCACTGCCAAGATGTAAAGTTTATGCAACTCTATATCGTGTTTTTCATAAGAAGCCTCATTGCACTTAACCGGCATAAATGTTACATGAGCAACATTATGAAAGGTTTTTCAACACAATGAAAGTCCATCACACTGTCAATACCCCCTCAGGGTAAGGCCCCACCCAGCCACACCCTGCAACAGACCCCAGATGGCCAGCATCACTCACCCTGAGGAGACACGTGTGCCAGTGGGACAAAATAACAGGTGCTTTATTCTTTCCGTCTTTAGTATTCAGTATCCCCATTAGTTGTTACCATAGTAACATCTACTCCTCCTGGTGTCCACACCAGAACAAAACCAGACTGACATTCAATCATCACATTTGGGTTCTTCGGAATCAGGCCTTTTCCCAAATGAAGCATTTTCCAATCAAGACGTGGAATATGGCGATATTATTTGGGTTTTAGGAGCATTATTTGGGCACGTATATAGCACATTCAGAATATGCATCTTAACTGGGGTTTCTACAACAGTTTGCAACACATGGTTTACTACTTTTAATGGTCAGCTCTGTGCACTGTCATGGATTTGTTGTACACAAACCACAAAGCCAACAGCATGTACGGCTGTGGTGTCGAGATGCATGCCCAAAATACATCAGCAGGTTTTTGGATTATAAAAAAATAAAGTGTAACAATGTGTGCATGTGCAGCGCACCTGCACACACCACATGACCATGGCAAGGGTGAAGCACAACACCATCAAGACCACGTATTTGGCATTTGGCTCTGCTTGTCATCAACCATACTACTTTACTCATCAAAAAATGCTGCAGTACATTGCTGCTGTGGAAATAAAAGAGAAAGTAAATGAAAAGGGTTTTGTCTTTGTCTTGCTTTCTGGTGGACGGCACTCCTCTTTTTAAACAGTATCAGCTGCAGGACAAAAGATCCCACATTTTTGTTTTGTGTACTTGCTTAACTTTTTCTCTGAGGACAGTAATACTGTCATTGCCCAAAACAAGAGTCAACTTAATCAAGAGTGATCCAGAACAAATGGGCTCAACAAGACGATGTTGAAGTGTTTCAAAAGTAATCCAAAGTATTGAGCATATGATACTGAACTTGGGTAATCTGATGAAATATGTCAAATTAATTTTTAGGGTGTATGCAGTAATTTGTAATTGAATACGATTTTAGAGAAACCCTACCCACACTGCTAGTAGATGATCAAAGCAACTGATAAAGCCTGTAAAACAGACTTGTGGGTGAGGACATGAATAAATTTTTTAATAAAACCCTCCCTGTCTGTCCTTAAGGGCCAAGGCAATACAGCATACTTTGTCCTCATGCTTTACACCCTTCCTGTCTGCATTTACCTCTACTGTTGATTGCCCACTGTTTTGTCACTTTCAGTTCCCACGTAATTCTTCACAGGCAACACCCTTTTCCTCTCCATTGTATGTTTCCTCCGTTCTCAGCATGCATTTTATGGCCTGCTGCTTAATGAGACCAAGTGTCTTTGTATGAAAGCATGCTGCTTTACTGTTATGGTGATAGTAAACACGGATGCATCTAATGCCAGTATGAAGCAGCGGGATGGTTTTATAGGTCTGTGCTTCCTTAGGTTTACAAGCTGAACTCTCTGCTCCCATCAGTGTTTTATTTGGCTCGACTGAATATAAAGCATAAAATACGAAGAACAGTATGACAATAAATGCATCTCTTAATAGTTGCAATGTGTAATTTTAGCTTTTTATAACTGCCAAATTTAAGGGGTATTTTAAGATTGTATCACATGCATTATATCCTCAATCTAAATATAACAACAACTAGCACTATGCATGTACTGTAAGGCCATTCAGCATCTTTCCAGCAAACAGTATGCTTCCTGCATGTTTAACAAGCCTGAATAGAGCACACGTGTGTGTGTGTGTGTGTGTGTGTGTGTGTGTGTGTGTGTGTGTGTGTGTGTGTTGTATGCAATAAAACAGTTCAGTTTCAATCATTAAATCATAATGAAAAACAACATGGTGCAGCTAATGGTCTGCATTTGACCTTTAAATGTACTGCTTCCTGACAGTTTAAGGTCTGCACTGCACACGGGTGGACCAATATTAACATATGTTTTATGTGTTTGGATTACTATGATTTCATTGTTTATAGTGCAGTATATAGTTTCTTTATTATAATCATTATGTGTTTTTACTATGAGTCTGGTCTGAAAACTTATCATCTTGAACTGAACGAAACTGGACCACAATGCAAGCAGCACTGCATAAGTTTGCTTGATCCAGGCTGTTTTGCTTTTAACTAAATGCTAACAAGCTCCCAATGATAATGTTAAGCAGACATAGGCTGATGTTTCCCATTTTAGTTTAGCATGTTAGCATGCTAACAATTGCTAATTAGCGCAAAAGTAGGCTATAACTGAAACTGATTGGAATGATGGCCCTAGATAAAAGGTTGAAAAATTACTAGTTACTACATTATTGAGTATGTAAATAAATTTAATGCAATCCATCTAAAGATTTTTCAGTCAGAGCAAAAGTGGCAAAAATAACTGACCCTTCGCTAAGGCCCACCCCTTTGTGATGGTCCGTCAAGCTGTCAGAGCTAGTTTGGGACTCATAGTAATGTGGGCAATATAAGCGGATACCCCCCCATTCTTAGTTTGTATAATGTGTGTACTATTTTCTCATTATTGGACTGTCATTATTTTTATTTATTTGTAATCTGATAGTTGGGCACAAGATCAGCTAATATTTGCAGTGGGTTAGAATGTGTATAAAATGAGTAAAGCTCTTCACAGGCACTTTGAGGCAGCCTAAGGGTCCTTTAAGTGAGGTGCAAGCTAGCGCTAATTAATAAGTGGACCCCCAGCCAGCCTGCATGTCGCGGTGTGGTCGTGCTGATGTGCTTGTGTTTCTGTGTTTACAGAAGTAAAGGATCTTAAACTCATGCACACCTGAGAGTCCTCCTTTGTGCTCAAGTGTGCAACACTAGCATGGAGCCCTTACTGTAACTAACTGCACTCCCTGATGAAATATTATCACATTTTTGGAAAAAGAAAATAGTGACTTCAGAGAGAAGCAGACAGAGGGGTCTACAGTCTGTGTTTGAAGGATATATGCAGGATGTCAAACTGACTCAGCAGCAACAACAGGTTAAAAAGACAAAGATAGTTAGAAGCTAAAGCCGAATTATAGGCTACAGATCACAGTGTAAAAGTGAACCACCACATCACTGCTGATCGAGACAGAAGGCAATTAATATAAAGGGAAACTTTGCTGATATTAGACCAGCTGTGTGGCATCACAGTGTGTGCAGATAAATGCTGTTCGGCTTCCCCCCTGTGCCACGGCCAGCTGTCGGACCTCCACCGCCGGACCGTCAGGGAGCACTGGGGAAATGAAACACTTTTCTTCTGCACACACTGTGATGCCACACAGCTGGTTTAATATCAGCAAAGTTTTCCTGCTTCCCTTCACTGGTTCCTGTAGAGCAGGCTTGATCTTTATTGAGTGTTATAATCATTAAAAAGCAAAAGCAGCATGTGCATACATTCAGTTAGCTATACCTTAAGTAGCTTGATGGCTAACCCTACACTTTTCAGGGTTTGATTTAGGGACAGGGAAGACACGTATATCTTTTCCCAACCTCTCCAGGTAACGAGTATCATTAATACATGACGTGCTCCAGACACATTTAGCTCCAAATCCACAAAACCAGCCTGAAAATGAAGGAAATCTGAAACAATTGCATTAGAGTCAATGGAGCACAGCCATGTTATTGTTGGACCCTGGTCTGTGCCAGCCCGATGCTACGTTATGACTGGTCATTCTGCGTCGGGGGGTGGGACTTAGCGAAGGGTCAATTGAAGAATGACATTATTGTTTTTAACAGGCTGTGGCGCGCACATTCTTTAAGCTAGAACGAAGATATTGGTATCTTGAGAAACTAGACCACTTTAGGCATTTATTGGTACCAACCCGTTGTCACATCTTGCTGGAAAAGGGGCTAAATATTGCTTCAAAGATAGGCTAAATTTTGTTGAGGGAACTAATATTAGGCA
Source organism: Epinephelus lanceolatus (assembly GCF_041903045.1). Lineage (NCBI taxonomy): Eukaryota > Metazoa > Chordata > Actinopteri > Perciformes > Serranidae > Epinephelus > Epinephelus lanceolatus. Next base: position 27,164,030 of record NC_135756.1, read on the forward strand.
TTTTAAAAGCATTTCCTTGAACTCTCACCTCAAGATATCTGAATGAAAATGTCTTCTATAGGTGCTCAGGAGTCTCCCCTAAACGTTTGCTCCTTACAATCAATGAACTCCTTCAAATAAGAGGCCACACATTTGTCTTTTAGAGGACGGGGACAGCCAGCCTATTTTAAAAAGCAATAAATTGCCTAACATGTATAGATACATAACATGTCAAAACACCAATGTAAGTGCACAGCGGTAACATTAACTGTAAAATAAGAAACCAAAGTATATCAGTATGTGATTCGTTAACTCTCGTAGTTTTCACAAGCCTATATACTTAAACAGCATAATCAAATTCCTGAAATTCGGTTATGACTTTTGGCTTCGGTGTGCCACCCCAAGATTTTCAGAGGTCCCATCTGGCCACCCTCATGAAAACTTTCTGGGGCTACAACAACGGTAGCAGCCTATAAAAGACATAAAGATGTTGAAAAGAGCATTATTTACAAAAACATTATCAACAAATCCCGGATGAACAATCATGAGTTTAAAGGTGTCATTTTAAGACTCAAATTTATGTTGTGAAATCCCACCCATTGTGTTTAGGATCCATCTGACTAAAATTAACATTCCCTCTGTGTTCCTACTGGGATAAAATATATTCAACTTCTGGTGGGTCAGTAAGTGATATTTTCTCTCAGTGGGGCCTCCATAAAAACAGACTCATTCAGTTCAGCTTACATGAAACATTTACAGCCTTTTACAAACTCTGCCATGGCCCGTCTCTTGAAAAAATAACCGCTGAACTTTCTAAATGTGAAGAAACAAATTAGGGGTCTGCTTTCTGTTATCAGCCTTGAATCTGACTGTCAAACATTTGAAGCAACCAAGCAGTGAAGCTCACCTGAACAAACCTTTTCTTGTTCAGCCAAGACTATGTTACCATATATCAGATTGAAGTGTTGAGGGAACTGAAGCCCGCTGACAAAAGTTTACAACTGCAGTACATAGGTCTTCCAGTATCGACACAGTGAATGTGTCAGCGAATGTGACATAAATGTATTTAAAATTTCCAACCAATAAAACTTCCATCCCTGACATCTTCAAATGTCTTTTTCTTTCCAAATGATATTCTTCTCAGGGCTGACTCACCCAACATCCTGCTTTCGTAAACACACAAGATTTGATCATATGCAAACTGAGGTGTTGCCCACTTATTAAGGACAAATGGCTGAAATCCTGGGTAACCACCTTCTTAACAGTTCGTGTGATTTTACTGGAAATACTCACTATATAAGACAAGTCTGCAAGACGATCGTGAAGATTGAACATCTGCATCGTATGATTTGGTCTCCTGATTCCACTTATTGTTTTGTTTTGAGGGAACAAACAAAGCACTGTCCTCAAATGAGAACACTGATTTCCTTTGTGCATAATTTTATAGAACAGAGAGGCTATGGGAAGTAGAATGGTGCGCTGTCTCATGTAAGTCCCCACAGATAGTGTGGAGTGTGAGGCAGTTTTGGCAGAATGGCGACGTGGTGTTACTGCAACTTCTAAGTGGCATCAGTGGAGGCACACTGAGTAAAAAAAAAGCCTTATCTGACCATACGCAATAATTGGAAAAGAAGCAGCTGTAAAACTGTGAGTACATTTTTCTGAGCATCATATAGCCCCATAACCGCTGCCATTTGTAAAGTCTAGAAGAGCAGTATTGTTTATTATTTTCATTATTGTGTGCGCCAAAAGGATGTATGCCTGCTCGACCAGCAGAATTCTCAGACAATGAATGTTCTCAAACTCTTGATGTCTCTAACGCACATGTTTTATGGGCCCAAAATGGGGATGCTCAGTGAGCTACAACTTTGAATACATTATCCAGCATTTCCCATTAATACATCCATGGTTCGAAATCAGCACCAGTTTATTTGGTAACTGGCCATTCTTGAAAATGTTGTTTATGTCTAAATACCTTACTCTTTTCTCAAAACTTAGCTTTGAAAAATGATAACGATAACGTCTTTGTTACCTGCTTCCAAATAAAATTTCATGTTTTCTGTGATAGCCAGCAGTGTAGCGGAATTGTGATTGGTCCTGGTACAAATGATTTTTATGGGCCTTCGCCCTAAACACAAGTGCACGCTTGTGCAATTACACATATGCACACAGACACATGGCCCAGTGCTGACTGGGACTAAGCCAAGCTGCATCCTCTGAGGCTTTAAAATGAAGCCATGGCAGAAGTGCCAAAAACTGCAGTTCCTCTAATGGCCACTTGAGGCTGGCTGCGGAAGTCAGTCAATCCCCACATACCACCTTAAAATGTCCAACTTTACAGCAGAAATAATGTTTACAGCCTGGTACAAAAAACAGTTTTGGTCTCTGTTACTATTTTCAATACTCGTGATAACTGTACGGGGCTGAATTTTTGTATAACTCAAATGTTTAAATTCTTTTAAGGCTTAAAATTACACATATTTAAGGGCGGGGCCGCTTGAATGACAAGCTGTCTGTGAGGTGTGGCTACAGTCTTTGAGTCAAAGCCACCCGTCACTCCTCCACAGCTCCATCCTCTTGTCCAAGTATGGCCACCTTTGGCTCGAAAAAAACCAAGACGGCGACTGCCGTAATGCCAAACTCAAAAACGTGAGTCCAAAAACTAATTTTTGAAGTCATGGTAGCTATGTCCATTATTTTATACAGTTCATGGGCTATGCCTCAGCACATAGGCTTCTGCTGGACAGCTGGCCCTGGTAGATAAAATCCGAATTACAGTTTTCACAGCAGGGTGGTGGCCAGCAGCAGTGCTGAGTCTGATGTCTGTAATGGCAGCAACAGAAAGATCGCTGATCAGGCGGGGAGTCTGGGCAGTGCAGGATCAGACCCACCCTCCACAGGGTTTGTAGTGGTTGAATTAGAGTTGCTACATCCGCAGTCCATTGCTCTCCTCCTGGTGAATTAAGGCCAAAATACACTGCTGCTGAACAGCACGCAGGGTGCATCAAAACAGCCATCCCTATTGTTGAACTATAGTGCGACTCTCCCAGCCTTTGATCAACACAACAGACAGCAGCTGTGGCACCACATTTATCAAGGCTAACCAACAGCATGCCCTGGACTCATAGCACCACAGCCTGAATTCTCCATTGCCTTAATACATGGGCCCCTGACAGCTTCTGGACCCTGGTGCACTGCACCGGTTGCACCATCGACATGTACGCCATTGGTCATAGCATTATTTTTTTAATCAAAGCAGCTTAATTTACAAAGATGTCTTAATTCTTTGCTTCTTTAAATCCCTAAAACTAGAGGCTCACTCTGCAGCTCACCCTAAGGTCTATAAACGTTCCAATTGCCTTCCCAATTCCCCTTCCCCTTTGCATTGAAGAGAGGCCTTTATTTATTCCAGGAGGACCACTTATTCTAGTGTTACCTGTTACCTTCCTACTCCCATATGGGGACTGCAAACTTATCGGACTGGGCAATCTAACCCGACAACTCTCTTGTGCTCTTGTACACTCTGTCTCACACACACACACACACACACACACACACACACACACCCCCTTCCCTTTCCCTTTCCCTCTCTCCTATCTGGCAGAGTGATCTAATGCAGCAGCTCTCCTGCCGTCTGGCTGCTACGACAGGTAAACTAAACCTGCGGCCTTGAATTACCCCCCTTTCCCTCCTCCACCTGTCTTCTCCTCCCTTTCCTTCCTTCTCTCCAGTCCTCTCCTCCTTCTCTCCCCCTCCCCCCTTCCCCTTCTTTCTGTCCTATCTCGTTTCTATGTCCTGCTACATGGTCTCACGCTTTAGGTTAGCGATGCGTGGTATTGGACTTGCCCTAACAACAGATGGTCTGTGTGTATGTATGTAAATGAGTGTGTGTGAGAGAGAGGGAGGGATAATGGTAATTGAGACAAAGCACATCCTCACTTTTCTTAAGCTGCTGTACTTAACAAACTTGACTCAACTGGTCAAGATTGTGCCTCCGGCAGCTGTTACTCATCGAGATGAGCTGTCATTTGAACTGAGCCTTAGTGAAACATCTCCTAAGCCTCCAAATCAATGCAACATTTCGTTTAAAAGTGTCCCTACTGTACTACTACTTGTAGCTGCACTCATAAACTTTACACCGAGAAAACGCACACCTTTCCATGGCAGTCAAATTAGTAAAGAAAGGCCCGATGTTGCATTCAAGGGTCAGGCTAAAGGAGGGTTTTTGTTCTAGAGAACTTGTAGATGAGGAGATCCTACTGATATTTATAATCTCATTGTGTTTGAAAGAATCACTCGATTAGTGACAAACTTTCACATCTGCAGCTGTGTTGAATCATTTTACATAAGATTATTAAAACGATCAGACTCTTTGTTCAGTTGCAGTTAACTGCTGCTTAGTTTTCACTTCGACAGAAATCTGTCTCGCTGGACTTTATCACTTTGTTGGCTGTGGAATTTAAGGACTAGAAATTTCTTAAATTAGCTAATTTTACAATTGCAATATAGTAAACGGGTAGTTTTGAAGTTTAAAGGTGGAGGCTGAGTCTTAACAACAGACTGGGTTGACATTAGATTCAGGGTTCCCACACAGTTTTACCAATAAATTTAACTACACTACATGTTTCATGTTGCATTAGACACGTTTTGGGATTTTTATGAGCACATTTTTAGTAAAAGCTCAAACAATGTATACTGCAAACCTTTTCCAAAACTTTCTGTTAATTCCAAATCATTTCCAGGCCTAGTTAACAGTTTTTCTTATTCCATAATTTCTAAAATTTCATGACTGTGGAGCCCTGAATATTTAGTTGAGTCCTAAAAAAGAGCCAAACCTGAATACAACAGACTGAATTCAGCCAGTATGCGTGTGCAGTACGTTCTCAGAAGAGACACTGTGTACAAACATGCAGACCTGGAAGCTAGAACACCCCTACAGGGCTGAAAGATCCCACTGTCACCATCATATGAGTGGGTGCCCGTAGATATATTTGCATGTGTGGTTTTCTACAAAATCTGTACACTTGATTTATGTGTGAGTCTCACATGCGTGTGTGTTTGTTCGTGGTCACTATCTGGTGAGCAACAGCAGACTGATGGATTCTCAGCCTTTGATGAGATGTTGTGTGTAAGCAAGAGTGCGTTCCCCCCCAATCACAGATTAAATGTTGCTCATGTAAGCGAGAGCATGTGTGTGTAAGCAAAAGAGAGAGCGAGATAAAGGCGGTGTGAGAGTGAGAGTGTGTGTGTGTTGGACAAGTGTAAATATGAGACTGAGCCAACAACTGAGCCGAGGAATGGAGAGGCCCTGAGGGAAAAGTCACAAACTTCTTGCTGGGAAAACTTATAGCAAGCAGCCCTGTCACAGGTTATTGTGCATATGTGTTTATTTCTTATTTCTAAAATCATTTGGTTTTCTTTATAAGTCCATTGTAAGTTTTTTTTCACCTAAAAAATAAAATCCTAAGAGCTTCTTTACAGTCGTCTTCATGATGTTTTTCCTTTCATGTTGTTCTTTTGTGTGCTTTTAGACACTTGCATGGATCACCCGACTCTCCTCATCTACCTACTTGACACTGGACATGTGTGTGAACATGAGCACTGTTTCATGTCTCAGTGTGTGTGTTTCTTGTGCACGTATGTGTGTGAAAGTGGGTTAAAAAGTTGAGCAATGATCAAACTGGCTAGAAATCTGATCCTGACAGGAGTAAAAGCTGCTACTTCCCCTCTTTTTGTTTTACCTGTCCTTTGCCTCGCCCCTATTTTTTATTTCCCTACCTCACTTTTCTCCTCTCATCTCTCTCCTCCTTCAATGTTTTTCCACCTTCAACGAGATGCTTCTTCCTTCCTCCCTTCTCTCTTTTCTCCTCTGCCCATCTCCTCCTCCCATGCTCCTCCTGTCCTGTTCAGCTCCAGGCCATGGATCACTGTCACACACACCCACACACATACACACAGAAGAATGCAGTAAGAGGAGAAGAGGGTCAGGGGTAAGTCATTTTTTTAAAGAAAGGTAGAGATGTGTAACTTTAGGTAAACTATCTCTCGGCTATGTTGTGTCACGCCTCTGCGTCTGTTGTGCCATATATTGTTTGAACAGGTGTATAATAAAGATAACATACTGGTCAGACGGCTGATACCCACTCAGACCCATCATGCTAAATAAATCAAAATATAGTTCTACCTCAGTGGCTAGCTATCAAGCTAATGTGCTAACCTGCTCATTTACTGGTGCAGTGCATGAACTTTGTGCAGAACTGGCAAACAATTTTGCCCTGAAAGAGGCTGTCTGTGAAATAATGAATTATGGCAAGTGGGATTACAGGCTGTGCAAACTTGATTATGGTTCCAATCAGTTCACTTCTTTCATGTCATCTGTGTTTCATTGGAAAAGCCTAGGGGCTAAGATGCATATTCAACTCACAACTAAATAGCAACACTCCTGGTTCAATTTTGGTCAGCGACCTTTATTGTGTGTTGTTCAGTTCTCTCTGGCCATATTTTATGTCTGCCTGATGGACTGAACACCTAACCTGGAAATCCAGATGCCCCACCCCTAGCAAATTTGAATTTGCTCTGCACGGGGATCTGGCCCGGACGAGCAGAGCCCGTTGAATTGCCATCGGGCCAATCAGATCAGTCTATCTGACAGAGGCGGGCTCTGGGCGGGCGTAACATGATGAGGACAGCACTGCACTGTAGGAGTTGAAAAGTAAACAGCCAAGATGGCAGCTGCTGAATGACCGTGTCCATTCAGTTTAGCTCTGGAATAAACACTAAGCCAACTACACTTATCTTTTTCCTTGAGAGAGAAACAAGAGACTGCCCTAGAAGCCTTCACTTCCAGGAAGGACATTTTTGCCGTTTTGCCGACGGGATACTGCAAAAGCATAATATATCAGTTAGCCCCACTGGTCGGCAAACCAATGGGGCTTACTGCAATGAATACGTCATCTTGTTTTTCGTTCTGATTGGCTAACGTGCTATCCAATTGCGTGAGGCGGCATTTAATATGCCTCAGTTAGTGCCGCCACTTGGGTAGGAAGGGTGTATCGGTGAAGGCCAGACTCAAAATCTTTCTAGATTTGAGTCAGGATTTCCAGGCTACTGAACACCAGTAATTAACAGCAAAATTTCCCCCAAATAATCTAAACAAAAACAACACAATATCTGTTTTGCTGCCTTTTCAGCAGTAATTGACAAATTCAATAGTGTGTATGATACATTTCCATTGTTTTGAGCGAACAGAAGAGCACAGTCATTTTCTGACCATAACCAAATACATACAATTTCTTGGAGTATTAATAGAGAATAAATTAAGTTGGAAACCACACATGAATTACATTAAAGTAAAAATATCCAAATCAATATCATTACTGAATAGAGCCAAAGACCTGCTAAATCAAGCTTCCCTGTATACGCAGTACTGTTCCTTCATACTCCCATACATGACCTACTGTGTAGAAGTATGGGGGAACACATACAAGACAAATGCGCATCCAGTCTTCATCCTCCAAAAAAGAGTTATACGAATCATACATAAAACCACCTACAGACAACCAACACATCAGTTATTTATCAAACTAAACTATTGTAAGATTTGATTGATTATAAATGTATTCAAGTTATGATCAGAGCAACTAATCAGAAATTGCCTAGTAGTATCCAGCTGAGAGAAAACAAAGAAAAGCTGAGAGGAACCTGTACATTCAAAAAACCACCATTAAGAACAAATGCAAAACTATACCGTATTACAACAACAGGTGTTAGTCTATGGAACTAACTGTAATGATGAGATGAAATATGTAGACTTTATCCAAACTTAAAAAAAAAGTAACTCTTCAGACTCAAAACACTGAATGGGCATGAGCTGGACCAGGGATTTTCTGTTTGGTTATTGTTTGTTATGACTGATTATTTTGATCTTGTTCTGTCCAAAAGGGTCGATTTGTTTAAGCCGACCAATATAAATATCATGGACACTGATGGCTGTAAACAGATCTTTTATTTTCTATGATTAATCTATAAAAATAAAAGGGGGAGGACTAGAAAACTTTTTAACTTCTCCTTACCCCTTTTGAACATGAACGCTATTATCTGAGTTGCTTATATGTTGCTGAGGATCCCACTTGTTTTTGCTTTTATTGCTTATAAGTTTTTCATTTGATGTTTTTATTATTTGAATATGTTCAATAAATTGACTAAAAAAAGTAGTTTCAGTTACTCTTTCAGAAAATGTAATAATTTGAAACCATTTTGGAAGGCACTGACGAATGATGGCACCCTGCTGATAGTCGTGACAGATCAGGAAACATGGGTGGTTTTAGGAGGCTTTAGTGGGAAGGACTTGTTGATATACCTCTGCAACCACAGTTTAATCTACTTTAAACCATTACCCTGGTCTGTGCAGCAGTCTTTCTTCTACTCTGTGCAAAAACATGTTCACTGAGTGCGTTTATACAGTTTAATTCCCCTTTCATTCGGAATTAAAGTTCATTCCTATTAAAAGTGATCTTGTAAACATGTAATTCAGAATGAAACTGGCCATTGGAAATTCAATCCAATGTAAGGGACTGGAATATTCTGTTTCTAATTCCGAATGAAAGAATTTCTCGCACTTGTATACACTCATTCCTCTTTAAGTTCATTCCGGTCTTTCTGCGCATGCTCATTTCCTTGCCCTTCTGGCGCGACGACGTATATAGCACGTGTGCGACAAGATGGTAGCACGGTCTTCTATCTCCCTTCTTCGACCTTCTACCTCCCTTCTCCTCCTCAACAAACGAAGCATTAGCAGAACATACTGCTGTCATACTGTCATACTGCTGCTTCAAGAATATAAGCAAAACAAGCCCGAAAAAGGCACTAAGAATGACGGCGTCAAGCATCTTGTTATCCGGAATGAGGACTACAGTGTTTTCTTCCGGTAAACGTAAACACGTAACATCCGCTCTGCCATCTATCCTATCCAAAGCCTTCCCTGCCCCAAACCTTGCACGGACCCGAATAAAGGCGATTAAAAGGTGATTAAACTGATTTAACTGACCCGTGTAAACCCTCATTCGGAATGAATATTTCCTATGTAAACTACCTGAAAAAACTTTAATTCCGAATGATTTCATTCAGTTTTATTTCATTCCGAATGAGAAGCCATCATGTAACCACACCCAGTGTCCTCGTCTTCCTGTAGCTCTTGTCCACCCACCACATTCAAATTCCACAACACCCTAACAGATGGATATCTGTCCACTGAAAATGGTCTGCTTTTACTGCCTTAATTGGCTACAGATGCTGACTGACATGGAACATCTACCATTATCTCCAAAGCACAAGAAGGAAAACACCTACACAGATATTAAAAGCAGGTTGGGCAGAGCACAAAAGACTGTCCTCTTGGCTGTTATTAACACAAAATTGCAAGCAAACTGAAACCCATCTAACCCAAACAGTCAGGCCATTTATTAAATCAGAAGAGATGTTTTGACAAGGGTTAATCTGGATGAGAGTTCAAACCACTTCATAATTCCATTACTAGACCATCTCAGTGTATTATCTTGTCAATGAGTCCAACAACATCTTTCTGATTTCAAAGCTCACTTGATATTTATTGAAAAAATAAGGCTTCTTGGACAACACTGTTTTTCTACTTTTTTAAGTTCACACAAACATTCTGAGTCCTCAAAAGACACCATGCATCTCAAGGGCTGTGAAAAGGCCATGATATCCACTGACAGGGTTTTATTTATTGATAAACTTGGTGATGTAGTGACTATTTACAGTGTTAGTTGATGAACTGCAGTGGTTGGCCAGTTAACTGCTAACTCGTTAGCCAGTGAGGAAAACACTAGTGCTAGTCAGTCACACAAGATCCTAGAGTTTCTTTCTATTTCTTTTGTATTATGGAGCTTATTTTCTTGGGGAATTTTGTTCATGGGATTGACATTCAAGTGGGGACAAAAGCTGCAAGCTTATTGTCTTATTGGTTGGTTGTTAACAGGTCAGCTTGTGAAATACAGAGCAGACTTTCGAAGATCAAAGAACTGTGTCAGTGAGAAAACAATAAAAATCAAAAGAATTCAGACTCTACATGCCGTCATAACTGAAAATGTTCAAAAAGACAACAAAGCTGTTGAGATCAGTTTTGACCTTATTCCACTTCACACCTAGTTGAATTATGGCCTGACAGAAGTGGCAATATCACTGATTCATAAGAGATCTGTTACACATTGATTAAAACCCTGTGAGACCCCGCCAGCACACAGAACAAATCCTTTCTTGTCAAAGCACAGACCTGGAGGCAAGTGCACCAGTTGGGCATAACAAAAGTGGGTCTTCACTCTAACACCCATCTTGGCTACGTCCAACTTTGTGATTTGAATTATCACAAAGTGCACCATGCCTCAGTCTTATGATGCATTTCCACGTCAATACACAATGCAAAGAGATGGTTGTTCCAAAGAGATACCCTTCTATCCAAAGTGCACTCCAACACTTCTCCATTCAAACAAGCTATTGAAAATATTTTTTTCTGAGAAAGAATTAAGAATTAGAGTTGTGTGCAGAACACGGTTACGTTCCCATAGCTTTATTAAACAACACCAACACAAACAAATAAAAACTGTAAGCATGGAAATCGATCACCAGTGCAATCAATAATGACAGCATACTGTTTCAATCTACATTTATTATCTGTTCCACATTCATTTGAAAGGCTCTATTTACATAAAATCCGAGCACAATCAGAACCTGCAGTGCAGGGCACAGCGCTCTGTTTCTGTGTGATACATGCTGTCACTGAGGGAAGAACTCGAACAGGGCATGCCAGCTAAAACTAAACATTACCATCAGCTCACTGTCTAAATAGATGTGAAGTGGGTTTGTCCGGTCACAGATGGCTTCCTTGTCTTAATGCACTGTCTTTATTTTTTCTCTTACCCAGGTCGTCAAATACTGACATTTTGTCATGCCCCTCTGTGTCTCATAGTGTAGCACAGGGCACCCTTTAGCATATCTATGTGACACACAGCTGAAACTAAAACACGTGGCTAATCAGGTTTAGAAAAACAGCATCATGTTTTGGGTTTAAATAAGTATGTTTCGCAGTGTACTGTACAGTAATGACTGTTCGTAAATTGCGTATTAACATCGACTTTTGGGCTTTACGTGCTACGTAGGTACATAAGTTGCTCAACGTCTTGTTAAAACAACATTGACCTTTTGTTTCACACAGGACACAAACAGTGGTCTCCTGGGTGAAAGTCCAGTTTTGTTTGACCCATCCACTTCCCCTCCCTCCTGCCATACATGGACATTCTGACTCTTTATACTTCATCAGTTGCTCATCGCATCAAGTTGTGCCATAGATGGGTTTACATTAAAGTTAGTTATAAGCTTAATGCTTCTCATAAAGATGCGACAAGGGTGTCTTTGGCGTCGATATCACACACCAGGAGGCGTGACAGAGCTGTGGTATTTAATGCCATCGGAATGAGAATGGGCTAGAGTAGGGCCCATGGGCAAGAATGTGTGCCTGAACTCTGTTTTGTCTTTGTGTGCATTACTTGTATGTGGGAGTGTTTTAAATAGAAAGGTTTAAGTGAAAATGCATGTGTCTGGGAAGGTCTGAGCATGTGAGTGGATAAAAGAGACTTGTCTCAGTTTAAATCAGCTATGCCAACATGTGATTAAGTATCTGGGCTATTGTTGGCTTTCAGTGGTAATTTGATTTCATAATCATCACCTAAATAATAAACCTGGTTTCTGTATGTAAGTTTGGTGTGGGATTTTGAAAAAGCTGGTTAACAATTTGTAGGTTCTGCTGAGGGAAATCAATTTTTTTTTAATGCATAAGAACCTGTATGAACAACACTTCAAATAATAAAGTATCACTGTGACAATCTTTGTATACATTTTATAATGGAAATTCTACTCAGTATCTTAGAGCTTGAGATCTGACTCACCTGTCAAAGAGAAATTAAGCTCTTATTTGTATAAAAAATAAATTTAAAAAAAACTGCTTATAGGTGTTACCGAAGTGTCACTCAAGTTAACTAACCTCTGTCAAAAATAATCTCCTGGCTTTGTGTCACATGTTTTCCTGGAAGAAAATGGTCTGTATATGTACAGTATATGGGCACATACAGTAGGTTAATTGTCTTGTGTTTTCATACACTATTTACACACTATTTTTTCTATTATATATAATAGAAAAGCAATAAAGTTTTGCCGCGTTCAGCAAATTGAGATTTTGTATGTGTGTGCATGTCAGTACGTTGATTATGTTTTTGTGTATTTGTATTTGAAACCAATAAAAAGGATATAATTGGGAACTAATGTCATGCTGTAAGCTGTGCACATGTAATTTGTTAATGTTTTTAATTGTCTGTTAAAAACAGAATTACAAATTCCCTTGGGGCGTTGGTGGCTTAGTGGTAGAGCAGGCGCCCCATATACAAGGCTGTTGCTGCAGCGGCCCGGGTTTGACTCCAGCCTGTGGCCCTTTGCTACATGTCACTCCCTCTCTCTCTCCCCCTTTCACACTTGTCTGTCCTATCAAATAAAGTTAAAAATGCCCCCAAAAATGTCTTTAAAAAATAGAATTAAAAATAAGAAGTAGACCAGGCAGGTAAAAAATAAATAAATAAATAAATATTTTGATAAAACTTGGCATTTAAAAGGTATCTGTTTCACTGGGTTTCCTTCTTTTCTATGTGATGTAGGATCACTGCTTGCTATTCCTGGAGCTTAACACAGCTAATATTACATTTTATAAAAATGTAGGTGGTGTTAGCAGAGGTGCTCTTTATTTCAGGTGAGGCAGGGTGCCTCCACTAAAACACACATTAGGGAACGTGCTGTACTATTACCTTTCCACCAACCATAACTGCTGTTTATAATCACATTTAATTCTCTGTCAGTGTCTGTCAGACAGGATACAGACCAGCTTATGCAGAACACAACACTATTATCTCACTGCCATTCAGCAAAACAACTCACAAAATGGGAATGTTGACATACTGGAAACACACAGGCACACATAGCAGTGCATGCACATGAACACACACAAACATACTTTCAGCTCTCACACACATTCATTTGTACAGTAAGTAAACAGATATTGCCACACCACAAAGCCCACTGGAGTCCCGTCTAATCTCTGAAGAAGCTTGTCTGACAGGACAAACAGAGGTGGGGCAGGAGGAAAGCCCTTTTCACTTTCTGCTCATCTTTTGTTGCCTCTGAAATGCCGAGTTATAGACGTGTGTCCCAGTCAAATAAATGAAGCCTTGGCTGACTGTTTTGACTTGTCTGTTGTCAGTACACCTCGTAACAACCACCACATAAAACCAATGTAAAGGCTGAACAAGAAGTAAACACAGGCAAGACAATAAATTATAACTCCATTGGACCGTAGTTGCATTACATTAATCGGCTAATAACAACACTCAGTTGGGTAACAAATGCATAAGAATAAACCCCAATTCGTTCAGCCTTTATTGGTTATCTGTCTTTGCGTCTCACCATATTGTTTATCTTTACAGTAACCCTTTTATCATCAAGTTCTGTGTTTTAAAAATGCATATAAGGTCCTTTCAAAATAAAGCACACAGACATCAATTTCAAGAACTTTTCAAATACTTCCAAGGTCTTGGTTGGGGGAATTCAAGGACTTGGACAGGCATGGCACATAGAAGGAAATCATAGGTATTCAGAATGTGAAGTGTTGAGCCTAGTTTATGATGGAGGTCTTGATACTTTTGAGGAGTGTCGCTCAAACTTTATGTTGCAGACAACATCGTATTTTGTCAAGCAGTGCAATTGGTAGTGTAACTATTGTTGGAGATAGTACTTTTCAATTCACACCAACCCCAACCTGCATTCAGCACCTCTGTCTACAGAAGCAGCCGTCTGTCAGCAGCAGCTCCTGCAGAGCTGAGAGGACAGCGACCGGCCAAACTGCCTCAACCAGGCTGACTGACAGCAGACATTTACTGAACCAAAATTTACAGTCAGCGCCACAGGAGGAAATCAACAGTGTTTGTATTTACTGATTCATCAATTTAATTTTTCCAGCCCATCCTAGTGAGTGAGGGGAATCTGCCACTCACAGACAGACTGAAAGCTAATCAATTAATGAACACATGGTTGAGTTAAAAACACAAATAAAGCGACATATTTATTTGTTTTAACCAGCTGTCTGTGCAGATTACACTACACTAAAAGTGATAGAAATCAACTCGGACAGTAAAGGGGGTCTCTGGTTACCAAGGAAACAAATAAAACCAACGGCGAAGCATAAATTGAAAATGTCGTGCTACTCTTTAATTTCTGTCGAGTGTCACTCTTCAGAAGTATCAAGCGCCCAACCATAAATCAGGCCTTATTGTTTTCACAGAGACATACAGTATGGATGAATAAATATTTGAATGAAAAAATAACTTAATAATAGTAACATAATTCCCTTTAGTTCAAAGACAGGCTTTATTTTATTTTTTCAAGATTAAAAAAGGCACGGCCTTTTTATCTTTGGTAAGAAAAAAAATTTGGGGGAAAATGTTTTAGCTGAACAGCTTAACATTGTTTTTTTTCTGAATTAAATGAATTAATTTAATTAATAGGTTGTTTTTTGTATGTGTTGGGACTTTTGTACCATCTTTACACTTTGGACACTGGAAAATTTATGCTTCAGCCTCTCCCAGTATGAACTGGGTGAAAGGCAGGGAAACACCTTTGGCAGGACACCAGTGTACAGAACATACTGTACAATATATATGTCAATATCAAACGAGTGTGTTTAATTTGACCAAATAATCAATTAGACACACAAAATGCGAACCATGTCTGTCCACCACAATATACACATAGCTGTAAATATTGGCTTTCATGGTGGTTTTCAGGGAGCCAAGTAGTATCACGTTTTTACAGGCAACATCTTTCTTTTGATCTCTGATTCACCCTTTGTGTACAGTGCGTGTGTGTTTGCATGTCTTATTAAATTAAATTAACCTTTATTTACACAGGGAAGGTTTGCTTAGCACAAATGCTCCTTTAGCTACGCCCTATTTCACCCTCACACATACAGGCTGCAGCTCAGTATGCCCACACTCTGATGCAACTGGAGCTGCTTCCTTGAGGCAGTTGGAGGTTTAGTGCCTTGCTCATGGGAACCCCAATCTCAGCATTGAGGGAGGGGTTATTATTAGTCATTAGTCAAGACCGCTTGATATAGGTCAAGACAAGTCAGGTTTTTTTTTTAATGTAGCCCTTTGAAGCTTATTAGGTAGTAAAAAACAGTGCAGTCTAACACAAGCCATGCAATAAATCTATTTATGTCAGTGAGGGTTTGCTAAATAACAAAAACACCTGAAGCTATTTTTTAATCAAACTGGTTGTCAGATGCAGCATGTTGCTGCATGACCTAATGGTACCACGTAAAACACATGTTGATATTTCGTCTTCTCATACTGTCTGTTTGATGTTGAATAAGTAGATTGTAGCACAGTAAAGAAAAATACACTAAAACCAAACTCGTCTAGCATATGCCAACTGACCAATTAGAGAATGGACTGCAAAAATAGGATCATATTTCTATGAGAATATGTGTTGTTCTGCAGTCAGAGCGGCCGATGAACTTTTACGTTAATGGAATCCAGCTATTTGGATGTATATCAATGTATGAAGTAACTGTAAATTACTATTCCAATACTGTTGTGAGATGATCACATGAAGTCATAGTGACTTTATTATGTGTTAATGGTGAGCAACAGGAATTTATGATATATCCTGCATTCATTTAAATCATCGTAAGTCATGCTTTAGTTAAGTGTTACTTAAAGGGAAACTTTAATATTAGATTTTTTTTTACTTTGATATTTTTCAACTTGACCTGATTTTCCCATTGTTTTTGTGTCTAAGTGACTAATGGGAACAATATATTTTTTAAATTGGTTTAGTACCAAGTGAGACGCCTGCAGGCTGCAGAGGCTGAAATGCAACCACTGGGGGGAATTATGCTCTGTCAAGTAGGTCCACAAAGAGAACTTTTTTCTGCTGTTTTTGTTGAACTAGAAACTGCCTCAAAATGGCAATAACCAAACTCACCAGTCTACATTTCAATAAACAGTAATTTTATCAACAGAAAACACACTTCAATCAGAGTCGACAGTAAGAAAACAAAATTCAGAAAAGCCGTCTTTCTGCTGTTCCAACAATCAACAACTCTGGATTGGCTTGAATAAACCTTTAATCACCCAGTTAGATGTGAAACTATGCTGGCTCTTTCCATGCTAAAATTATAGTTTATCTAAATAATATCGTTGAGTTTGGCAAAGGCGATTTCAGGCCTGTTTCTGGTTTAACAAAAAAGGTCTATCTCTGTAGGAATCCTTCCCATAATAGTGTTGGAAAATTATGATAGTGGGGCAGCATAGCTCAGTATTTTTCTAGAATCGTTCAATTTTGTGATAAAAGCACCAAATTTGGCAGATGTGTTGACAAATATATTTAGAACAAATCTGGATATTGGGACATCAGAAACTTGCCCCCTGGTGGCCAGAGCAGGCAATTGAATCCTACCTGCCCATGGTCCCATCCCGTTAATTGGATCCACTCCAAAATGTAATGACTTCTAAGTTGGACCATGCTACATGCCTCCACCAAGTTTTGTGAAAATCGGTTGGACAGTTTTCACGTAATCCTCATCCAAAACATGAATGGAAGTGAATGGGTGGCCACGTGTGGGCCTACATGAGAATGAAACATATTTTTCACTTTAACTGGTCTCTATATTATATTTGTGGTGCTGAAAATACGGTGACAGCAGCTTGGGGGGTGACCAAAGTGTTCTATTCCAGTACATTAAGCTATAAATGTACCAAATTTGGCGCTTTTATTGCAAAAATGAACAATTTTTTAGCTATGTCGCCCAATTTTTTAGTTTATTAGCAGAATTATACAAAAACTGTCTGACCGATTTTCACAAAATTCGGTGGAGGGATGTAACACATGCCAACTTAGAATACATTAAATTTTGGTGTTGATCCAACTCAGGGGGCGTGTCCACCGGCCGCCCACACGTGTCTGCCCATTCACTTCCATTCATTTTTTGGATGAGGATTATGTGAAAACTGTCCAACTGATTTGCACAAAACTTGGTGGAGGCATGTAGCATGGTCCAACTTAGAAGCCATTACATTTTGGAGTGGATCCAATTAACGGGACGGGTCCACGGACAGGTAGGATTCAATTGCCTGCTCTGGCCACCAGGGGGCAAGTTTCTGATGCCCCAATACCCAGATTTGTTCTAAATATATTTGTCAACACATCTGCCAAATTTGGTGCTTTTATCACAAAATTGAACTATTTTATAGCTATGCCGCCCCACTATGATAACAATATGGGTCTGTCAGTAGCAAAAACAGGTACTTTTAGTGGACGTAAATAGACGGTGTGAACATGCCCAGAGTAGTTACATTGCAGCGTGTTCTGCCACTGTCAACTGCAGGCCGCTTGTTTAATACTGGACCAATTTCAAAAACTGTTGTTCCCATTAGTCACGTAGACACAAAAACATGTGAAAATATGGTCCAGGTTGAAAAATACTAAAGATTCTGTTCAAATACATATGAACCCTTATTATATACTGCTACCACACTTGATTACACAGAAAAGGTCTGCTTAGAAATGAATCAGCACAGTTCAATAGAATTGCAATACAAAGTGAAAGCTCACATCTACATCTGTATGTTCTCAGTGATCTGAGTGCGATTAGTGCGGGAGCATTCACATTAGGGCAAATAGACTGCTAGACTCAGCAGCTCATTCATCCCAAAAGGTGCATTTCTGCACACAAGTATTCTATTTACTTGGAGTTTTGCCTGTTAGCTTACTAGCTGGTTTCAATTGATATGACTTTGTCAAGTTAAAAAAAAAAAGAAAAAGAAACGAGAGACATGTTCATAAATACTCATATTTCAAAAGAAGAAATTCCCTTTGGAGGGAGCTCCATGTAGCACTTAAACATCGGTTTTGTCACATCATTACTCTTCCTCCCTGTAGTCACTGTACGTTCCTTCTCTGTGATGTTTTCTCTGCCGTCCATTGAAACTGTCATTACAGTCAAAGTCTGACAAATGGCTTTCAGTGAGTCAACAAACAGGCTGCCCCTATATGCAAATCTATTGCAGTGTATAGCATAGTATCTGGAAGATCTCAGCAGCTGAGGCCTAAAATATAAAAGCATAGTCTTCAGAATGTTTTGGGCAGAAACAGGTCTTTAACTTTGTTTCTAACTAAGGCTGGCTGAGGATTGTGTCTGTGTAGTGTCTACAGGATGTCAGGAAGGGTTTTTTTTTTTTTTTTTTTAAAGGAAATTAATCTTGGCTCAATCTACTGGCATTATTTTTTTAAATCACCTACTGGCGATGTCCTGATCAGGTTTTTTGGCCACAATCCTGATCCAAGGTCTTCAATATTGAGTATCTGCTGACACCAGCTCCGATTTGATACATATATGATAAAAAAATGTATGTGACACACTTCAATAACAGCTGTAGCCACTAAATTTCTTACTCTTCATAAGACACTGAAGTACAATTAAGTTAACAAGATTAAATTATCGGTATGCTGAGAGAGAAAGTTTAAAGGTAAAACATGCAGGATTTTCTTAAAAAAAAAAAAAAATATATAATATACATAGACTCATACAGAAGTGGGAGCAATCATCACTTATGACCCACTAGAAGTTTCCAAACAGCAGCCGACAATGCCTGCATAGTATACCTTTATCTGGGAGAATGTGAAATACTTGGAATTGTTAGAACAGAACATCTACTTGTACAGTGGTATACAGCTTTCTCTTTTACAAACGATCTTTGGCTGAGTACAGACACTGGCTGCAGAGAGTACTTGAACCAGGCCTGCAATTTAGTTACTCACAGAATAAAAGTTAATTAGCGGAAGCTGATATGACGTGCTGCTGGCAACGTTTGTGAAGTGGTAAGCAGTCAGTGCAAACCCGCAGGCTGAGGAGTGAGGTGGAATAAGCACAGCAGAGTACAGTAAAGAAACGATCCAGATTTGACTGGCTGTGTTTTAGCTGATATGATCCATTAAGATATTTTCAGATAGGCTCTAATACAATCCTTAGCATTGGCTCAGGACATCTCTAGGAAAAACTCATAGATCTGAAAATACTTTTATTACTCTTCAAAATGATAATACTACATCTTAAATCAATTACATGAGAAAAAATCCCTGGAAAAGCTTGGATATAAAACTTAAACATTAACTCTCTTGTCTCTGCCACAGTTACTTACAATCCCCTACCAGTTGCTGCCTAAGGTCGTAAGATAAGATGGGAAATTCTTAAAATGTGTGGGATCTCTTTTAACAATCTTGATCAGAGAGTAGAGCTTTTAGGAGAGTGCAAAAAATATTTAACACCATCTCTGCCTCTGGATACTAGAATTCCTGATGTCTAAATAAGGACAGAGTAAGTCCACACCATAGTCATCCCTATGGCACTTTACTTGAAGGTGCTTTAGGTAGGCCTACATTCTTCAAATTGCAAAATGAAGAGACATAATGAACATGCAATTCCCAAAACTGTCACCAGACATTGTAATTTATGTCCAACAAGTATTTTTGGAATCCCATCTCTCAATAAATTGTGCCATTTTTTTGCCAATGTGATCTCACAGAAATATGTGAAACCTGTAACATTGCATTACATGTAATATGTTGTATTATGTGGTGGTGGCACAGTTGGGTTTAGGCACCAAAAGGACTTAGTTAGGCTTTAAAAAAGATTGTGTTTTCAGTTAAAATAGCTCTGTTGTTACGTAAGTATGTTACCTAAACACTGCTTGAAACACATGGTTATCCACTTAGAGTATTCTTGAAATAGCCTATTTAGTAGATGTTTTTTGCAAAATGAAACAAAATAAAGATGATAAGTATCTCCATGTGTGATGAAAAGCTTGAGAACCATCTGCAATGGATTAAAACAATGCGGGAATCTCGGAAATAAGCAGAAACTCAGGGATGAACTTTACTTAAAAGACAGTAACATTCAATCAGTCGTTACACTGCTTTCCCCCCTCTTCACTGTCTTTCAAACATCACTTTATAATAAGACAACTGTCATACCTATCACACCTCCAGTTATTCCTGTACCGACTTGTACTGCACAAAAGTACAGACCCATTCTTTGTATACACCTCCAAAGAGCCTCCATGATGACTGATAAAGGTTAACCTGCTGTGTTTTCTTTAAGAGAAAGCTTTCCTGCTGTAATGTAGTCCATCTTGAACTCTAAAGGTGTTTCTCACTACCAAGTACGCCAAGTTCGGACATGTGCACTTCAGAGTTCGGAGTTGACAAGTTCCACTCGGGAGTACAAACTCCCAAGGACGGCTGCCATTGCCGCTGGTCTGTGAGAAATGCATCCTGGGATACCTGGCTGTCAAAAGTCCACACAAGTCACCCCCCGATGCATCCCAGATGGAACGGGTAGAGCAAGTTCACATATAGGCATTTGGACTGTACTTGGCTGGATGCAGACTTTGAATTGGAACAGCACTTGGGCTGCGACTGATGACGTTTCACAAATCCCCAAGAACACAAGTACAGGCAAGAACACTGATTGAGAAACGCCTTTTTTTTGTTACAGGTGAAACTTTACACTATGTATGCTAGTTTTGTGCAATATTTAGACGCACACCTGCATGCGTGTGCTATGGGCATCATGCAATTCAATCTAGCACTTTACTATTTGGTGCAATTTTGAGCAATGTGCAATATAACAAGTACTTAAACAAGCAGACACTTTAGCACTTGGCACTTTTGTACTCGACACTTTAGCACTTTAACTAGCACTCAAGCACTTTATAACTTGATATCTAAAAATTCCTATGGTCTCCCAGCTCTTGCCTACTATGTTTCTGTGTATGTTGTTTTGCTTGTCTTACTCTGTTTCATTTATCTTTTTTTCTTTTTGTTGGCATTGTTGCCTTTTATGTGTTTAACATCAACCTGCCATGGGACTGGAGATGGAAATTAGCCGCCTGGCTATAATCTCATGTATTTACAAGTAATTGTTTATTAATATATATTGTCCCATTTTTTGAAAATAAATAAATCTGAAATCTGAACATCAGGTGATAAAGTCAGGATGGATTTCAGTAATTGCAAGTGTAACTCCAATGAACTTGCTGCAGGTGGCACATTTACTCATGGGGGTAAAGTTTAATTGACTAGGCTACTACCCCAAAATTTACATCAATGGCAAATTGTCTTGACAGTGCTGACCACAGACTGTATAAAAATATAGATGACTTGACAGAAAGTGGAGCCAAAAGTGGAGCCAAAACATTTTGATTGCCCCTTGGTGACATAGATCCAAATAAAAACTCAAAGTACACATCAAATACATTTTTTCTCAGATATGGTTTCTGTCATTTTGTATAGTTCTTACCACACTGCTGTATGTTCAAATGTTTATTTTTCAGATAAGTTTGGTTTTAATTTGTTATTTGATGCTATAAAAAATGGGTGCTCTGATGCAGAGAGAGCAAACCCCCCAGCCCTTCCATGCGCCTGCATGGAAAGCTTACAGCAGGGAAAGCAGTAGCAAAGACTCCCCGGAACAGAACAGAGCCAGCATCAATGACAAACAGAGGTGACATTGATAAGTCAGACGTAGCATAAAAAAGGAGGAGCTGGGGTGGAGGCAGGTTGCAAAGTAGCTTGCAGAGGAAGCAGCAACAGTAGGCAGGCCAGAGCAGTTTAAATAGGGCTCTATCAGAACTATAAGGTTGAAAGGAACCAACATTAACTGTAGCTAAGAGACAGGATGCCTGTAGGGATTTCCCGTGTCTTTGAATCGATGCAACTCTTTCTCCCACCATTTTAGCCTCCTCTCCATCTTCATTCACCTCCTCAACTTGTGTTCGTCCTTCCTCCTCTGTTCTCCAGTACCCCTCTTTTCTTTAAACCTCCCCCCGTCTCATCTCCTGTTATCCTCTCTCCACTTCTTCCCCCCTTCCGCTCTCCTCTTCGTGCTCTTTGCTCATTTCTCCTCCTTTCCTCTCTCACCTACTTTTCTACCTTCTCTCACTCCATCACTCCTGTTCCTGTCTCTTCCCAGAGAGCGGGATGAATAATGCAGTGTTCTGCTCTGATAATCATCATCATCATCATTGGTCTTTCCTCTGATTGCTCTTTTTTCTTTCTTCTTCTCTTTCTTTCTCCCTTTGACCCTGCTCGTCAACAAAAAAAGACTTCTGACGAGCACAGCTTTGCTTATGTCAAATCAATCATAAAATACCGTAATAAATCTCCTTGTTTCTCCAGTTTATTTCCTGTCTGTATTGGAGGTCAGGGAACATGTCATATGTTGCAGATGTACATACTGTATAGCCACTAGAGACGGTTGTGACTTTCTGGCAAAGTAAATAAATGTGAAACTAATTCAGTCTAAAGTTGCCAAAAGAGAGAGATGGTGTTGTGTCTTGATGCTGTAAAGGTGAAGGCAAGGGCTGTGAGTTGGGATTATTCATTCTTAGTTTAGATTCCTCAAGTTTAGATTTAGTCTTTTATGTTTAAAAATCAAAGTGACATTTAGAAATAAAGCCAAAACCATCTGATTGGATAGATACCAAGCCCCCAGGAACAGCACCGGGCTTTGAAGCCAAATTTAATAGAGGCCAAACTGTGAAATACAAATTTCAGGTCCATCACGTGATGCCATTGGGCTCAAAAAGACTCTTTCCCATAGACTTACTTTGTGAAAGAGGCATCTGTAAATCAGTGTATGGACTTTTGGATGATGGATGAGTGTCACAACCCTCGCAAAATGACTTGTTTTACTACCAGGATTTACAACCTGTATGCTCTCACTCTGTGGATGGATGATATGATGGGTTTGCTGAAGGTGGGATGGCCGGCTTTGTGTTCGATTACTATGCCAATCTTACAAAGGAGGACGACACTTGAACGGTTTCCTCCAGTTCCTTTTTGCTATTGAAGCTAATGTTAGCTAATACATTAAAAAGTTAGCGTTACAGAGAAGTCCAATATTTCTCTTAATACCTCCCCAATTTCTAATTAGATAGACATGATAACCCTTAATACACGTAACGTGACTCATCCCTACAACAGTAAATACTTTCTTCCTAACCTGATATGAAGAGGGTCTATACATATAAAACATATCAGCTATATTGGTGACAGACATATATTGACATGTATACTATATATCTATCTTAAATGTAAGACACATGCTGTAAACACATTCACATATTTGTATGACTGTGCATTCATGTAATACAAATACAGAGTCTTACATTTATGCACAAACTCCGACCACTAAATCCTAAGCGTACACACCAGCACACACACTGGTGAAAAAGGCACACATTCTAACAAGAAAAAATGTTGTAACACAGACATGTACACACACGTACACACATAATTTCTCACACACTAAACACATACTATCGTCACACTAGTCCCTCAGGAGCAGTAGGCTAGTCTATAATCAGCACCGACGTCGTGCCTGTGTCAACACAAGTACATGCTCTCCCTGTGAGGTCTATGTTTGTTCGGAGGTGTTCACCAGCGTGTAGGGAGGCTTCCACTCCATCAAAGCTACAGGTTGCAGGATTAATTAGCACACATACACACACACACACACACACACACACACACACATCCGCTGTGTGTAATTCACCGGCCCCACTCTCTTTTTCCTCTGTTTATTTGTCTAAATGTCTGGGAGGCAGTAGAGCAGAGTGTCAAAGCCCTCTTCACCTTCTCTACCCTGCTCTTTGCTCCTTTTGCCTGCCCTCTTTCTCCACAACCTGCTTTCCATCATGTCTTCCTCTTTATTTTCACTTCTGTTTAACATTCCCTCCTCTCACCCCCTCACTCATTTTCATTTCTCTTTCAGGTGTGTTTGTTTTGTGTGCCAGCACACATCTGTCTCTATTAATTATGACTATGTGTGTGTGTTTGCATTTGTGTTCCCATTGGCGTTTGAATAACCATGCGTGTGCCGCATTCATCTCTTTTTAATATGCATGTGTCCATCAGCACTGCTGTTTAATTTTCCATGGAACAGAGTCGCACGATATGCAGATGCCGTGATAAAAACACTGTCCCATCAATTACTCCGTGTTGATATTTGCAACAGGAACAGTGTTTGCTGTTGGTGGTTGGGATTGTTCGCTGATGCCTATCATGGTGCAAACAAAGACACAAGCACGTGGCGCTTTTGAACAGCTGTGCTCGGATCTCAGTATGAATCACATGGAATTTACTGTGCAAACAAATCTAATCCGGTTCATGTAATTTAGCATGTTGCTTGTGATCTTGCCAGGATTTAGTCTGTCAGAAAAGACTCTGTCTCCTTGTTTAAGGTTATCTGGGGTATTACAACATGGCATCATGTTTCAGGCTCTATGGCCCAACTCCACACTATAAATCTGGGATTCAGTCAAGTTAATAGGAGTCATATTTACTTATGAGGAGGTTTAAACAAACATGAGGACAGACAAAATATAAGCAAAAGGACACAAAATAAGATCAACAACAGCAGGAAGAGCAGAGTAGGCGAGTAATTCCCACGGGAAGCTAGTTTGTCTCCTAAGCGATTTCAGTGTTAACCTAAAAATGCACCAGGATGGATGTGTAACATTTTTAGACTTTAATGCACCTGCAATTAACTGTAACCACAAACTTTTCCTCACCTTAAACAAGTGATTTTCTTGCCTTAAGGCTTGCCTACACAGGAAGCATTTCAGTCGTCTCAACCTTCTCATGGGCGTCTTTATTTTAATCAATACAGCTGTCTATACAGGCCGTGTAATGGCTCATGTGTCACACGCAAAATTTCCAAGCGTTCAGAAAACGCAAGTGACCTGCAATAAGTACTGTCTTAACACATCCAGTGATGGACAAAATTGCTGCTACTCTGTGAACATGCTGCTTTTATTACAGTCAGTCTGGACAAGTGTAACCTAAATGAAATGAAAAATGCCTCTTTAACCTTTTCAGACATTTTGTGCATCTTTATTTATATATTTAAGAATATATGCCCAAAAATATTCCTATAGCAAAATCCAATCATGTTTTCTTTCTGTAAGACAAAATATGACATTTGCTAACGTAAACTAGCACCAACCAGTTTCAACCAATAATATCACAACATCCAGCCATCAATCAGTCTGCAACTTTTAGCAGCACAAAGCTATGATTAAGTTAGCTAGCTAACAACAGCATGCTTTGTCAGGGTGCCTTCAGTTCCCCCAAAATACTGTGGTTACAGGCCATCGCAGCACACTTGAATTTATTCACCTGAGTAAAGTGGTATCTGTGACAGATTACAGACAAGGCATTTTACAGTGGACTGCTTTAGCAGCAAATTTAACATTGAGCATAAGATGGGCTTCATCTCTCTTTCTCTCTGAAATGCGGTCGGGGCTGCAGTATCATGACACGCTCCCTTATAAATCAATGAAACCATTGTTTTTATTTCCAAAACAATGTTCCATCCATCCATCTTTATCCACTTATCCAGGACCAGTTTGCAGGGGCGGCAGACCAAGCAAAGCCCCCCCAAATGTCCCCCTCCCCAGCGGTGCTTTCCAGCTCCTCCTGGGGGACCCCAAAGCATTCCCAGGCCAGACGAGATATGTAATCCCTCCAGCATGTTCTGGGTTTGCCCTGGGACCTCCGACCAGTAAGACGTGCCCAGAACACCTCTAACAGGAGGCACGTAGGGGCCATCCTAATCAGATGCCAGAACGACCTCAACTGACCCCTTTGGATGTGAAGGAGCAGCAGCTCTACTCCCTTCAGATGTCTGTATGGTGTGATGAAGCCAACAGAACCACATCATGGGACCCACTGAGAACGTGTTTGACTTTACGCCGAGTATGCGGACGCAATTCTCACTTTCGTCACAAAGGGACCGAATGGCTCATCTCAACGATCCCGGTACCCCATAATCCCACAATACCCCCCTATGCTCTATATTTATTTTGCCACTGGCAGGCTGTTTTTGGTGACATGTCTTTATAAATAAAGAAATTCTGCACAACATACAATTTTTGAATGACTCGGTCACTCCCCAAATGGATTCAACAGTACTGGGGGGGGGTGACATGGGATTAATTTAAGTGATGAGGTGAAGAGTGTGGCAGCAGACATGGCCACAGCAAAAGAGCAAACAGAATACTGCCATACTAAAAAAGGGTGCGCTGGATATGTGTTGCAACAAGAGAAGTATGCCAGGTAAGAGTAGCAGTAAACTTGAGTTATATCCCCGAACTAGCTTGCAGCCTTTGTTCCAACTGACTGATAGTTTCAGTAAAACACTTAAAGATTTATTGTTTATCTTGGTTAAGAGGACATGCATTACTATCAAATCACTATTTTATACTTTACTTTCTTGACAACCGAAACACAACAAAGATGTCACTGATATGACAGTCCTCTGGCTCATTTACCTGCTTCACTGGTTCTGTGTCTATAAAGCCGCAGGTAGCTGGAGGCAGCTTTCTTAAATGTAGTTGGGATAACAGATAACCCTAACAGGCAAGTATTCTCTCTTTTAGTATTATAAAGGAGAAGGAGGTATGGCCAGGTTTGCAATCAGTGGACAAACAAGCCCAACTGATTGGGAAATTGCCAAAAAGGACCCACATATGAAGTGCCTCACAGCCTGTCATGCCAAGGGCTCCAGGACCATTGATGGGGAGTCAATCAGATTCAAGCAGCTCTGACAGCTGAGGACCAGATTCCTGCAGTCAGTGGAAATACACCGGAGGCCCAAGAAAAAACACAGCTAATAAAGGAAATGGCATGCTGAGAATCCAGCTAATAGTAAAAGGTAAGTGTGTTATTACTTCCCTGTTGATTTACTGTAGGTTTAATGATTCAAACGTCTTTTCCTGACAGAGTAGTACAAAACTCGACATGGATGCCAAGCAGACGAATAAAGCTTTTGGAATTAATTGTCGTTCTGCAAGTCCTGCAAACCTCCCTGGAACCGAATGGACATCATTTTAAAAGAACAAAGCCACAGCGTTTTCAGTATTTTTATATGTATCCTCCAACATTACATCTCAGAAATCATTCGTCTGGCTTTATCAGTTACTCCCATTGCCTCTACAGTTTAAAGAACATTCTACTACATGCAATTTAAGGATACCCCTTTATATATATATATATATATATATATATATATATATATGTATGTTTAAAAAAGTAAACCAGGTAGTACCACTGTTGAACACGTAGTACAAGTAAAGTGACTTCACAGTGCTTGTTAACAGTATTTCCATTTTTAAAATGGTTTATCTACTTTCTTTGGACAATGAATAATTGATACACGTGTGCTGTGTATCTGTGGAATGGTTTTGTGGTTTGCCAATGTCTTTTGGAGCATTCCTAATATTTGGCTGGTGCACGAGAGGGAGCCATGGCAGCACTGATCTGGAAAATAATGTGATCAAGGGGTTGGGAGTTTTCTTTTTTCTCACAGGCATCTCATATATTGTCCAAGTTGCAGTACACTGGTGCTAGTCACAAAAGCCAACTTCAAGAAACTAGTGCTAGCAGTTGCTACATACATTTAACTATCAGCCTAGATAAGCAGTTAGCATCATGTATTCCCAATGGCTTAGTGGTTAATAAACACATGTTGAGTAAGTTGATACTGTATAGATACTCCTGCTCTCACTTGCAGCCTAATTCACTGGCATTCAGTTGAGATGTGTGCATAGTGATGGAACTTTTTTCTTTTGCCTACTCAGAAATTCTGCTGGATTTCTCTTTCAGTGACTTTGTGTGTTCCTGTCCTCTCTTTTTTTCTTACTGCCAATCAGAACAGATATCACTGACGAACCACAATTAGTGACCAAAAAACAAAAAGGTTGAAAATGAAAGTAGTATACTGTACGTATTCTTATTGTAACTAAAATCCTTTTCAGTCTCTCCTTTTTTTCATCCTATAATCATCTTTGTCTTCTCCATCTTTCTAAGCTACTCTTCTTAGTTATCTTCCCCTCTCTCAGGTTCTCTTATTTTCTCGTCCTCTGCATCTTCATCCCCGCTTTCTCCACTAAACCCCCCCCCCCCCCTCCCCCGCTCCTTTCATATTTGATGATTTCACTGCCGTCCAGGATAATAATTACACAGTTGTCATGATCACGTGGGGAGCCCGAGGGACCTGCTGGAGATGTGCGTTGCCATTGTGCTCGTTAAAAATTGAACACGTCCTTTACAGTGATGATGCTGAACCAAAGGTTGGTATTAAGGGACCTCTTATGATGTATGACTAATGCTTAGTCACTGAGGGGAAACAACTTATAAAACAATATACAGTATGTTCTTCATTTTATAACATATAAAGGTAAGAGAAAAACAACGTGCAGTGCAAATGTGTCTTTGCTTGAGCTCTGTCGGAATTTGTTCTAAAAATTCACATTTTGCTGCCTGTTCAGGAGATAACTCCAAACGAAATATCTTACAGGTACCGTAACAGTTTGAAAGTTCACATTTCCAAGCTAACGTCAGTTACTCAAATCAAGTTCACATGGGAACTTAAAGGAATACATCACCCACAAAATGATCATCTGTGTAGCAATTACTAACCCCATGTTACATCAAATTCGTGAAGAAAACTTTGTCGTTCTCATATGCTTCAATGGTGAACGAAGAATCCAAAAACAGGGAAATGAATGGAATAAATTGGAGTAAAAAGGGGGCCACGTTAAACAGCAGTAAAGAAACAATCGTTTCCAAACTCTCACACAACTCACACAGTATGATCCAAACATTTCCATGGTAGAGTAGTATGCCTGGGCAAGCTTGGAATGCATGAGCAAGGTTCAAACCAGACGCATGCCCAAGCGTACTTGAATGTGCGTGAGACTATTTATGTAATAGTGCAGGGCTCAACAATAACGATTGTCCGATTGCCAAGGCAATTGGCAAGTAAAACTCAAGGTTGGGCATGTAAACTAACAACTCACTTGCCCGATCGGGCAAGTTGCTAAAAATAGTAAAAGTTAATAACTCATTGATAAAATAAATGTATTTTAAAACGTGCTCTTCTGCTCTGATGCAGCGGTCTCTCTGCCTGAAGTCACAGGCACAGCTGTGTAACAATGTCCTGCCCACAGCCCCCATTGATATTATTTTGTGCGACGGACGCTTCATATAATAACATAACAATACACTATTTATGATGTTATGTCATCGTGTCATTTCTGTCTCTACATGGTCACGCGTTAACAATTCTTGTCTGCTCTCTGTATCGCGCACGGCGGAGTTCCGCCACACACACAGGTGAGCACACTAGAGCGGCTCGGGACGCATTTTCCTGACCAAACCTGACCCCGAGCCCGGTGCAGTTTGTCAGCTGACAAAGTTATTGTTATGGACACTGTGTAAATAACCAACAGACTGCTGTTACGCACAGACAAACAGCTGCTCGCACAGCAGCGCAGCACGGCATTCGTGCTGAGCTTGTGTTGCGTTCAGGCGTTGTCACGTAAATAACAACTTCCAACACTTAAATAGGTCATAGCACAAAACAGCAGCATGTCAAGTGACTTTTTACTTTTATTATATTCAATAAAAGTGTATGTTCCTAAATCTTGAGACACCTCATATGTAAGCTAGACAGACATTTCACCTGCTCATTACTGTGCACACATGTACTGTATGTACTTAGTCCTAAAGAGCCCTTCTGGTGCCAGTAGATAATAGAAACATCCCAGCAGGCTGTGCTTTGCAAGCATACAAAAAAGTTTCACGCATGTGAAAATTATTTTTCATGCGTGTGCTTCACCTCCACTGCTACAACTCCATCCTAGGGGAAACACTGCTGTGCGTCTACTGGTAGAGTAGAGAGAGAGCTAAGTAGTGTTGAAGTCGAGTAGAGCAGGGCAGAGAGATGGAAGCAAAATATATTAAACCCGGTGTTAATACAGCAGAACTGGAGAGAGGGGTGAAAAATAAATAGAGGTGGGCATGGCTCAAGTAGGGCGCAAAATTATAGACGGAGAACGATTGACAAATTTTTCACTTTAAGCCCTGACACTGTCATTTTTGTGTAGGAATTAAGCTACAATACATGACATATGTTGTTTTAATTAATAAATACAGTGTGAATAAAGATTACATAACATAAAAATAACTGCAGTCTTTGTTATTTGATAGCCGCTTAAATTAAACAATTTTTATAGGGCAAGTAAAAACTGACTTCGGGCAAGTAGATCTCTGACCAACTTGCCCGACCAGGCAAGTGAAAAAAAACCTTAGTGTTGAACCCTGTAGTGTTTTAAATAGTAAACGTTTAGCGAAAATGCATGTGTTGGGGAAGTACTGAGCATACAGTTGAATAAATGAGACTTTCATTATACTGCAAGAGTTGTGTGATAATATGTGGATGGATTTTTCAATATAGTTTTGATGTTCATCAAGAACTTTCACAGTTTTTGGATTCTTCGTTCACTGTGAAGACATGCAAAAAAACCTGAAGTTTTCAGCAGGGATTAAACGTAACATGGCGTGAGTAATTGCTTTACAAGTGATCATTTTGTGGGTGAAGTATTCCTTTAAAAATGAAAAGTGAAAAAGAAAGCATGAATTTCACCATAAGTTGGTAAACTGACTATTGTTAAACTTGCAGACGCCTGTGTTGGTGCCACTGTGCAGAGCAGATTACAGGCATGAAAGTTAAACAGGTAATTATTAAAGTTATGAGTCACCTGAAGCCACAGATGCACTGACGTCTCCTGTTTCAAACCAAATGTTTGAGTGTTTCAGCATTCGTCATACCATAAAGTGATGCAGAACTGCCTTTAAGGATTACTCTGAACATGATTTAGTTTTGGAAGCATCATCATCAAGGATTATTGGCTGTACTTTTTTTTTCTCTTTGCCAACTACCATGTTTTTCTTCTGTTTAACAACAAACATAAAATGTAAAATGCAAAGCTTTATTGCAAAAAGTGCTACCAGATGCCAAGAGGGAAACTGCTTACATATCTAGATGCTCATTCACCCTTTCATACACTCTCCCTGTTCTATGATGCTGCAAAATGCAAATGGCTTGGGACCACTTCATGTTTGAGATGCTCTGTGGCTCAACATACTCCTTGGTGACTGCACATGTTGGTGCTGCATCTTTGAACCCTAAAACACATTCCTTTGTCACGTATAACCGCCTGCACCCGTCTTTTTAAAGGAATATTTCAACCACAAAATGACCCTTTGTATATCATATATTACTTACCGTGTGTTACCTTGAAATTGTGAAGAAAACTTTTTCTTGCATGCCTCCACAGTGAACGGAGAATCTGAAAAAGACAGACATTCTTCATGAATTAAAGTACATGAAGGCCGCACTTAACAGCAGCAAAACTACGTATATCAAAACATCAGTTTACAAACTCTCACATAACTTGTCAGTATAATCCAAGTCTCATTATCCAGTTGTATACTCAGTACAAACATCTTGATTTAAAACACAGCACGTCATGTAGGCCGGGTAGCATGCTTGGGCACAGGTGTGTTTGAACTCTGCTAAAGCGGAGCTCATACGCACATGCATGCTCAGGGCATGCTTTTGAGCGTACGACTGGATAAATGAGACCTGGATTATACTGCTTCGCTGTTGATAAAAATCCCCTCCAATGACTTTAATACATGAAGAGGATCCACCTTTTTTGGATTCTCCGTTCACCCTGGAGGTATGCAAGAAGAAACAAGTTTTCCTCGAGACTTGGATGATGTATTCTTTGAAGTTATAGGTCCCTCGGAACTAAATAGAAGGACGGATGCAGTTGTTTTTGACTGAAACAATAGTATTCAGGTACACCACATGCATTACCTGGAAGTTCCACAACACATCCTCTTCCAAGTCTGTTGAAATTGCAGAAATGTGAAAAATATTTTTAGAGAGGTTCCAGCCACTGGAATAAACTCATCCTTGTAAACTGTATTTTGAGATTTAAAAAAATCACACAAGTTAAATCATTCAAAACAGAAACAAAGAGTTCCCTCGAACAAACAATGGGAATCAGTTTAGTTCTCATACATTCACAGTTGTCTGTCTCAACATGCTGCTGCTCTCTTCCACTTAGTAAACACAGTCAGGGCCAGAGAGCCAGAGCCACATGAGAGCACATTCACTGAAAAATATCATAATATTTTTATATTTTAATAGCAACTCTTTGCAACATAGAGTTTCAAGGTCTGTCCAAAGAGATGCTAGATTTGCTGCAAGGTGATGTTTGAAGCAAGAATAGAAGCATGTATTTATCTTGCTAGAGCAAGGCTGCAGTATGTGTGAGGAAATAATAGTTTGTTAGCCCAACATTGTCAGCTAAAAAACATCATTGATTGAATGAGTCATGAAAAATTACCTTAGTGTCTTTGACTTGATTATTTCATTGAACTTTAGGCACTAAAACCAAGTTAATGTTTTTGCTTAAAATACCCCATTTGGGGGGTGCAATTCTGACAAGAAAGCAGCGATCTCTCTGTAAAAAAATAATCATTTTTTGGGCCACTATCCCAGGAGGAAAAGCAGCCATATCTCTGTCATAAACAAATCCTTTTGGGCCACTCTCCCGGGAGGCAAAGCAGTAATGTCTGTAATTCATGCCTTAAAGCTGTTGGAAAAACAGTGAAGGATTGCTACAAAATGTCCACATTTGATGCCTAAAAAGCCAATGAAAACACAACAATAACTTGCTGAATCACAACTGTTCGTTTTTTTTGTTGTTGGTCCTGAGCAGTGATCTACAGAGGTCTGCAGCTTGGCAGGCATCTCGCCTAGGTGACACACCATTGACCATCCTCTTGATGAGAATATCAGCTTATATATTATGTCACTTTACAAATGTGGTTATGAAACATATAAAATATACAAATGTGACGTATTTGTGGTTCCAAAAATGTAAAATACCTACATTTTCTTATTGCCACTCGGCTGAGAGCTCTGGCAAATAACGTTAAGATCCATCTTTTAATTGGTGCCTCTCTCTTTGTGTTTCTGTTTGCTGTTTCTACTCTGTCATCCTCCAGATGTGTCCAATAAAATAGCGCTCTGCTGCAGTGGTCAGTCTGTGGGGATATATCAGCTGCTATTTGTTTTCATTTCCATTCCCTTCTCCCATATTTTGCACATCTGAAGCAGAATGCCCCAAAATACATATTGCATGAGCCAAAACATTATTTCATTATTATTACGATTTTTGGCTCCATAGTGCTCCCAGTGGTCAAAACCTTCACAGGGTCTCTTTAACTTTTTTTTTTTTTTTAATTTGTCAGGGAGGCTTTTCCTGCCCTCGGTTTAGCCTTTCACACAAATCTTCCCTCAAACTGGGTACAGTACAAATCTGCCTTCGTGGTTGCGGTTTGGCAGGCTCAAACCCCATTATAGTAAAAACTATAATCTCCGCCAACATAGACTAAATCCAACCACAACTATTTGATTTGCAGAGCATTAGTACACAGCCTGAGATGAGGGTGTGCCCACCGCCATTTAATCTACTGCTTTTGTTCAAGTTTAATAGTATCAGTCCACCCGCCATCCACTGCCCACCTGTCCAATTATCAGTCAGGTCAGAGCTTGCCTGTGTGTGCTGGCCAATAAGAAAGCATTCATAGTTATACCAGATGTGCCATTGAGATTGACAGGAGATGGAGGAGGAAGACCAGATGTGCAGCTAACAGAACGTTGCCAAGTGTGTTTTGATGTCTTGGGTTTTAAAATCCGCTCAGACACAGAAAGACGAGAGTTTGTCCAAAAGGATTCATAAGCTGAATGCACAAATACGCATCTATGGAATTAAACCATGTGTGTCTACTGGAGAATCCGCTGTGTTCACAACACAGTGACGTCCAGTGAGCAGATACACTAAAGACAGAATCGGTCATTTGTTAGTGCTTTATAGTATTGACTGTTACAAATAAATTAGTCACATTAGTGTTTTCTTATCTGCCATCTCTGTGGTCGAGCTTTGGTTAAAGTTAGACAACGAAAACTGTTTGGTTAAGGTTAGAGAAAGTTCATGGTCATGGTTTATAAACCAGTGTTGTGTGTTGGTATGAGATGGGAGACCACGGTACTCAGTGTCAAAGTCTGCCTCTTTGTTTGATGCTGTTATTCTGGTCAGTGATGAAATGATCAGTTCAGTTGGAAACATGACACTTTTTAGTGTATATTTATGCCATGGATAGGTGTGAATAAAATTACAGGTCCTCAAGATACTAAGTGCATTTGAGCAAGCTGAGCCTCCAGCTGCTGCAGTAAAACTATAAAGAAGACACTGACCACTTGAGACTGGCTCCAGAAGACCGTCATGTTAAAATGCTTAACTTTACAGCAGAAATAAACATGTTTACAGCCTGGTACAAAAAGAATAAAAATAAATAGAAGTTTTGGTCTCTGTAGTTAATTATGTCTTCGTGACAACTGTACAGGGGTGAACTTTTGTCTATAACTCACCTGTTCACATTTCATTAAGGCTTGAAGTTACACATATTTAAAGGCGGGCTGCTTTGAGTGACAGGCCATCTACCGATAGTGCCCTTGGCTTGTCAGTCAGATCTACCCCTCACTCCTTGACAGCACCAGCCTCTAATCCAAATATGGTCACTTGTGGCTCCAAAAAACAAAATGGCAACATCCAAAGGGCCGAACTCAAGGCCAAAAACCCAACACATTTTCCCACCAACATTGTCACATATCGACGTTTGGTCATGGACTTTCCACATCCAGAGATGACGTGCAAGGTACCTTTGGAGAGTTGGTTGTTGATGTTCTGGGGCACAGTGTCAAATTCTGCCTGTTACATGGATTGTCTTCTTTCAAAATATACTTCTGTTTTCACAGGAAATTTAGCGTTTACCTACAGTCTCTTTCAAAATAGACTCACTATGTCTGTACAACTCTCCCTTTGACAAAAAAATGCATGTGATTACATTTGACGACAAAAACACATTTTTGGCTTTATAATCTTGCGGGACATGAACCCTGCTCTCTCCAGGTCAAAGTCAGTGTTGTTGGACCGATCCACCACCCCCTCCACCCACCCTCCTCGGACTTTCACCGCTTTAACTTTTGTTCTCTTCCTGCTGCGCATCCCCCTGACACTGCAGGCGACCGGCTGCATATCATGTCGATGTTAAAGGACGGCTTTTTTCGTCTGTGTGTGACACCGCAAGTCACTGCCCAAGTGCCTGATTTCGACAACTTCGGAGTGAGACCTGGTTGAAAAACCAGGAGTCAACAGCCCAGTTGGTGACATCACGGTGGCCATGTCTGGTATTTATACAGTCTATGGCCGTAACTGGCAGTAATTGCTGGATGAACAGTGCTGCTAGCTAGCTCGCACCTGACCCAGGTGGTGCACAGAGCACTAACCTGAAGAGTAGCGAAATTAATTTGACATGCCCAACTGGAAAAAGAAATTCTCAGTGGTTAACCACTTAACAGTTAACCTAAATTTTATAGCGACTTTACTGTGCAGCTTTTGCTTTGCTTTGCCAATGATAACCTAAATATACATGAAATTTAGTGCACATGTTTAATCAGTAGTAAGTATAAACTAATTTCTGTCCATATTCCAATGGAGCAAATTGTTTATTTTTTAATTTTACTTTAGTGCTTCTGTAGTTCTTGAGGATTTTTTCTTATTATTCTTACAGGCATATAGCTGTGTTTGACATGAAACTTTGAGTCTTGTGGAACCTGTAAAATGTCAGCCAGCACTACATAAAGATATAAAGGTTGCTTTGGTCACGCACACACACGCACACGCTTCTAATTCGGTGTCCTAATTCATGTCAGCAGGCTCGCTCCGCTGACAGACAGTGGCAGCATGCATGCAGGTCTGCAGCAACATGCGCCAAGAGCCATCTGTCCTGTTACAGAAAGAGCGGCGTAGATTATGTTGTCCAGAGAGAGAGAGAGAGAGAGAGAGAGAGAGGGAGACAGAGTGTGAGAGAGGGTGTGTGTGTGTGTGTGTGTCTGTGTGTGTGTGTGTGTGTGTGTCTGTGTGTGTGTGTCTACGTGTGTGTGTGTTAGAGAGAGAGCGAGAGAGAGAGAGAGGGATAGCGCATTACGCACACCCCGATCCTCTCCACACAGAACCAGTGTGGCGCACAGACAGGCGGCAGCCCTCACAAAGTGAGAAGTTTTCGCCAAAGGATTCTGTCAAAAAATTAATCACCTTCATGTCGACTCTGTTGGATACTAACCCGCCGATGCTATGGTTACCTTTATTACGGTAGGAACTGTTCTATTCATTTTTATTTGGTACTTCGTGAAGCATTTTTGTCGCTTAAGAACTCTGTGGTTCTTGACGAATCTGACACAAGTGGAGTGACAATGACTGACCCAAAGTGTTCAGTATGTTCAATTGACTTTAAAAGATGACAGGGACTCACAAAGTTGTACTTTAAATGCATCGAACTGTGCGATGAACAGGAGCTGCTGGAGTTACAACTTGCATAAACCGCTTTCAGAAGTTTTGGAAATAACTAAATTTGGCACCACAGACGCGTCTGAATTAAGTGATCCAAATTAAATGTACACTTTTCGTACAACCGAGGAGTTGCATGACGTGTTCAGGGACTTATTTCTTCCTCTAAGCTTGAGCTTTGTCAGGTAAAACATAAGTAGAATGTGAGACGCAACGCGCCGTGCGCTGTCTCAAGGCAAACCAGCGCGGACAAACTCACTTCTCCTACCCGTCTCTCTCCCTCTGTGCACAGGTAGACAAAAGGGTTGGGTCTCTCCCAAGCTCGTTTACGCACACAAACATTAAAGACTCCTGCTGTTTTCACATGCACCCGGGAGCCTTGCGCTTTTCAAAGGCGTGTGCGGCGCGTTGGAGGGAGCGGAACTGGCTCAATGCGCACGGGAACGGTTCAGATGTGGTTCAGCTTGTATCTTTGGATTACCGATGCGCTAATTGAGCCTCGGCTCGCTGTTAGTGGGAGTGAAAGCTGATATGTCACAGTTGACTCCGAACACAAAGGCGGACTATGCATTAAATCGGCCTTCTTCCCCCCCCCTTCTCCTTGCCCCGTGTGCATGCGTGCACATTTGTTTGTGTATGCATGTAAGCTATAGCCTGCATGCGCATGAGGTGGAGAGAGTGAACGGCCCCTGTGCGCGCAGTGGTCCTATTCAACCTCTCTTGCAGTCCTATGCTGTCTTTTTGGACAAATGTAATTAAGTACATTATCATGGTTTGGGATAAGTGAGTGTCACGGGAATGTAGGCTCAAGTTAAATACTTATCCGCTTGGGCAAACTTTTAAGGTTATGCCAAATAAGATGTGAAGAATCTTCACTTTATGGGGCTGAAATTTTCTGTGGGGACTTTGGGTTAAAGTGTGTTTTGCATTAAGCTGAGTGCATGTGTGGAAACCCCAAAACGCGCAGGGTTAAGTCTCCACGCCAGACACCAGAATTTGAATGTTTGGAGCTGGTAATGGGATTAGAGCCAAATAGCCCAGTAACCCAAAATACTCATGCTGCGTGCGTGCGTGCGTGCGTGCGTGCCCGCCCGTGTGTGTTCAGTCTGATAACATAACACTTAGTCAATTCTGCGTAATGGCCTTAAAAGTGCTGCGGTGCAGTTGGCTGTCTGACATGACATGTGGTCTTTGCAGCTTTGCGTAATGGCGCGCATCAGTGGGCGTCTTGAGCCTTTGGTGGATGCTTTCCTGCTGCTGTGGGAGTCCGCTTATGTGTGTGCGTGTGCGTGAGTTGGAGCATGTGCATGCGCGCAGAAGCCGCTGGAGCAGCTGTTGCAGCGGTGGATTTGACGCAGAGCCCCTCCTGACATGCAGCACAAGGAAATTAGGACGCAAGGAAGGAGACGAGAGAGGAGAGTTCCATTCTGCAACTCCCTTTATGGGCACTTGAGTCAAAAATGGCCTCCCAGGCACCCTGAGAAAAGCTTTCTTCTACAGCTGTGGGCTGTTGCGTGCATGTTAGTGCTCTCAGTGCAGTGCAGCTGCAAGGACTCGGTTTGTTAGAGTTCATTTTGTGTTTTACTGCAGGAGAGAAGAGGAAAATTAGGAGCGAGGGGTGTGAACAGATTAGGGGCCGAGCTCGTGGGAAGAACATAAAGCAGATAAGCGTCAAAAGGGGCCAAAACAGCTCCCAGGTGGTTCAATAAACTGATAATGTTACTATGGAGAGTTCCTGTAGTCCCTTTCGGCCCGGCATTCCAACCTTTTTCGTGCCTTTGTGTGCATCCAACTCTCCCCACCTCTATCTGCTTTGCACTTTCTCTGTATACCTGTTTCATACCTGTTTCATTTGTTGCTCAAATTTATTTTACTCATATTGCTGGACTTGTCTGGCAACACCAGATTACAGAAATAAACAACATCAATCTTAGCCTCAAGGTTTACAAAGCAGTTTAGAACTATGGTTGCTGGTTTAAATTCCCAGACAAAAAGGGGAAATGTGTGCGGAAAAGACAAACAAGTAACTATTGAAGTTGTGAGAATTGCCAAAAGTCAGAGACAAGTCAGAGACTAAAATATGTATTAAATGATACACCCTGTATCTTGGGAAACAAATAAGGAATCTGGTTAATGTTCACTCTGTCTGGCGATTGAACGCTACGGTTTTTGGTGTTAAAACTGACTGTGATTGTGTGGAAGCCTGGTGGTGTAAAAATGTGGACCTGTCATGAGGGGATTGTGGGAAAATACACTTTCCCAGAGGTTTAAAGAAACAAACAGATAGAATGATGCATTGTAAAAAGAAACAACTTGTTTTAACGTAAAAAAAAAAAAAAAGTGCATGGGCTGCCTTAAATCTTTGAGTTGAATGAATTTAAAAAGACATGTTGAATCATTGCAAAATTACCTCAACTTGTCTTCTCAAATCCAGTCAACTTAAAACTTTAAGGCAGCCCGGACACTAACTTTTTTAAATTAAAACAAATTGTTTCTTCTTACAGTGTGTGAGGTTATGTTTCCTTTTTCTTTGTCCTGTTTAACTTGTAATGTTGGTCACTGGTTAGAGCATCAACCAGGCCACGAAAGGAACTTCACCGGCTGTTGTTGCCCCTCGATCTGGCCTCGATGCCCTTCTGAAAGACGAATGCTATCAGCCACTGTGACCTTGGTGCCATGCTCTCTGCCTGTCCCCCCCAGCCCTTCCTCTCAAATCGGCCAAATGTGTACTCAATTAATCAACAGTAGGGTAATGTTCAGTCACTCCACGCACCAGAACACACTCTGACACAAACTGGACCGTTTGTAAATCCAGAGTGCTGTTGGAATATACCAGGGGTGTCCAAACTTTTTTGAACGGGGGCCATATAAAACATCATGAAAATACCTGGGGGCCAACTGATTCTCGCATCAAGTGGGATTAAAAAAAAAAAAGTGAGACAAATGCTACTTGATGCCTGTCTACAAATTGTATGATAATCCTATTATTGTGAGGTGAAGGGTAAAAATGTGAAGTGATCTTGCTCGATTAACCATTATTGTGTAAAGGGCCACATATGGTATATTCTGAAAGTCAAGCTGAGAGCCGATTAAAATTGCTGGCCTGCTGGCCACAATTGGCCCCCGGGCCAAACTTTGGACATGCCTGGAATATACCAATGGTTATGGTAAATGGATGGTACTAGTTTCCGTTTCTGGTCTTTCGACCAGTCAAAGCGCTTTCACGCTATGTCACATTCACCCATTCCAATACACATTCACACACTGGTGACCAAGGCTACCATACATGGTGCCACGTGCTACTCAGTAAGCATTCACATACACTCACACACCAATGGTACAGCCATCAGGAGCAATTTGGGGTTCAATATCTTGCCCAAGGATACAACATGCGGACAGGAGGAGCCGGGTTGTCCCGCTCTACCTCTGATCTACAGCCACCCCGTTATTCAGAGCACCGTACTTTCTGAGCAGCAGTGCTCACTCTGTTCACGCTGTCTCAGGAGACAGAGCAGCAGAGCACCAAACGTTGCGTCTCCTGAGACAGCGTGAACAGAGTGAGCACTGCTGCTCAGAAAGTATATATATATATATATATATATACACATACATATACATACATATATATATATATATCTATATATACATATACATCTATCATCTATCATCTATATATATATATATATATATATATATATACACAGTACAGGCCAAAAGTTTGGACACACCTTCTCATTCAATGCGTTTTCTTTATTTTCATGACTATTTACATTGTAGATTCTCACTGAAGGCATCAAAACTATGAATGAACACATGTGGAGTTATGTACTTAACAAAAAAAGGTGAAATAACTGAAAACATGTTTTATATTCTAGTTTCTTCAAAATAGCCACCCTTTGCTCTGATTACTGCTTTGCACACTCTTGGCATTCTCTCCATGAGCTTCAAGAGGTAGTCACCTGAAATGGTTTTCCAACAGTCTTGAAGGAGTTCCCAGAGGTGTTTAGCACTTGTTGGCCCCTTTGCCTTCACTCTGCGGTCCAGCTCACCCCAAACCATCTCGATTGGGTTCAGGTCCGGTGACTGTGGAGGCCAGGTCATCTGCCGCAGCACTCCATCACTCTCCTTCTTGGTCAAATAGCTCTTACACAGCCTGGAGGTGTGTTTGGGGTCATTGTCCTGTTGAAAAATAAATGATGGTCCAACTAAACGCAAACCGGATGGGATGGCATGTCGCTGCAGGATGCTGTGGTAGCCATGCTGGTTCAGTGTGCCTTCAATTTTGAATAAATCCCCAACAGTGTCACCAGCAAAACACCCCCACACCATCACACCTCCTCCTCCATGCTTCACAGTGGGAACCAGGCATGTGGAATCCATCCGTTCACCTTTTCTGCGTCTCACAAAGACATGGCGGTTGGAACCAAAGATCTCAAATTTGGACTCATCAGACCAAAGCACAGATTTCCACTGGTCTAATGTCCATTCCTTGTGTTTCTTGGCCCAAACAAATCTCTTCTGCTTGTTGCCTCTCCCTAGCAGTGGTTTCCTAGAAGCTATTTGACCATGAAGGCCTGATTGGCGCAGTCTCCTCTTAACAGTTGTTCTAGAGATGGGTCTGCTGCTAGAACTCTGTGTGGCATTCATCTGGTCTCTGATCTGAGCTGCTGTTAACTTGCGATTTCTGAGGCTGGTGACTCGGATGAACTTATCCTCAGAAGCAGAGGTGACTCTTGGTCTTCCTTTCCTGGGTCGGTCCTCATGTGTGCCAGTTTCGTTGTAGCGCTTGATGGTTTTTGCGACTCCACTTGGGGACACATTTAAAGTTTTTGCAATTTTCCGGACTGACTGACCTTCATTTCTTAAAGTAATGATGGCCACTCGTTTTTCTTTAGTTAGCTGATTGGTTCTTGCCATAATATGAATTTTAACAGTTGTCCAATAGGGCTGTCGGCTGTGTATTAACCTGACTTCTGCACAACACAACTGATGGTCCCAACCCCATTGATAAAGCAAGAAATTCCACTAATTAACCCTGATAAGGCACACCTGTGAAGTGGAAACCATTTCAGGTGACTACCTCTTGAAGCTCATGGAGAGAATGCCAAGAGTGTGCAAAGCAGTAATCAGAGCAAAGGGTGGCTATTTTGAAGAAACTAGAATATAAAACATGTTTTCAGTTATTTCACCTTTTTTTGTTAAGTACATAACTCCACATGTGTTCATTCATAGTTTTGATGCCTTCAGTGAGAATCTACAATGTAAATAGTCATGAAAATAAAGAAAACGCATTGAATGAGAAGGTGTGTCCAAACTTTTGGCCTGTACTGTATATGACAAAATATGTAAACTACATACAGTGTTTATTCAATTCAATTTTAGTTAAAAAGCCCAATATCACAAATCACAATACAGCAAACGACATCCCTCTATCCTTGGACCCTCACAGTGGATAAGGAAAAACTCGAACAGGAAAAAAAAAGGTAGAAACCATATGTCTTTGTCACACATACATGCTTATAGATGTTTTGTAAATAGAAGTCACCATATATACTTATATAACTCATCAGACGGCGTCCAGAAGATGTTAAAACTTCTTTCTCTAGAAGTGTTAGAGTTTATTAAAAAGACATTGATGCGTTTAGAAATGGTCTATTTAGTTGGTCTGTTTAGGTGAAATCAAAATCATGTTTTTTTTTGGGTTTTTTTTTAACTTATGGCCTTGATTCCCCAAAAAATTGCTACACACACAGGCCAAGTGTCCTTGCACCTAAAATTACAATCGTGGCGCGTATGAAGAACACTTTCTGAGGAAACTGTGGTCTTTCATTAATTTGGGTTCATGACACCTTCAGAGGTGCTGACTGGAACTTGTAGTGTCTTTGAACCTCCCTGTTTCAGAAATCTGTTCACTCAACATGTGATGTTTTACATCTCCTCACCTCTCCTCATGCTGTATCATTACGTGTAATTCAATTTACACTTGACATTTGCTCATTCTGAGTAATTATTTTTTTTACAATTAAATCTTCCCTAAAACAGTAAATCCAGTTTGATAATGTCACTGAAAACACAATGCGACAGTTTGGCCAGGAGAAGACGGTTAATATTTGAAAAGTGTGCTGCAGAATGAGTTGGAATCTGAACCGGCTGGACCAATTAACAAAAAAACAACAACAAAAAACCATGTCAACATAACAAAAGCATTTGAGTGGCTGAGTATTTTTTTTTTATTTATGACAATACATGCATTACTTTTGTTTATATTGTGCTAACATGGTGCATATTACTAAATAAAGTTGCGTTTAATCAGATGACCACAAACTAAAGACCTTTACTTATTGAAGGTGTTTTTATTTATCTTTTTCTCAAGCAATTAATTCGCATGTTAACCCTTTTTTTTTTTTTGACTCTTGTTTTTGTACTTTCCCACAGAACCCTAATGTTAAGCGATGAAGAAGCAACACATGTTTTTTTTTGTTTTTTGTTTTTTTTCCCCAGGGGGCATTTTGATCCCCAGATTTTGCTGCAGAGTGAGTGCTCTTCGCTCTTCTGCTTAGAAGTTGTGAATTTACAGCTCACAGTGACTAAATACGACACCTTCTCTGGCTTTTGTTTGACATCTAGTGTCGGCAAAAAATGTTACACATTTCTGATCCATTGTTAGCACAGTTAGCTAGTTGACTATATCACGCAAATGCCTCCATCACATTAAACATCCCGCTAAGCACGTTAAAAAAATGTATATGGTAAAAAATTAAACATTACATATTCATACTGAACAGCCAAATCTGATTCGGCTGACATCATTCTGAGTCAGGTGCTGTTCAGTGCAACGGGGGAACTGCCCATTGGTCCGACAGCCCATTGTTCCGACCACATTAAACCCATTGTTCCGAAGTCCCGTTGTTCTGAAATCATCATGATGCCCTGTGGTTAAGGTCTGGTTAGGTTTAGGCACAAAAACCACTTGGTTAGGGTCAGGAAAAGATCATGGTGTGGGTTAAAATGAAAAAGAAAGTGACAAACACATAAGCTGTGAGCCTGCTCCGCCTCAAGCCTTTCCTAGCTGACCCAGAGCCGGTCGCGGCGCACCATCAAAGTAGAAATATGCCCGCCGGGAGCCGTTCAGCACTGCAGACCGTCGGACCAATGGGATGTCGGACCAATGACATGGAC
Organism: Epinephelus lanceolatus; assembly: GCF_041903045.1. Taxonomy (NCBI): domain Eukaryota; kingdom Metazoa; phylum Chordata; class Actinopteri; order Perciformes; family Serranidae; genus Epinephelus; species Epinephelus lanceolatus. The sequence continues at coordinate 27,207,697 of NC_135756.1, forward strand.
CCGTCAACGGAACAAATCACAGCATTCAACAAAAACCAAACAGCTAATTTTTATGACATTGAGCCCACATTCTCAAAGCTCTCAATTGGCCAGTGAACTACAACCTCAACTCCCTTTATTTTTCTTTCTTTACTTTTCTCCATATATATAGTATATCAATAGAGTGGTGCAGAAAGAAGTCCTAAAACCCGGAGCTGAGTTAGCATTTTAGCACTCACTGTTCCCCCCGTCTTAAAGTCAGTGTTTTTTTTTTTTTTTGAATGGTCTTTTGGTGAGATGCCTGAAATAAGGTCTGTGGTTCACACAAGCTGAAGAGACTTCAACGTTTTGTTTTACAACATAAAATATGTGTTTAAATATCCTACGCGTAAATTTTAAAGCTCTTATGTGTCTTTCAAAAGCCCGTTGCTTACAAGTTACTAAATGAGACTACAGAATGTCATCACGCTGAACGTGGCTTTATGGCTACGTTGTTATGGTGGTGATGTTGAAGTCATGTGACCATAGTCTAGTTTATTTATAGGTTAATGTTGTCATGTTACTTCTAGTGATTGCATTTACACCTAAAAAAAAAAAATCTTAAAAGTTTTTTTAAGATTACCTTGCTGAACAAAACATGAAAGTATCATAAACGTTTGAGCTTATTTTTTGCACTAATCCAAAATCCAATGGAAAAATCCCGTAGGCTTTTTGACGAGGGAACCAGTGTGATGCTTACTTCAATGTTGGCCCACAAAAAAACATCATCCATGCACCATTCTATCCCTGTCTAATTTAATAATACATCAATGAATTTTGTTTCTCTGTTTATCCATCAGTTTGTCTGCCTGTCTGCCTATCTGTTTGTCTTTATGTCTGTACATGATGTACAATCTACATTGTACATCATGTACATTTCCTCTATTCCAGAGGGGCGGTATCAATGGCTGTCACTCAAAGTGCCCCTTCATGCAATTAGAAAGACGGAAAACCAATCAGAGTAAACGAAACGTGTGACGTAGGCTAGCACAATGCCACTTTAAACGGACCAGCAAGCAAGTGCAGTGGAGATGAGCCGTGATGATGTCTGCGAAAGAGTGTTGCTGTCTTTGCCAAAAAAAATATGTTAGTAAAAGGTGTACAAACTCACTTTGCTCCTTGTCCCTCCTATTCTGATGACGTGATTTCAAATAACCTGCCCCAAAGTAATAAATGGTTGTGATTGGCCCGGTAAGCCAAAACTGATGCCAGAATGTGCGTTTATGATTCCATGGCCAGACTGATCTGCGGAGCGGAATAGAATGAGCTCGCGAGATCAGGATGGTTTTACCAGGCTAATGTTTTAGCAGTCTGAGAGAATCAAATGAAGTGGATATCTCACAAAAATAGTCTCTTTGGTACAGAATTTTCTCCCTATTTTACACTAGATAGTGTTTTAGTGCAAGGGATGGCAACAGAGCGAGGGAGTTCTGACATGACAGTAACTTTGGAAGATAATTACCTGGTTTGTATAACTTAGGCTTCTGAAACCTCACATTAACTTCAGATAAACTTTACAATGCACTCAAAGAGAGCTGTGATTTTTGTCCCGCACCACTTACTTTAGAAGCACACTGGAAAAAGATATCTTAATGGCCAGTACATTATGAACATGAATAATTACAGCAAGCAAAACTGCACTTGACTAAGACAGAAAATGAAGGAAATTGTGAACATTTAGCAGAATTCTATAACCACACTCCCGTGACCCTAGGTTCATCTGATGGATTGATCCAGATCCACATTGATTATTAGGCAATTTTATCTTCTAGCCATGTAACAGCCGTGCTGGGTTGAGAAAATCTGACAAGCCCAAATCATCTGGTCATGAGCTCTGGATCAGATGTTTCTACAAAGCATTTTAAATAGAAACACTGGCAGGGGAAAACCTTGGTGGTTGAGAGTGAATAAAACACTGGGATTATGAAATTACCTCAAACTGCCACAGATGTTTTGTACAGTTAAACCTATGACACCTTGACAGTAACTTTTTTACATCCCTGCGGTCCACCCATTTCCGCCCATCACTCCGCAACTCCAAACATTTATTGCAGGTTGTTTCTGCCTTTCAAGACACTGAAGGGTTTTGTAATTAAAGTCAAGTGGAGCTCAAGTACTTTTCGAATAGATTTGTGTCAAATGTGGTGTTTGCAAGACTACTGGGGTCAAGCACCTTAAGGGTTTGTATCGTATGGCCTTTCTTCCAGCAGGATAGTGAACATAAGTAACATTTACAAAAATTCTGGGCACTGAAGGCCTTTAAATGTGAATTTAAAAGCTAAACATGAAGATGTTCTGTGAGTAAACTGCACGTCTGTGAGGCTTCATTCCAAAAGGATGAGAGAGGCTAAAGATATTCAGCTTGTGTTTAGGAAGAAAGTTTGGATTTCTTTTTGTACTTCTTTCACTCTTCTGTGCGGGTCAAGCTGTTCCCTCCATTCTATATGGTCGCACTTTCACAGGCCTGCCTGCTCCGGGATGGTTTACACATTTAGCTGAGTGTTTATACACTGCACATTCTTATGGCTAGTTAGAGCAAAACACACCGTAAGGATTTGGATTAGACGGCACTCAGTGCTCTGTGGAAACAGAAACAGCACAGTGCAGAGCAGCTCTGTGCAGAAACACACTTACACATGACAGGGCATTAATTAAGGGAATTCATTCCTTTAACCTGTAACCTAAACACTTAACCGTGATGTAAACAAGTTTAAATCTTAACTGAAAATCTAGCACAGAAACAAACATGTCCCATGTTGTCTTTCCCACAATTCCCTGAGACACAGCAGATAAGAGATCATGTGGCTTTCAAGGTGAGGCTGGGCCTTCCCAGCAGTTCAGTCATATGACAGTTCAGCCCTCCTCTTTCTCTCCGATCTGACACGGTAATCTGCCTCTCTGTCTCAACGATTTTCTTTATCTCCCTCACATTCACTGTCTGGATCTTTATGTCCCTCAGTTTTCTCCTCTGTCTTTACATCGTATCCCTGACCCCCCCTCCCAGTGTGGTCTTCTTCTAAGAGGTAGACTCAGTGACCTTCTGATACAGCTGATGACTGATAGTGACAACTGGGATTAATTACCGTACCAGCCTGTCAGTCGTTTACGTATATGCCTCTATAGATTTGGTATCTATCATCTAAATCTTCATATATTTACATATATTTATGTAGTTTACAATTTAGTGATAGAAAGATTGATTGAGCAGTATCTATTATTTCATACCTTCCTTAAATTTGTTGAGGGTATATGTTATATGACGGCAAATGTACACGTTTTGCTTCTGTAGGTGGCAGGAGTGAAAATTAGTCATCCTAAATATTTGTTGTGTCATGGTTTCAGAATGATGAACAGCTGGAGAACAGATACAAAATACAGACTCTACAAGATGAGGTTTTTTCTTGGCAAGTATCGTGTTTTTCTCAAATGTGGTATAGATTTAAAGTAAGTCTGTTATTGTGAAATAGAACATACTGTATCTGCAGTTAACAGGAAAAAATCTCCCTAGGGGAGCATAACCCTGGACCCCCCCCTAGATGTGGGCTGAGCCCCAAATGTTTACAATGGCCCTTTTACACAGAGATCATGCTATATGGGAGCTACAGAGTCCCTTCATTATGCCTCCTTTGCATTTTTACACAGAGCCACACAACAGTGCCATCATTCCACTCCAGTGTGTTGTAATTTACTACATCCCAGCATCCCCCAGTCAAAAAAGGCGTGATGGGCATGACTTGTAATACAAGAGCATGGGCCTCTCGTGTGACATATGCGTTGGGAGCACTTTCGAGACAACAACAAGGGCATAACATGTCGATTACAGTCATTTACCTTCTGTTATATGGCGGCTGATCTCATCCCCTGCTCGGAAGGGCAAGGAGCTCCTGAATTTCACAGTTTTCCTGATTTGTGGACATTTACGGCCGGCATACTTCTTCTTTGAGTTAGCTTCTAACTGCTAGCAGCTGCTTCTTAAATCTCTCACAGTGGGTCGCCAACATAATTCGTAATCAAACGAACCTGTTCCATCTATGGTCACATCTTTGCAGCATTACGTTTTACACACACCTTGTTTCGGGGCTTTTACTACCTCCATTCCTGGCTCAGAGGCGAGACAAGTCTTTCCCCCTCTCCGCGATCATACCTTGTAGACAGAATAGTGAGGCAGTATAACGGTGCGATATTCCTGTCTTGAGCAGGCAGTGTAAAAGTTGCAAATACACTGTTATACATTCTTAATCTGAAAAGTAACTTATGACTACAGATGTCAGATAAATGCAATGCAATAAAAAGTGTTTTTTTTCCATTGAAATGAAGTGGAGGTATATAGAAGTGTAAATCAACATAAAACAGGAAAACTAATAAAGTGAAGTAAAATTTAACTGTAATACAGTACTTTAGTAAATGTGCTTTGGCTACTTGTGCTCCTGTTGATAAGTCTGTCTGTCAGATGGATGTCTAAACAAGTTAGCTGAGTCAGTCTATCCAAAGTGCTACTGGATTATATCAGATTTAGATCTGGGCCTTTATGCCAGTAAGGCGATTACCATTTTGTACTTATAACTATGAAACTATGACAAAAGTCAAGTCAGATTTATTTAAGATTTGTCAGTTTCAGCCGAGATTTACTAAATCTGATTGATGTCCTGTTAATCTGCAATGCTTTCCAAATCTGCAAAATAAAAGACCATTGCATAATTGGCTGAGACGTGGATTTATTCTGTTTTGACCAACTATTTTTACTGTCTTCCACTTCTCTTACATCACTTCCATGAAAAAGAGGGGAAACCCAGCTTGTTCTTAAATGACTCTTGTTTCCTTCTTATCTCACACTGATGATTCCTTCACAGTTGTAATACCACAGAGGCAGAGAGCGTGGATCCCCTCTTTGATAACAGTCTGTAATGACTTACTGTGTCCCACATGGCTCATCTGCAACCACCTGTTGTATAATCACAGCTCGAATATTCAAGAGCGGCCATCTTCATGTTCCCCTTATAGAAAAAGATGCCTATAGGTGACACCTGTGTGGACTGATGTGTCAGGCTAGTGGCCACCTTTGATATTTGAGCTGACAGATGTTCAGACTGCCTGAGGGTGAAACTTGCTCCTTAGAGTTTAAACAACACACACAAACCCAATCTCAACTTGTCCCATCATTTGGTTAAACTTTAACCCTAACATGAGACTAATCCTAACTTTAATCTCTACCCTTAAACCAAAATTCTAACCCTAAACGTGGCCCTTGAGGAAATGAGGATTGCAGTTGAAAGATATCCTCAGGCATCCCAAAACACATATACCTATAAAAAACATGTATCGGTTTTAAATGGGGTCTTTTGCTCGAGTATGAGTATTTTCTAAAACATAAAGGGACACTTAATCCTTTAGTTTGCTTGCTTAGTTTTCAATTGCTTTGTTTTGTTATTTTCTTGCCCCTATGTCCTTGTGTTTCAGTCTGTGTCCCCTCTCTACATGCACAGGGTTTTTGTGGGTCCGTGAATGCAACAGGTGGATAAACATTCAGTCAATCCGATCAGAGCTGATCAGATCAGATTGATGGATAAGAGAGGCAGCTGTTTGTGAAAGAAAGCAAACTTTTAAACCCCGCGCCACAAAACGTTAAGTTTCACTTTCACTTACACTCTGCTGATCCATCTGTGCCCACACACTCTGAGCTCCAAGAGTGTGGGGGAATTAATAACCAAATATGAAATAGCATAACTAATTAACGGTCCAGTTCCAAAACTAGAAAATCAAAACGTGGCGGCAGGTGTTTTAATCGTAGTGGGCCGCCACAAATAAATGAATGTGCAGGGAACTCTGGTGTGATAAGTCACATTGTTGAGCTTGCAAATTGCTTAACCATCAGATACAGTCCTGACAGGCAGTGTATACATAATTACATTATTAATGTGTCACAGTATCACATCGTGTTGCCTTCAGACCTTTATGTAACTGGAAAAAATGCTTGTTAATGATGCACTTGAAAGCAAAGTGTGCTGTGCAGTGCGTTCATGTGCTGGCTGGAGGCTGTGAAATCTGAGACTACAAGTTGTGAGAGTTTGTGGGGCGGTGGATGGGCCACAGAGGTATGTAAGTTGATTTCCAAAAAAACAAATCTTATCTCTCTTTATTGTTAAGGCAACACAGGTTGAGGGAGAAAAATTATACACACATCATGTAGGTGCAAAGCTTTCAAAATCCAGCATACATGAAGGAACAGCAACGGCTGCACATGTACTCCATGCCACAAGTTTTATGGAGATGTTTCGATCTTTCATGGATCTTCATCAAGTCAAAAGTTGAAATGCTGCAATGCTGTGCCTGCATGATGTTCCTACTGAGTATATATATTTCCTTAACATTATCTGTACTCTCAACACGCTCCACTGGCATCAGAAGAAACACAAGTAGTCCATCTTGAGGTATCTCAGTCGCTGCCATAACCTTGATAGGTAGTTTAAGGTGTATTCAGAGCCTATGCATGTAGCCATTGTAAGTATGGTGCAACTCCTTACCACAGAAGTGCTAATGGGGCTTGACTCGAGAGCTATTTTTGTGCATTTTTACTTCTTTCACTGTGTTTGACGTGTCTGTTTCAGCAATCTTCCTTTCATCTTAATATGGCCATTTGTGGTTTTACAAGCTCCTCTACTTAAGTACAGATCATTTTATTCGGAACCACAATATAAACCAGATTTTCAAGTATTATTTTGTTTCTTGTTAACTCAAACAATGAGCAATAAATGCCGAAATGGAGACTAATTTTAGAACTAGTTGGACTTTACTGTCGCAACGTGGCGCTAAACTGACAAGAACCTTATGTTAAAACAATTAGTGAAACCAGAGGGAAAGAAAACCGCATAATATCGCCGTGATATTGAATGGCACGACTCTTGACCACAGTGCATGTGGCAGGACAAATTGGTTAGCTGGTTTACATCTAATAAGCATTGCAAAACACAAAGGGAAAAAAAGGGATTAGATGTGGGAAAAGCACGACTTCCTTTGTACTAAAAGTTCATTGCATGCGGCACATAGAGCTTAACAGAGCTGTTACTGTAACATTATGTGGATGCAAATGAAGCCTTCACTGTAAATTCAAATAGCAGCATTTATTCAAATGTAGGGTATGTAGGTAATGTACGGTAAACAGTGTCATGGACGGTAGGTGTCCAATGAAACAGCCTGATTAGTTAGCTCCTTCCGGTGCGTGTCGGTGCTTTCCCATGAAAAATATCCGTAAAATTGTCAGTGATAAGCTGTAATATCATGACATAAAAAATATTTGTTGGTAGAATTTATTGGATTACTGTGGTTTAAACAAGGGAAAACTGTAATACAAATAAAAAAATAAAAACAATACTGTTAAAATTACAACATGACAGTATTAGAATAATGTTTTTGTCAGGTATATTTTTATATTGAAAGAAACCATACTACATTTTTCAAATTCTGTCATGCTCTTAAGATAATATGTACAAGTAAAAATAATTAAAACTCACAGTAGGTCAATGTAAAAAAAAAAGATAAGCTTATGAGCTCTTTTTATTGCCTCCACGATAAAAGAACTCATGAGTAGTGTAGCTAATAACCACTGGATTTTAAAACATCTGAGTGTTACACTTGAATGATTCTTAAAAATATGCACTTTTCTATTTATGATCCTTAAGATACAGATTTATAGCAGTCAAATGATTAAAGAGATAGCTTTTATTTTGGAAAGAGTTTTTTCAGCAGGAAAATGATTGGGGTAAATGAGTGCTACTTGGCATCAAACATTCCCTGATGATACTCTAATATTATTACTAATGTATTTGTGCTGACGTGGAGCACATTTCAGTCCCTCGGCCTACGGGCGCACCTACTGGTTTCTGTTATTTGCATGAAATGTGATAACTTCTGTGATAGAACATGTCTAACTTGGTAGGATGCAAAAATGTATTTCTGATGGTGGAGACAGTATCTGATAAACAATGACAATATTTTTTTGTATGTGTACACTTACACACTCAGTCTACGGCATTCATTTATGTTTGGCTGTTAGGTGTCAGCTTTTGTCCTCTTTTGTCATCTGCCTTTGTGTTTCCCAATAATTTCCGAACACATGTTCAAACTGGAGAATTAAAGCACAGTGATGGCGGCCTTACACCGAACAATATTTCAAGTGATTTCGCTGTTGCAGAAAAATTTCTAATGTTGGGATAAAACCGTGAGAGATTTACCCTTAGTTGGTCTAGGCTCTCATGATCTTGCTTATTTGGTGTAACGTCGTCATCAGACTCAGTCTGAGCTGTCTTAAGTCAGCCTACTTCTCATCTTGACATCTCAACAAGATCAAACATGTTTAATATTATAATGATACTTAATATTATCATAAGTTTTTAATCTTGGCTCATGCAAATACTGAGGTTTAATGATGTGAACATAGTCAACAACCAATAGCTGTGCTCTTTCCAGCACCAAACAGATGGCAGCAAACTGGGTAGACAGTAAAGAGGCTGGTAGCAAGTCTAGGCGACAAAATTCAAAATGTAAAGTTCGTACACAAATACAGTTTATCTATGGATGATATTAAAGCTGAATTGACTGTTGACATATTACCAATTTTATCTTGTGTTTCTAGAGTTATGTGTTTTTGCAAACATGTATGGAATTGTTAATATGTAAAATTTCTTAAATGGAGTGTGGTGTAATATTTTCCACCAGGAGCAGAAGGCGGAAAAAAAATTCTAAAGGAATCTAGTTGTAGTCTTGCAAACATTTTTGCAGTGACCCTTCAAGATCCCCAGTCTTTGCATAATCTTACAGAGTGTGACTACAAACTCACATGTTCTTTAGATGTGAGAAAGTGTCAGACTTTAGTCTTTTAAAACTCTTTACAAAATCTTTTAGTAAATGGTGGACATCAGAGTCTCCAGTCATGGAAGCCACTCACAATGATAATGCTAGCATGTTGATGTTTCTTGAAAACCAACATGCTAAACACTGCTTAGCAGGTATAATGTTTACCATCTTAGTTTAGCCTGTTAGCATGCTATCATGTGCTAATTGGCACTAAATACAATGCACAGCAGAAGCTGATGGAAATGTTGTTAGTTTTGCAAAATTTAGTCGTAAAACACTCATTCATTCTTTCATTTTCCATAACCGCTTATTCTGTTGAGGCTTGCAGGTGTGCTGGAGCCTATCCCAGCTGACATTGGGCAAGAGTCGGGGTACACCCTGGACAGGTCGCCAGACTATCGCAGGGCTGACACATAGAGGCAGATGACCATTCACGCTCACATTCACACGTATGGCCAATTTAGAGTTACCAATAAACCTAACTTGCTTGTCTTTGGGTTGTGGGAGGAAGCCGGAGTACCCGCAGAAAATCCACGCTGACAAGGGGAGAACATGCAAACTCCGCACAGAAGGGCTCCCCCACCCTTGGTTCGAACCCCCAACCCTGGGTCTGAACCAGGTACCCTCAAGCTGTGAGGTGACATTGCTAACCACTACACCATTGTAAAATAGTAAGATAAATTTAAAGTTTGACCTGATGGCGCTCCACGAAAGGTCAGGGGAGTAAAGTTTCTAACAATCCGTCTCATAGATCTCAAGATATTTTAATCAGAAAATATGTTATGGTGCAACTACAGTAAGAGTCTAGGGATCACCAAGGTCAAAAGATTCACTACGAGGGAGGCATGAATGTTTGTAAAAAATCCATGGCAGTCCATCCAACGGTTGTTAAGTATTTCACAGTAAACCACAAATGTCAACCTCATGGTGGCACTAGACACAAGTCAGAGGATCATCCAAGTAGGATTCCTCCAATGGGTACCATGCAAGTCTGTACAAATGTTCATGGCAATGCATCCAATAATTGTTGAGGTATTTAAGTTTGGACCGTAGTGGTGGACTAACAAACAGACATTTCCATCCCTCTAGATATGCCACTAGCATGGCTTCAAAAAAAAGTTTGCACATGCAGACAGTTCACTTTGGTCCATGTTCACTCTGCCCTGCATGTGACTCAGAGCTTGGTGTGAACAGAAATGAAACTGTACTTTGTATTTCACTTAGGACATCGTGGCTGTATGTGACTGCGTGACAAAGCAAAATGCTAGTCGGATAAAGTGAAACCTGAACTAAGTGAACTTCAATTCAACTGAGCAGATGTGTCATAGTTTTAGCAGCTTGAATGGCCAGTGTTAGCACAGAGGAGAGGACAGAGTAATAAAAAGTCAAATAACAGCTTGTTTTTGGACAGACTCCTCACTTCAGTCTGAATGGGTGTATTGTAAACACAGTGGTTCTAAACAGAAATGGATGTGGGTTCTCAAATTTCTCTGAACTTAATCTTGCCATTATTCAAACTGCTTTGACGGGAGGTGGACAGATGATAAAAGCCAGTCCGTGTGATAGTTTTATTTTGAAAGTGCCGAAGTGCTGGTTTGGACTAAGAACGTTTGCAGTATTTTATGTATGTTATGTATTATGTATGTATGTATGTATGGAAAAAAAAAACATTCCAAGACAGTTTGGATCCATCTGAAAACAGATATCAGCTCTTGTGAAGCGATAATTCACTTTAACATCAGGGAAAATAGGTGCTAGAAGATCGGAGTTGAAGAAGACATCATTTTCCGCTGTGGGCAGTCGTCTTGCTGCCAAAACATTCATAAATCCTGCATCTTAGGTATCTTGTAAGTGAAGACAGGTTTATTTTAAACACCTTTTCATAGTTTTATTTTTGAATAGTAAAACATCTGATCTGACATACTGAAAACAGTGTCAGGTAGTGTTATTTAAAGTCATACAGGCAACCCTTCATGTCTTTAAACACCTTGCCAGCACACAGCAATTTGTGGTACAAAGAAAAACTTTAGAAAACCTTCCATTTGCCAAACCAATATAATCTACAGCCAAAACATTGATAGGCCATCAGTCATCGAGCTTGTGATGCTCTCTGCCCTCAGAGATCAAAAAGCTGAAAGTGCCTGTTGTTTAGCAAAAGTTTACTCTGACAGTGATGGAATAAACAAGGCTGAAACATATTGTCTTGAAAGGGTAATGGGTATTCTCAGGCACTGACTCATTGTATGATGAGATTTAGATCAGGATTTGTCTCCTGGATTAATAAGAGATCAAAGGTTTTATAGCCTTTCATCATACACTAAGTTTTCACCTGGTTCTGTTTGGGTGCCATGCCATTGTTCCGACAGCCCAAAATTCCAAAATATGTTCCACTGGAGCCAAAGCCCATTTTTCTCCAACAGCCTGTTATCTGAAATACAAATGTACATTACTCTGAAATCTCATTTCTCCAAAAATGCACAGTCCCTCCCATTAGTTTGAGTTTTCCAGTGGCGTTAAAGCCACCCATCCCTGCTGTTTTTACAGATACTCTGTGGTGTTTGTCAGTGACGTTTGACACACTGATCCCAGGTATGTTTCACCACCCTGTCCCTGCTTTTCCAGCAAATTTTGTGCCACCAAACGTGGGTGTTTTAATCCAAAAACACGATCTTTTCCTAACCATAGCCAAGTGGTTTTTGTGCCTAAACCTAACCACGCATTCACTATAACACTGTTGTCAAATGTAACGTATCCGTGATTTATAGGAACGGTAAATGCAAGTAGTTTTTCTGGTGACTAGGTAATCTAACCACAGGGAGTGTGTTCTCAAAGAAATGGGACCTCAGAGCAATGGTTGTTGTTTTTGGGATAACAAACTGTTGGAGAAATTGGCTTCCAGTCCAATGGGACATTTTTAGGACTAACAGGACTAACTAAAACCTGGTATACACTGTGATTTTGGGCTGTCCCAGACAAAAGTTGACCAACGTGAAAGAAAAGTTGCGACATCTGTGGTCGTGGCACTAAAACGGGGGTCCTCTATTACACAGTGAAAGAGGTTCAAGGATGGCCGTTGTTGTGGTCTTGCGATTAAAGACAGCCTGGGATAAAATTCTGACAGTGTCAGAAATTTGGGATGGCCATCTCACTGTGTGACAGTTGTATGGATCTACATCTACAAAAAAACCAATAGAAATGCAGCATGAAATGACGAACTGATCAGCGCCATATTGCTAAATGCTAGTAGATGCTAATTTATACACTTAGAGCTCTTGGTGAAAAATTGGCATGCCAAGTTGGCCTCTTTTCCTATGCCATGACCACCTCCACATTCTCCTTCTCACTTTTACGACACCCATAAATGCCACTATATCAAGGGCTCCATTCAGGTTTGTTTAAATTTTTCTCTTACCACTACAGTGGTGTAGATGCATGATGCATACTGATGACCTTTTGTTCTTGCATTTTGATGATGATGGATGTAAATGATAGCCTACAGTAGGTGCTGTCATTGTGCAGTCTGCATACATCAAATTTGATGCTGTACCAAAGTTTAGGCATATTGCAGCTGCACTAAACATAAGATTGCTAAAATCTCACAGTCTGTAGGAGGCTCAAGATGGGACTAATGAGATTTTGGACTTGTGGACTGTCGGAACAATGGGCGGTCCCTGCTGAATGAACACTCTGCATCTCATTGTGTGAAAAAGTTTTTTTTTTTAAACAGGAGCCAAAATGCTGAAATCTTACTTGAGCAATCAGGAATGACACATGGAGTGGGACAGAAGGCCCAACATGTGAGCTCATACTGCTTTCTATACTGGCAAGAAGGTAAAACAAAGTAGATGCTACCATTAAAGTTATGATTCATTGGAAGACCTTTGACTCTGAAATAGCCGTTTTGGGAACCTGAAACATCTTGAAATATTGATGAATTTCAGGCAGTAAATGTTTTACACTGTAAACACATACATGTATGGGGACATATAACATATTAACTCAGGAACGCTTTTATCCAAAGTGCCCGACAGCACAGTTAGTGCAGGTGTTTTTAGAACTAGCAGCCCCGATGGAACACATGTACATATGTTTGAGCGACTTATGACGACCTACAGTAGCAGCATCTTCACCCAAACCTTTACATTCTCTCAAACAAACAGAACACAAAGTGTGAAACATGGTAATCACTTAATTTCTGCCATCTGACCAACTTTGCTAACCATGAGAAACTCGGGCGATAAAACCTTTTAGGACTTTTGTCAGATGACAAATTGTGCCTGGGAGAACAAAACAGCTGAACAGATCCTATCGTAAAGAAATTCATCATGACATTTGCTCCGGAAGCTCAGTAATTGTCTGCTGTTGTTGTTGTTTACACCCTCGTAGGAACTTACTCAGGCGATTTTTGGTCATGAGCGCTGCATGTGACACAATGTGTTAATGACTCGTGATCCGCATCTAATCTACCATGCTTTGAGAGCTAATTAATGGTAATAACAAGATGGAGATATGCAGATTTAATTTGGCTTTCTCCCTCGTTATCAAGAACATCATGCTCTGTGCTAACGCAAACACTGATGTCAAGAGTTTAAAAGTGTGCTGTTTCCCTGAAAAACAATGTATAGACTCGTACAAAGGAAATGCGCCTCGTCATTTATGAACCGCTAAAATTGTGTGGCGGTATATTAATCTGCAGAGACCTTGCCCTCTGCCTGTTTTTTCTTATTTTCTACGTATTTTTGGGACATTCCTGGGCAAAACATGCAAGTGAGGTCAAGACTTTATAAAAAGGTAGTGACCAGGTGCCAGACTACAAGCAGAACGCATCTGAGGTGAAACTACAAAAATGACTGACACCACACCGAAAAAAATGCAAAAATAGACTGTTTCACTAGAATTGCATTACAGTGTTAATATAGTTAAAAACATTATTTCTGGCATAGGGACATTCTGCAAGATCCGGCAATAAAGCAGAATGCAACTTGAAATTTGCACCTAAACTAGACCTACAGACATGTGCATCTGAACAAATGGCAGTACAACCCAGCTAAATGCAGGGCTTACAATGGTTAAGTCCGGAAGCTTTGTCGGGCTGAGATAGCCTCTGGCAATGCACATTAGAGATCTTCACAAGTCTACCCAGACCCTAGGTCCACGTTTTTTTTTATGTTCGGTCAGGTCCAGGTCGGGTCCCATTCCATTAGCTTGGTTTCTGGGTCTGTTTGTCATTATGTGTAATACCCGAGTGGATCTGTGACGACTCGTGATGATCACGAGAAAACGCTTAAGTGCAGTGCGTGTAATTTGTGTGATGATTAGGCTAATTTAGGAGTACATTTCAAGGGCAAAAGAGAAGTGGAAAAATACAAAAACGTTGAGCAGCAGCGCCAGCAAGTAGGAGGCAGAACGGAGAAAAGATGGATAGTTTCCTTGGCAAATAAGACGTTACAGCGGCTCACAGCAAAACAAAAACAAATAAATGACAACAGAATAAAATAAAAATAGACATTTGAAAAATTATTAAATTTTAGTAATAATTATATATAGCAAAATTGGTAGTAACAGTATGTTACATCCAACATGATAAATGTGTTGATCAGTTGAACAGCATTTTTAGCAGCAGTTTAAATTCAGAGGTTTGTCCGGTCTATTTTATAGACCCGAGACTCGGAAATCTCTCCTCTCAAACATGCACAGGGTTGGGTCTATCTGGCAAAAACAGGTTGGGTATATATATTTTCTATCAATTATTAGTCATCAATTGGATCTCAAATCAAACTTCCCGTGTCCATTAGGGTTCAGGTCCGTCATTTTGTACCCATGAAGACCTATCATGCAAACTATCAAGATCTGCTCCAGTCTTAGCCCACAAGGGTCCACAGAGTCTGTCAGAACCTTCCCTGATAAATTATTTTGCACCTTCTTCATAGTTAAAGTGTCTCTGAGTTTATGTACCATACTGTTCTCTGCAATATGCTAAAATACATTCAGCCAGGAGCTTTTTGGGGGTCTTTGAAGCTCTGGAGCTCAGCGGCAATTGCCCACTTTGCCCGTCTGGTAATCCAGCCCAGACCCTTGGATCATTAATCCAGGAAGTACTACCATCATACACACACACATACACACGCTTACACACACACACTGAAGCAAGGTCAAAGCCACTGTTGAGCCCTACAGTCTATTCCTGTGTCTGTGATTCTATTAGGCTAGGCACCGGATTAGCTTCCCTGATCTCTGCGGCTCATTTGGGTTGGTTATTATGACCCATTACTGCTCTGTCTCTCTTACTCTTACACACATCTAGCACATCTCTCACACAGTGTTCGGATCACACACTTCTCATTTGTCAACCTGCTGCTGTGTCCCGCCTTTGTTCGCGCTCTGTGGAGAAGTTGTGGATTTCAGTGTTGGTGTGATATGATGCTATATTTGTGTGTAACTTCAAAGTGATTTCAACACACAAATGTTGAAACAAAAGTGCAACAAAAGATGCAGGAATTGGATGAAAGAGCACAAACACTCTGCTCCATGTGAGTGTGTGTTTGTGTTTGCCAGAGTGGACCTTTTCAGATGTAGGGCATAATGAAAACCACATCTAAGAAATAAAGCATTTTTTTTCCTTCACCCTCTGAGCAAATCGCTGAAATCTATCACTGCGGTCAGTCCTGCTGTGTCTGTCTGACCTGTTTTTAAGAAGGACATTGATAGAGGCTTCTTTGCTCTATTTCTTCCTCTCTCTTTCACATGAGGGCTAAACAAGCGTGTCAGCACTGCCGCACTCATTTATCCAATAGACCGGGCAGGGACAAACATGTGCCACCGAGAGTGAGGAGTCTGCAGGTTTGCCTTACCACCCAAACACTTCAGCAGCTGGTTTAACTCATCTGCTGTGTTTGAAGCGTGAAAGGCTAGAATAAACAAAGGTGTGTTTCAGTGACATGGTGCTCGGTATGATGTTACCTGCATACTGTTGCCTCTCAGTGGGACATGGCAACCCAGCCATGGATCAGCATTGCACTTTATCTGTACATTTAATCCAGACTTAAAGCTACACTTGGCAAAACCTTAAAGGGATACTCCACTAAGTTTACATGTTAAAGTCAATGTACAGCTCACAAACACTACACTATTCAGACTATGAATGGATTTGTCAAGTGACGAAAGACTAGAGTTTGTGTTCACCTGTCAAACATAGTCTCACAGAATTATAATTTTGTTCATTTATTTTTTAACCTGATTCTTTATTTGTAAAGCCCAACAATTCTCAGACTGGCAGTTGAAATGCAGCCTCTTTTTTTCCACGCCACACACATGCAATTAAGGGGGGTAGCCCAGGGTTGGCCATAGTATGACTCCACTGGTCACTGCTCAAGGGCACCGCGGTAGTGCCCATGAGAGTAAACTGGCATGTCTCCAGCTACTTGGTCCATTTGGGGACTTGAACCAGTAACCCTCTGGTTCCCAAGCCAAGTCCATACAGATTGAGCTACTGCTGCCCAGTATTTAGTTGCATTATGGGAAATGTAGGTTTAAGACTGGGACTAAAGGTCAGGATATCTTGGCCCCTGCTGGTCCAGGTCCAGTGTGTAGGATTTAGTGGCATCTAGTGGTGAGGTTGCAGACCTGAAACTTCTAACGTGTGCCACCAACTATGGTGGGTGACACGAAAATGCCAAAATGTGGATGGCCCTATCCAGAGCCAGTGTTTGAACTGTCTGTTCTGGGCTACTGTAGAGGCAACATGTTGGACTCTGTGTGAGAGAACCCACTGTGTATGTAGATATAAACGGCTCATTCTAAGGTAATGAAAGCACAATTCTTATTTTCAGGTAATTTACACTAATGAAAACACAGTTAAGAATATTGTATTCTATTCTGCCAATAGAAGCTCCTAAATCCTACACATTGGACCTCTGACCTAAAACATAAATTAGGATTGCAATAGAGTGGATCACAACATCCCTACTTTGCACTCATTTTCAGTCTGTGTTGTGTCACTTTTCTTTCCACAGAAAAAGCTAAATAAACCATAGCTAAGAGGAAATTCAATTCTTTCAAACAGAATTGAAGATGCCTCGTGGAGTTTCTCAATCACATTCAGTATTACTCACGAAAACACACTGTGTGCATCCTCAGGCCTGACACGTGTTGAATTAATTTCCTTCCTCATTAAACATTTGCAAAGGCATTTTAAAATTTTTTTGGCCTTCATTTTTATAGCTTTATCTGAGCTGACGACAAATGAGAGGGAGAGAGGGAATGACTTGACTCAGACTGGAGACTGCGGTTTGCAGGCGATGTCTCAGTGGCGCTCCCAAATTTCATCTGAATTTTGAAACCTGTGTCAATGTTTATTTGCCTGCAGTCTTCTTCTTTCCTGCCTGTCCTTCCTGTCATTGCATCTCTTGGCATGTTGTAGATCAGTTAAGTAATGTTAATGCATCGGTGTGCATGTGGGCCCCCATGCACAAGATCAAACAGGTAAAAACATTGCTCCATGGCGCTACTAGAGGTAAAAAACTCTCCAGGGTGCCTTTAAGTTACCTCTGTGGTGGACTTCAGATGTTTCTCCCCTCACGGACCAGCAGGTTTTGTGCTCAGTTTACTGGTGCTAAAGTTCAAGTGTGTAAGTTCAAATCTCTCAGTTACAAATTGTTGCCATTTGGAGCAACTAGGTTTATTTTCCCTGAGTTGTGAGGCGAAATCTCACAAATGAATTTGACTGGCAATTCTAAAATGTTAGTCTTGTATTGTACCACTGTTTTACCTTGGTTCATTTGAGACCTATCATGGGTGAAAGCATGATTTATGAGGGGGCCAGTCCTGCAGGACAAATCAAGTTTGTTTGATACTTGTTATTGTGGGTTTTAGCTAACGGATGGACTCGCTGACAGACTGAACCAGCAAGCCTCTTGTCCTGCCGGGACCTCTTGTTGGCTCACCAAGACAATAAGGAACAGAACTTTAATTTCACAACAGAAAGTGATACCCATGATTGATGATACATTTCATTTGCTCCACTCCATGCAATTGCCCATTACTGCACCCAGTCACATTCAACTTTACGGATCAAAGGGGGATCACATTTGTAAACACTAACTCTTTAACTTTTCAACATCTGTTGCAGTCACAAGTATAGACACCTATTGGAAAAAAAAATTCTGCAAGCACTAAAAACCCTCTGATTTGATATGTGCACTAGTAATAGTGATCATATCTTTAGAGAACCAACAGGAATATTCTCTCTTTCATCTCTCTCCATGGTTATGCAGTCAGACTCGCAGCAAGGTGTGTGTTCTTGTTTGTTTCTATGTCAGGTAAAGGAATGTGTACCTGTAGGTATGTACATATGTATGTACATGTACTCTGTGTTAGAACTTAACGCCTGTACTGTGTGTACACACACACACACACACACACACACACACACACACACACACACACACACACACGCATGTGCGCTTTGATGTTAACATGTCATCTTTCCCTTCCAACGCCAGCTTTTAACCCACACAGCTCAACACTTTAACACCACTTTCATTCTCTTAAAACATACTCACAAACGCACACCACACCAAAGACGCTTGCTTTTGCAACCACACATGTACACAAACTAGTTTGCTGGAGGGATAATGCTGATGACTCACCTGGCTGGAGACAGCAAAACATTTAGAGGGTAATTCAGTGTTATGATTGGAATTCTGCCCTTCCCTTCACTTACCTTTACACCCCGGGGCTGAAAAGAGAGCAAGGTGGGAGGTTGAGGAAGACAAGGAGGATAAGCCGCCTGTCTTTACAGACTTAATCACAAAGTGGGGTTTCAAATTTACTCTGTTCAAAAAAGTGTTAGCAGTACCAGTTAGCATTTTAGGAAAAACACTTGTCCTCTTGCAGAGGGTCAGATGAGATCAATACTTCTCTCATGTCTGTACAGTCCCTAAATATGAAGCTACAGCCAGCAGCCAGTTAGCTTAACTTAGCACAAAGACAGGAAACAAAGGGAAACGTTTAACCAAACCAGCACCTGTAATTAACATGTTACATCTTGTATGTTTAGTTTGTACAAAAACTCATGTGTAAAATTGATGTGTTGTGGTTTTACAGGTGGTTACTTCTTAGCTAGGAGCAATACCTTCCTGGAGTCTTGTTATAATGGTTATAATGGTTGCCAGGCAACCAGTAGAAGTGACTGGCCAAGAGATAGGCACATAACTCACCATAAAACCATAACATCGTGCTTTTATAATATGTTTTTTGCACAGTTTAAATGCTAAGCTAAGCTAAGAGGCTTCTGGGTATAGCTTTGTATGAAAGTCATGTCAATTTCCAAATCCAGCTCTCGGCAAGAAAGGTTATGACCATAATTCCTAAAATGCTGAAGCATTAGTTTGACACTGTAGAAAAGGGAACTGTAATGTTTAGCAAGATGATGATGGGGTTAATGAGAGGTAGGCTACAAGAGAAGGGGACTGCCCATTGTTTTGACGGCCAAAAATTCAGAAACCCCACTGGTCCAAAAGATGTCCCACTGAACCGAAAGCCCATTATTCCAATGGCCCCTTAAACCAAACACCCGTTAATCGGTCAATACTCCAAAATCCTGTTTCTCTAAAAAAAATACTCCCTGCCTTCAAACAACTGTAGTGCAGTCATGTTCATGTTCACGAGAGGAGTCCACATGAATGCCTCCCCATTGTGGCAGTCATGATCTAATAAGTGGAAATTTTTTGAGCGCTCTGAGTTCACGAATCCACATACACAACTTGCCATATAAAAACAAGCTCAGAAGTTCCATTTGAACGCAGCATAAATTTCATAGCCGATACATGAAAACTTTTCATTTCTTGACAACACTGTGTTAGCGTGTGGTTAGGTTTAGCCAAAAAACCCCTACTTTTTTAAGGTTGGCAAAAGATCATGTTTTGGCTTATAACATCACATTTGGTTGCATAAAACCCACCAGAGAGGCAGGGATGGGTCCGTGAAGAACAACCAAGTTGGGTGGCTCGAATGACACTTGCAAACACCACGAAGGTCCCATTTTCTCCAAAACAGGACCTCGGAGCATTGCGCATTTGTGTATGGGACAAGGGCCATTAGAGAAATGGGGTTTTGGTTTAGTGAGACATTTTTCATACAAATGGGGCTTGAGAATTTTGGGCTGTCGAAACAATGGCATGGTACCCAGGAGAAAGACAGTAGGAGAAGTAATAAGAGATTTAATTGCAGACAGCGGGTGTATATCCAAAAGTCAGTCTTTTAAAATGTAAAACTGTCATGCTGAAAGAGTTCCACACCATGACCTTGCCACACCTTTCCATTATTTATAGCACATTAAAAGCCTTCCATTAGTTTGAGCTGTATATGTATTGGCTTTCTGAATATTATTTTCCATTCAGGTGTCTAACGTAACAAAATAGTGTGTCATTTTTTAAACTCCTTGATAATCTCTTGACTTGCACCACAAGTTTCCCTTGTGTGGAATCCAATGTGTGAAAATTCCTGGGTGTTTTAGGAATTCCATGATCAGTGGAAAACCTAACTCATCTGTTTTTTCCTGATTCCCTCGCTCCCTCTCTGGGACCAGATGGTAGGGAGCTGAGATTAAATATCCAGATGGATCAGTTGCAATCAACTGCCTATTCCTATTGTATTGTCTCGTTTACACATGCTGAACATTAGAAATGTTTTCATTCAACTCTTAATGAGTTAATTTTACATGAGTTTTGTAAATGATGCATAAACATCACTTTGA
This sequence comes from Epinephelus lanceolatus, assembly GCF_041903045.1. NCBI lineage: Eukaryota > Metazoa > Chordata > Actinopteri > Perciformes > Serranidae > Epinephelus > Epinephelus lanceolatus. Next base: position 27,228,320 of record NC_135756.1, read on the forward strand.
CTTGAGCTGCATAAAGACACCTTGGCCTTCCACCATTTAGCAGTCAGTTCAGGACCACAGAAGCCAATTGTAAATAGTTGTTTAATTAAAAGGAACCAAACAGCATACCATTGATTCCAAGCATATCTACACCGATCCAACAGATGTGCCTAGCAGTGTTACTCACGTTATTTCTGTTTGTGTTGACACCTCCTGCAAATCTCTTTGGCCACTCATGATATCCTCTTAAGTGTTGACATATCTGTTCAGTTTTTCTGTGTTGATGAATTAGAATTTCCAGTACAAATTCTTGCCTGGAAACTGAGCCGCAGACCGGATCTCACTATCCGTCATTTTCACTCTCTCCCTGTCCGTGCCGTAACATCTGGAGTCAATTGGACAGTATTAGGGCTCAGACATCGTCGGGTGAAAATCCCTCTGGAGGATTTGCTGGTTTGGCACACTGCTCGCTAAGCCCCATCACTAAGCGCCCTGACTGCATCATCACCGGGGTCTCCACGGTAACTATGGCACACACCGTCCATTGCCACCTTCTCAAATTTGACACAGTTGTGGTTTCCTAAGCCGGCAGGTTCCAGGTTGGAACCAGAAGGTCTTAACAAATACGTCAGGGGTGTATTCTTAGTTTTAGATAATCTTGCGTGATATTGATTATTAGTGCAGCTGGTAGGTTTTGAGTCAGGGTTTGACGTATATTACCTGATGTAATACGGATATGAAAGACCCTTTAATCCCTATTGCCACATTATTGTAACTGAAGCCCCACTATGTTTGGACTAAAGCAGTTTACAGCCTTTCAGGGAAACAGGCCACACACTGCTGGTGGTCCAGACTGGACAACAGTTTTGTCTTTTAGCTCCAGTATGTGTTTATCAAAGTCGGGTTAAGGGAACCTCGGGCAGTGACGCATGTCATTGGGGTCAGAATCAATATTTATAAAGAAGACACGGGGCATTTTTTAATGATAGCTTTATTTTGTGATCTCCTAAAACTTAGCTATAATTAGTATTTAATGTATTCACTTTTTGACAGATAATCACATAATATTCTTTCTACAGTCCTTATTCTCCTCTTATTTTTTCTTTACTAACCCTTGTGTTTGCTGCATTTTGGCTTCTGTCTCGTTTTTGTATGTGTTTTTGTATTCAAGTTGTTGTCAAGACTTCATCAGCAGTGATTGTAGTGAGAGTTTAGTTGTTGTTGTTTATCCTCAGCATTCTCTGCTGTTCAAACACCCTGACTATTTGCTGGCTCAGTATGCAAAATGAAAGATGGCTGCTGACTTGTGTTTTATTGACTGTACATTGTAAAAATATAGAAGTGGAGAAAACTCAAAGAAATAAGACAACCAGTTATTTACTGTTTACTTTAAGAAGATATAGTGTTCTATGTTGGGGTCATTAAACTTAATCTTAGTAGTGTCAAAATTTTTGTAGTAGACAAACTTAAGAAATTAAGTTGCGCCAACAACTATTCAATTGTATGACCAAGAGTTGTGAGGCTAGATTTCTAGATATTTTTTATTTTTCACCAGTAAGACCCTGAACAGACAGAGAATGTTTTAGCATCCTGACGTGGCTTGATGTATTTGTTCCAGGTGAAACTGAGGCGGTTTGTTTGCTGCTGTCGTGTTGCTGACTGCCTCGCTTTCTTTGGCTCTATGCGCCTCAAATTTTTGCAGGAGCGCTTCAGGGTGCTTTCAGACCTAGAGTTTTCTTGCTTTGGTCCCAATCAGGGACTAATTTGTTAAAAAGTTGCATAATTTCCTAGAATTGGTTCGTGTTCTCACGGCAGCATTTACAAGGGGACCAGATCAAATGCCTTGGTCAGAATTTCCATACTTTCTAATGTAACAATGGAGGGAGAACTACGCAGGTTGATTTTAGCGCTGGTCATCGTGTACTATATTGCTGTCATTGTTCATTTTAGTCAAACCAAACAGTTTGAAAACGAGGCACAGCTCCAACTAGAAAACAATGTTTTGATGCATTGGATGTGCTAAATGCACATATTAAGGCAGTACAGGAGGAGGTGCACATTAATAATCCTCCAGGACTGTAACATGCTCATGCTTGTTTAACCCTAACAATGCATAATGCGTCTGCAGCTGGTTCGGATCGAGGTTGGAACATGTTCTCACAACAAACAAACTGCACCAGAGTTAGTTCGTAACAGGACCCAGACCACCTCTTCGAGAAGGTCTTGGTCCAGTTGTTTTGGTGCACACTTGAGCGTGATTGCTGTGTTCACACCTGCCCAAAAGAACCACACTTTGGGGGCAAACAAACTTGAGTTCGATTGAACCGAACCAAACAGGGCAGGTGTGAAAGCACCCTTAAACGCCTTGAGCTGAAAGGAAATCAACTCAGAGTGGAAAAGCACCCAACATCATTAAGGCTTTTTCCCCCTTTTACGATCAAATGAACTGAGAGGTGGGCCTTCTGTGGTAGTCTGTACTGGTGTGTTTTGGCGTTTAAGCAGTTTTTTGACTCCACCATGCACCACACTGCCTCATCAGCCCAAGCTAAACATGGATAAGTGGATCATGGTTTGAAATCTGTTATTTTATGAAGGAGTGTGGGGAGCAGTCAGAAGAGGACAGTCATTTACTTTTGCTAAAGTGAGACACTCAGCACTTAGAGTAAAAACTTTAGATGCTGATAATTTGTATTTCTCAACTGAACAACTATTTGTTGCAAATATTTTATGCTAAAGAATAATGTTTTTACAGTGGAGCTGTTTTCTTATGGTGGTTGAGGCCGATCTGTGCATAAACGCAGATGGGACTAAGTGTGAATTTCCTCAATCACACTGCTGCTTTGATTTGATCGTTTTTTGTTTCTGTGGTTTTTACGGGAGCTCTATGTTTGTTTGTTTTTAGCTTTGCTTCATCTAGCCTAAAATTTACACTTTCATTTACTTTTTGCATATTTGACATGAATCCATACCAATTTGAACCACTTTGCCCTTCTTAAACACACTTGTAACACAGTAAGTATTCGGAAGTGCAAATGGTACGTGCACCCCCTCTCCACAGCGTTAACATGACAGGTATGATTGTTAAACCTTTATTGAAGGGACATAGGTTGATAATATATAATGTTTTTACCGCTGCTCATACAGTTAAATGTTTACGGTTGCTACTTGTTTGTTACAAGCAGCTGACTATAAGCAGCTACAGGTGTACGGTGTAATATTTAATACAAAAAAGAAATAGCATCGTGCACGGGATGCAAAATCAGCCCCAGGATAGCGTCCATAAAAATAAACAGGCAGTGATATTCTAGCAAGTACCACAGCAGTTGGCAGAGCCACTGTGAAACACATATAGCTGTGCTTCAATTAGTGGGAACCTGTTTGACTAATCCGATTGCGTTGCTGAAAGTGTCTGTTGTGTAACTGAGTCAATAGAACACCTGAAGACACTGAGAGCCATCAAAATCCACCTGAAAACATGCAGTGAACACAGGCTTGGGAGGTATTTTGTATCAAAGCAGGACAAGCAAAAAGTTAAGTCATGCAGAATTCAATGTTTGTTTCCACTGTTGGGATTTGGGAGATCTCTGCACTGCTGTACGATATCACAAGATACTAATTTGGTGCCAAGATAAATGGATGTAATTTGACCGCTCATGTCTGTCTTTATGGCTCCTTATTTATTTCCTTCTGGACTTTAAGATTGTTGTCTGAGAGACTAAAATAGAAGGTCAGATGTACACAAATCTGAGTGTATTTTCTTCCTTTCCTTCTGTGGTATTTGGCAGCAGTTGGCTTGCCTTATTAAGCATTACTGCCAGTAGATTACCAGGCTGGCGTCCCAGTTACAATCAGTCCAGACGCTAGACAGTGATTTGCTGGTCACTGTTATTTTCATCCCAACTTCTTAAAATACTTTAATCTGCTCTCACCTTTATTTCCCCCTCAGCCTCATTGTGCCTCTTTACCATATTTAAAATTCAAATGTCTCCTCTTCCTACCACCTCTCCTGATTGTCCTAGTAAATTCCAGTATGTTCATGAACCGTGAGGTGCTTTCTTTTCTTCCTCTTCTTCATGTTTCTTATTCTCATCATTATTTTCTCCCTGTTATTCCTCCCTATTCTCTGGATGCTTCACAGCACACATATTACAGTACTTTTTGCAGGGCCGTAGTCACCTATTTAATGTTGGTGGGGACGGTTTTCAATCTATACCTTCTGAGATCCAACCCTCCAGCGTGGTCTGAGGGAGATTCCCTCCAATGGAAAGTTTTTGAAACTTAACAGCCAAATTTACCATTTATGGCATTTGATACAGTAATGGCAATTTATACAGTTTATTTATAATGGTGATTACGTTTGCTTTATTTTGGATGGTGGTGCGTGGTTGCTTGTCATAGTGTAACCATTGTTTATAGATAGATAATTTTTATTTATGTATTGGGGAGAGATTGTTTCCAGTGAGATACTACGTTTATATAGTGACTTGCTGTTATAAACATTATTGTTGCTGCTCTAACAACATTTAGTTATATTTAAAATATTCAATGCTAATCCTGTTCTGCATTTATGCATTTGATCTCTGAGAATCTCTTTCATATTCAAGCAAAACTGGCATTGCAACTGGAATTTCCGTAATCAAAACGATTTTTGCAGAGGATAGAATTGAATTGGAAACGAATAGAGACCTTGTTAATTGGAATCGACTCTACTCAGGAAATCAGTGCCAATACCCAGTCCTAGGTAAAGGTATACTATACAGGAATTGTTGGTTACTGTTTTTAAACACGTTTAAACTTGGCCCCTCCCCCATACACCGCTTGTACGTACACTGCAAGCTACTGTTGTAGAAACATAACGTGTTGTTTTATAAAAGCAGATACTTCAGCAAGCTAACTAAGCTAACCATTGGCACCGACACGTCAAACAGAAAACAGGCCAACACTGCATCGTTCTTCATCCCCATCCTCTCCTTCAGTGCTCGCCAGCAAAAGTGAAAGTCAACCACAGTTTCTCTCTCATTTTGGAGCAAGTTTTGTCTTGCTACATTTGTTTTTTTTTTCTTTCTTGTTTTTTTTTTTTTGGCGCCGTGTCCAAGATTTTTGTAGCTTCCCCTTTTTATTACTGGCAATTCCCCCCCTCACATGAATGCTGTTATGATAATCAACACAGCAAAACAATAGAAAAATTAGGAAAAAAATGCAGAGGGCAGAGTCTCTACAGGTAAATACACCACCTCACAGTTCTAGTGTGTCATGTGTAATGTCTTTACTTTGTTTCTGAAAAAAAAAATCCTGCATGTTATTTATTGTATTTATTTTAATTAACCTGGAGGTCCCTTGAGATGGAAATCTCTTTTCTGAGGGACAAAACACCAGTTACAAGTTAACTTTAACCTTAATATTTAGATTGGTGCATTTTGAAGACATTGTCTTGGACCTCATGTGAAGTTGATATATGGATAAGTTTGTGTATACCTGGGCTAAATGCTCCACTGTGTTCCAAGGCTTTCTAACTGTGTCTGTCTGCTCTTTGGTGATGATCAGGTAGTAGGTTTACAGCTACAGCCATCTTTACCTGCTACTGCTTAGACTGAGGTTGATGAAAGCTGAGTTTGGGAACTGGAAAAACAAAACAAAACAATGAACTAAAAGATGCTAAAATGCAGCTGTATTTTTTCCCTCCTTTTCTTCCCTCTTATCCTTCTACTCTCCATCTTGGCATATCTCCACTGGTTGGCTGCCTGTCTGCTGCCTCGCTGCCAGACATCAACCGGGCTGCTTCTACTTCCCATTAATCAGACAGATGGGATGGTGTCTGTCTTGCTCTAACATGCTACTCCTCTACTGCCGGTAACCACCACTTATCCTTTTATGCCCTTTACACCAGGATGTAGCTAAGGGGGGTGTGCTCAATGACTTTCGCCAATCAAGGGCATGTTATCACCACCACACCCCAGTGATGTTAACATCTGCACTATAAACTGTCAGTCACACACACACACAGTCACATGGCCAAAGCACAAAAACCTCCTACCTGCAAAATGATCCAGGAAAAGTGGGGGGAAAACATCCTATCAGCACTTTGCAGGCACTAATATCTAGTCAGTATTGTTAACACATAATATAGTAGCATACAACAACAACACTGAGTCTGAGCTTGACTCAAACCAGCTCATGGTGTCACCTGCAACTCTGCTGGTCAAATCGCCGGCAGCTGGCTTTAGAACATGAAGCATGTCACCTGTTCCTACAGCGAATCGGCTTGTAGTGAAGTCTGCTGGTCAAGTCAAAATGACCGCAGACAGTTTGTTCGCTTGCTGCGTCAGATGCTCCTCCCCACCGAGCCCTCTATGTCATTCATGTTTTAATAAGCTCCAATTTATTTCAAACACAAAATCAGCCTGGAAATCAGATCAGAAGGGCAGAGTTGTTGCATAGAGATGATATACCGTCTCATCTAGTTGCACTAGTGTGAACTGGCGGGTTTTTAGAACACTGCAGAATGGTGCATTGCAAGTAGTTGCCTATTTCAATTCTTACCACCAGGAATCTTTGGTCTGAACTGGGCTTTACAATAAAAAGCTACTGCTACAGTGCTATTATAGTAATTTTCCTCAGCACAGATGTGGAAGACCTGCTGACTGAACTTAAGTGACAGGTGCGAAAACAGAGCATTTTAGACAGAGGGTAAATACAGGTATATTCAGGCAGACAGTATGAGAAAAAATGTGTTTTTTTAATATTAAAGCATGTAAACATGTTCCAGTAGAAACTCAAAGCATAAGTATGAACCTTAAAAAGAGCATAATATGGGAACTTTAAATGTTACACAAACATCTTCTTTATAAGTTATGTGTATTCAAAGCAGAGATGGGGTGGAGTACCTTTAAAATGTACTACACTGAAGTGTTTAAAATAAAGGAGGATTAATGGCACTGCCTTACTACAGTAAACGTTCAAAAACCGACTCAGGATGTTCCTGGTATTAACATGTAAACTCTAATTAGTCATATTCTAAATATTTTCAGTGATCTGATTGCAGAAATATCAAATGTCTGTATTTGTCTTAAAGCAATAAGGCTGGTATGGTGTTTGTTTGAATTGGCCTGCAGTTCTGTACTGTCTGTGTCTATCATGATCCACCATGCACACAAAAAACAAACACACATAGACTAACACAAGAACGGATAGTCAGATATACGCACACAGCCTGGAGTGTTGGTTTTTTTTAGGTTCACTGGGAGGTGCACACACACACATACACCTGCTGTTCTGATTCATTTATTGCACCATATGCTATGGTGATCTTGGCTCCAGGTCTGATAAACAGTGGATCCAGAGAGATGATGTGCATGCACTTGCTCAAAAGAGTTACACGCGTTATGGCTGCTCTTTCATGTCGTCAGGTTTACATTCCTTGTGGTGGGTCACATCACTCAAATGTTCAGATACACACACAGACTTAACATACGCCGACATGATCTGGCTTACATTGCCACAGGCGTCACTGACAATAACACATGCAACACACACTTTTTCTTTCTCACTGCATGTAATGGTGTGTTGTTGTAGGAGGTTGTTTAAGTGATGTGATAACTGTGACTGAACGCGTTATGTTTCGTTATTGCACGTCCATAGGTCTGTACATCCCATTCTTGGAATGCCATATCTAAAAATCTTAAAATTTGGCACAAACGTCCACTTGGACTCAACGATGAACTGATTAGATTTTGGTGGTCAAGGTCACTGTGACCTTGCGTCCCTCTTAATGTGATGAACGTGATATTTCAAGAAGGCCTTGAGGGAATTTTCTCAAATTTGGCACAGATGTCCACTTATTGAAAGATGCACTGATTAGATTTTTATGGTCAAAGGTTATTGTGACCTCACAAAACATATTTCTGGCCAACATCACGAATTCATTCACTAATTATGACAAAATTTAGCACAAATGTCTAAAAGAATAAAATGATCAAGTGATGACATTTCATATCCAAAAGGTCAAAGGTCAGCTTTAATGTGACATCATAATGATCTGCCATTACTAAATATTATGTCTCAGGAGCAGACGGGGAGACATTTGGTCAGATACTGAATTGGTGACACTAATCTTGGTTGTCCACCTTGAAACTGCGCTGACTGTATAAATCCTCTGTGATGCCAGGTTTACGATGTGTGTGGAGCATCCATATTTTAGAATTTGTATCTTCTTTGCAGCAACATCCATATTTGAAGCCTTGTATTCTTTCATGGCTTCATATGAGTCTAGACAGATATGGACAGAAACGGTACTTGCAACTTGACTGGTTCCCGGAGGCGTACATCCACAAGGTGGTAATTCTAGTTTTTCTTGGTTTATGCTAAGATGTTTCATTTACAAAACATCACAACAAACTGGAATACAAACATGTGGTAAAGCCATGCTGCCTGCACTGCTACTGCACTGTTACCTCTGTATATTCAAATTTGAAATAAGCCCAAGTGAAAGATTAAAACAGAGGAAAAAGGTTCCTGCAAAACATCTTGATGATGGAGAGAGAGAATAAGGAAAGAGAGAGCAGAGAGCAGGAGGGTGGATTGGTAGGACAAGGCAGCTGATGGTGAAATACTGAAGGAGGCAGACGATAGAACTACATTGGATAACGAAAGTAAGCTTGAAGATGGGGTTAAGAGCAAATACAGTATTGGGCAATACTGGATGATCAAGTAAATCTTAGGAAGTGGAAAGGGGCCAAAATATCTAAGTCAACCTGACTTCAAAAGACATAGCTTTGACAGAAATAGTTGTGTAAAGTCAAAAACCGTCCACACAGCATCTGAAACTGTTAAGTGATCCGCATGGTCCACTCAAAGCACAGATCCGCCACCTCTTTATGTGCACTGTACACATATTGCACGACCTCTGATAGGTGGGTATAGTGTAAACAGCAAGACAAAAAAGTTGGGTATACCCTGTATACCTGCATCTACACAATTCCACTGTTTAAAGGCACATTATGCAGGAATTGTAGGCTAATGTTTGTAAACAGTACCACCAGTGAAAGTGAAAGTGATTAACTCGTTTTGGAAGGAGCTTTGTTTGCTTAGTGTTTTGTGTTGCTAAACATGCATATTTTTGGTGCTGTGTCAGCAAATTTTGTAGCTTCCTCTTGGATGCATGCTGCTTACCTGTTTGCTAAATACAGCACCACACACTTCTAGTGGGTCGTAAGTGATAATTGAGAGGGATTACTTCTGTATAAGGATTGTCAGATTTTAATTAAATTTGCTTCCGCTAGCTCAACACCCAGTAACCGGTACCTAACTGTGGAAGTAAAAAATAAAGAAAATACAAGAGGCCTGAGCTTTAGCATCATATTTCAAAGCGCTATTAATTTAGAGGTGGTGAATTTTTAATCTTCAATAATGTAAGCGTCTTCCCTTTTATTTTATTTTCTGCTGGCTTTGCTGTTAGCCAGCTGGCTAGCCACGTTAACATGCGGAGACAAAATACCCACTGAAAAAGACAGAGTGTGTGCCGCCGTCCAGTACGTCAATGCTGAGGAAACCCGTCTGTGCCGCTGCTAAGACGCAGCCACACTGAGGCTGATTATCTGCATCAATCTGTCAGGAGTTAAAAGCTCAGAGGACGTGAGCCTGCGGCTTCTACCTGCAGCTCTAACCGCATGCAAGAGATGCCATTTTGCAAATGCAACCTCATGGACCTGCTGTCCTCTCACATTTGTGTCTACTCACTGTATATTTACATGATGTGCATTTTTCTGTGCTGCAGCTCTAAGCTTCAGCACAGGCTTGCACCAGATTAACAGCTTCAGTGAGCGTGGAGAGCAGGTGAGCCAAGGATCTTGGCAATTTACCCAGCTCTGTTTGCTTGGGAGTGATTAGCGCAGGTATTTTGGACACGAGAGGGAAATGGGAAAAAAGACTGATGGAGTAAGAGCTTAGGAAGTTACAAACATGCACACTTGTACCTTTATAAACTCTGTGCACACTGGACTAATGATTTGGGGGCTTTCAGTGCTGAGCAATGTATTGATTCTGCAAAAACAAGGACGTTATTAGGGGGGGGGGGGGGGGGGGGGTTCTGAATTACATAACATGCTTCTTGTTTATGAATAAGACAAGGAGGATGAAAGGACGAGCGGATAGAGAAAGAAAAGAGGTGAAGTGAGGATGAATATGGACAGATACACATGTGAGATGATGAGCAGATGAGGAAGGGATAATGTTAGCTCGGGGGGGGGGGGGCTGGACACTGACCTAATGGGACTTGAGCCTCCTAAGCTGAACATACAGTATGAAGGGAGCAAAAGGGGGTGAGACAACACTGCTAACTTTGAAAAAAATAAAATCTGGTTTTCACCATGAACATTCGTATTTCAATTTTAGCACTGAGGCTTCATTTGAACATAAAGTCCCAACAGATGTGATCTTTCTGAAAAGCTTCTGATGAATCCGTTAAATACAACACAAATTTGAGTTTTCTTTGTGTATGTAGCAGGTCGTTTCTGCATGTCTGACTGAGGTTACTGAATAATGGTGACTGATAGGGGGAAAAACTTGACAGAATTTAGATATTGTAGTAAAAAAGAGACATGAGGATGTAATGATTAGAGTAATAAAGGAAAAAGTAGAGAGGAAACAGGCTGAAAAAGAACAGTACACACACAGTTCATGTCTGGTGTTGTACTTGTCATACAGTAATTTGTGACAGCTGACAATCACCCTTCCCGCTCCAGGTGTGTGCACTGGCAGGAAAAGTATTTGCCCAGTCTGCACTTTTTACGTTGCACATACACAACATCTGTTAGTGTACTATATTAACTAAGTGAACAAAGTAAGTTCTGGTAACCTTGGCAGCAGGGCTTTAGCTTGGGGTGTATCCTCTTTTGTCCAAGTCTGGTTTCTAGGAAGTGCTCATCCTAAAATGCAAAGAGTGCAGTTACATCAGATCATTGTGGCATTACATAGTCCTATAGCGATTTCTACTCAGTGGAATTAGCCACGGCAACTCTTTCCTTTGTTAATAGTGGCTGCTTTTAATTTATTTACATCTTGTTGTTTTATGAAAAACAAACCCAAAAAAGCCACTATGTTTAATATGGACAATTAAATTCTCGTTTTGTGTAACATTTTGTATGCCAAGATCATCGATATGGATCTGCAGCCTTTCAGGTGTTTAGTACTCAGTACAGTATAGCAACTAATACTTACCAATACAATGTGCATCTTTGGATCTCGCAAGGCATCAATGACAACAAATTTCCTTTTAATTCAAAGGAAATTATCAGCATTTTGTGAGATGCACTTATTCACTTTCTCACACACAGTTAGGTGGTAAGATTGATTGCACTTACGTCTGCATTGAAGCCACTGTAAGCAGTCAGTTAGCTTAGTGAAGCATAAAGACTGAAAAAGTGATAACAGCTGTTCACTCATTTTCCCAGCTAACATTGGGCGAGATGCAAGGTACAGTACACCCTGGACAGGTCGCCAGGCTATCACAGGGCTAACACATAGAGACAGACAACCATTGGTTGAATGTTGTAACATTTTAACGGTACCGTACACGTTAGCTTGGTGGTTGGTCTCGTCGTTGAGTTATTTTTCTGTTTAACGGTAGGTAGCAACTAGTGTGTAGTGTGTATTTCTATTGTAGATAATTATGCTGTAATTATCATTATGTTTTATTACCTAGCCCTGTGTTACATCTTGTTTATTTAACACGTACAAAAACGAGTGCCATTTTACCAAAGGTTCTCGAAGCAGTTGCCAGTCAACCAGCTGAGACTCCATGAGGGTACTCGTTGAAGCCAAGAAGTAGTTAGGCACAAAACCTACATACACACATTGTATCTCATCAAACAAATGTGTTAATTGGTAAGCGTTAGAGGGGCTGGAAGTTGGGATTTTGTGAAAGTTGGACGTGTGCTTGCAGGACATGACTCACTTTGATTTGACTCATTTGTAGAAAGAACAAAAGAACAAAGAACAACTAGTCACACCTAATGACAAACCAGCGAACCGAATAATTGTCCTCATGATGCATCATTCAGACCTCTCCCTTTTATCCTCATCATGGTTTCTTCCCCTCCTTTCATCCATTTCTTCACACCTTACTTCCCTTCCTCTTTTGTCCCAACTACCAACCAATCATCTTCTCTGTCCCTTGCCACCACCTGAGGTGAACAATGATCCAAATGATTCTGACATTTGAATAAAGATAAAAGCCCCCTCTTTGTATAATATAGGATGATGAAGCTGACATTCTAAGTACAGGTACATGCTCTGACCTGTCCTCAGATGTCTGTCTCGTGTGTCAGCGACAGTCACCCAAGCAGAACAAACACTTCATCCTTAGTCACGTGGTAGCTAATGAGCTGTCACAACATGAAAGTTTCGGGTATGCATCTCTGTCTCATGGTGGCTGAGATACGGGTCCAAATATTAGGGCAAGTGTCATGGTGAGGGTAAGGTGGTAAGGCACTGTAGGGGTAATGTAGGGTGAGGTGGGGTGCTACAGCTACCACAGTGTTTCAGCCTTATTCGGACTGTTATGTTGAAGACTAAGCTGAGACTTAAGGCTAATCTTTCAATTTGCTGGTCAATTACGTTCAAACCCTCATCTATGTTCAAGAGCTCTGAGTAGTCACTGAGAGAATGAGATAGCAGATACAAGTGCCTGAAAGAAGTTATCTTCGTGTCCTCTTTTCCATGTTTAGCTATTGATATATTTGAAAGTTGCTTTTTTTCTTTCTGTTTTGTCTGCCAAGGCCACTTAACTTGAACTCCCAAGGTGCAGTTAACTTGAATGTGATTGGGGTTGAATTTTTTATGAAATAAAAATGTGTTACAAGTGCTCTCACATGCAGGTTTTGGGTGGCATGTGATGCAAAGACAGCCATGACTGAAAATGATACATTATCACTGGCTATCAGGATACATGTACATGATACATGATTATAGTGAAAAGCTTACAGCACTAGTGACGTGTTAGCCTTTATATGACCTCTGCAGACAGCTGGACTGGTTAAAAGAGATGCAGATCTATTCTGCCAGACATGCATGAGATGGCCGACTGAAAAATTTGCCTGTGTAGACACAGCCTCAGAGCCTACAGCCACACTAGCTGTGAAGCATTAGGTGCTTTGGGCTAAATGCTAACACCCGCATGCTAACATAATGCGCTCAGAATAACAATGCTAACACTCTGATGTTTTACAGGTAATGTTTATCATGTTCAACATTTTGGTTTAGGGCATCAGGTCAACATGACAACATAAAAGCTGTTCCTGGCAGGCTATGTTGCAAATTCGGGCTGGATTCTCACGTGATCATGTAATTCTTGTTATACTTTGTGATCTCTTGAATTCAGCTGCCTCACAAAGTAACGTGACTTGGGCAGACATAGAGGGTGAGCGTGAATTTGTATATAGAAACCTGTAACACATGGAATTATCTTTCTCATGAAACTTAAAACTTCCGCTTTGAAAGAATTTTAGTTGAACTGTTTTGAGTCTTTGGTGAGTCTTTGTTGTCTCGTGTGAGCAGTTGTTTTTGTTTGTATGAAAGTTATAAATAAAAGAAGGCTGGAGACCATCTTGCGGTTGGATCACTTCAGCCACAATACAGCGATCCACGCCTTAAAACGAATGTCAGGCAGGGGCATAAAGTGGGGGTCCAATGGCCTACTCTACCTCCTACCCCCTGTACTTCCTAACCTTTTGCTCGGACCACACCCATCATCAAACTCAACCTTTATTTTGATCTCAACTATTCACCTGTAAAGTTTCATGACTGCATTTTGCATGGATGCAGTTATTGCATTGTTAAAATCTGTCCACAGACAGACAGACATATAAACACCAAGCAAATACTGTGTATTCTACTGCCGTCTGTGGCAGCTCCGGCTGCAATTGGTGCCACCAGGACCACATTTCCCATAATGACACACACACAGAGACTGAAAACAATACCAGCTGTGGTGACGTTGTCACAGCCAGTAAAAATAGTCAAATATAATGAAGTATGGTATGGTTCATTTTAACAATATATCAATTGAATTTGCAGAGCAATTACTGTATCATTATAAATACTGTTACCCTGATATAAAACATATACCAAGATTTTGGCCATATCACCCACCTCTATGTCACAAGTCATGTCATGTAGGAACAAATCTAGTAGAGGAAAAATTCTCTCCTCTTGTCCTCTTGTCTTCTTATTGTGCCATTTATCATTATGACAGATTTCTGGCTGGAGAGCTGCCCTAGAGTTCTCATATTCTAAAAGAAGTGGTTAGGTTAAAATTAGTGGTCTGGTTTACTGGCAACAGAATAAGCCAGAGCATTTAGGCAATATTCAAGTTAAATTAACAGGAGTCACATGGGGCGCTGTGGTGGTGCAAGGCGACAAAGATCCAAAACCCTGCATTCCAGTTTCACCCAGATCTGTGACTATTTTCAGGCTACAGTACCATCTGAATGTCACATGAAAAATATATTTTCCTTGAGCAATTACCCATTTAAGTGCGAAGCACAATGCTCAGAGGCACGCAGTGATTTTTTTTCTTTTAAACACGCTTACTGTGATGACTCCCCTCTTGTTCGAGGAGAAAAGTCAGTTTAAGGAAAAGAGATTGTTGATGGTTACCTCTTCCTAAAACAGGTTTGTCATGGGTTATGAATTTCCTGTCCCAAACCCTGAAACACAGAATCTCAGATGACTTGTAGATGAATGTGAGGAATCCTGAGATACCCGAGGCTTTGGATGCTTCTTGCCTAAACCTGCTCCTGTCGTCATTTACAGTTTGCACACAGACCAACACGCACTGAATCAGATTCAGCGGAAGCAATGTTTTGGTGATTGCCACAGCTTTGAGTGACGTGGACATCTGTGGGCTGAGAAAAGGTTCTGACCTTTTTGGAACAATTTCAACCCACCAGAAAATCTTGAACTTGCTCAAACCTCAAGCTTGAGGCACCACTGCTTTTAGTAATTCCAGGGAATGTGACATTTTAGAGTCACAAAGTTGTCAGCCAAGTTGTAACCTCATCACATATCAGTTTCAACTGACAGCAGGGTCAACAGTTACAGTGAGTATGAAAGCATATGAAGCATACGGATTCCTTTACTGTACATACACATACCTTGTTTGTATTTCCATCGACGTGTCTCCATATTCATGCTGCCTCCAGATCTGAGTTTCATGCAAAGGTCATCTGAAAGAAAGGGACAAAACTAAACTGAGTTTCACCTTGATGCCTTTGAAACAGGTGGACTCATAATATCCTGACAATCCGTGGCTGCACACCAATATATTTTATTGCATTTTATCTTTCGGGAGCATAACCATCTGTCAGCCTTTTTCTTTCTTCCTTTATCTCTCTCATACATACAGTTTGACTTTCATTTACCTCAAACTAACACCTAATTATAAGCCCAACCCTAAACTCTAGTCCTTGTCCTAAAATAACTTCTTGCAGAGGTGAGGACGGGCAAAGTGTCCTCACTGGGAGGGTGTTTCCTTATTTCCCTGTCCTTGTGCTGATATTTGTTCCTACAATAAGCATAGAAATGCACACAGCACACACGCACACACACAGTGTCATTGTCACCCTGCCCACTGAGGCAGTTATCGCTCACCCACTGTCTGTGCTCCGTTAGCCTTCAGAAGCCTGAATGTCAACATCATAAACTACAGTCAGGGTTTTTATGGCAGTGATTATGGCAGCAGGAAGAAAAATTAATTTGTCTCACTGGATGCAGTTTTCACGGGGCAGGCGCCTGATTTACAAAGAGATCTTTATTCATACATTTGGATTTAATCACCAAAGCAAAGGCAAAGAAATTAAGTGAAAACTCAAATGTTGTGTCCATGTCACATTAAGTGGCAAATGTCACATCTGCTTCTCTTAGCTGCAGGTTGCTTCAGGCTGAGGAGCAGAGTTGCAAGGGACAAACATAAAGCACACCAAATATTAATAAAGTTCACAGCATCAAGATGAGTTTTTAAAGGAATGTTTCACCCATAAAATGACCATTTGTACTCACCCGGTGTTACTTTGAATTTGTGAAGAAAACTGTTTTTCTCACATGGGTGCATAGTGAACGAAGAATCCAAAAACAGAGAAAATTCAATGTGAATTGGAGTAAAAGGGAGCCGCGTTTTACAACAGAAAATCTAGATCAAAACATCATTTTACTGCACAAGTTGTTTGAGAGTTTGTAAACAGCTGTTTTAATATAGTTTTGCTGATGTTAAATACAACCCCCTTTTCTTTCAATTAATCAAGGATTTTCTCTCTTTTTTTTTGGATTCTTCGTTCAAAATTGATTTGCAAATTGTCATTTTGTTGGGAAGTGTTCCTTTAGATGCAGATGCTTTTTTTTATTATTTTTTTTTTGTTAAATTCACATTTTATAAACTAATGAAAACTCTGTTGATTTAGCATGTAGGTAATGCTTTTGTGCCAGTGTCTGTGTCTGGGCTGCACAGTTTTATGTGTTTGTTCACTGCCATCTACGAATAAATTAATAGCTCACTAATAATGAATTTATCCTTAATATGTTCAGTTGGCAGTCATGTTGCATTGTGGGTAATGTAGGTGCCAGCTTTTGACAATGAAAAAAAATAAATAAATAATACATAAATATATACACACACACATATATATATATATATCCTATATATCCTTGTTGTTTTCCATTGTGAGTCAGAGAGTACATTTATGGGCGTTGAACTGATGAACATTCCAGCAGTGTGCGTGTTATGCCTGTGTGTTCATATGTGACTGCTTTATGACACTGAGGAGAAGGGATTGTTTTAAGGTTAAGACTTACTGTCAAGGTTAAAGTATGTGTGCATGCATGCATTATGTCAGTGAGAATCCTGAGAGTGCAAAAGGACAAGTGTGTTTGTGCAAGTGCATGACTTTGTGCAGAGTTTCCAATTAATTCCATTAAAACTTCTCTTTGGACAGAAACAGAGAGAAATGTGCTGCGTATCTGTGTGTGTGCGCTTATGTTTGTGTGTTTGTGCCTTTTCTGAGCCATTGATTGTAAGGTGACATTGCTGCTGAACAGATGCCCCTCCCTTTCTCCCTCTGTCCAACAGCTGTACCATCCAGCTATAACATCGCTGATGGGAACAAATCACCTCTTTTTGTTTGCAGCCGTCTGTTTGTCCTCTGTCTGAAAGACATTTGAACCTTAACTTGTCCAGAGAGGGTTTAGTGAACATGTTTATGTGCACTAGATTGCAACATAGGCGACAACTTCCCCAAAACATAAAGCATGCTTATTTATAGGAATACTATAATTACATATGACACCGGGGAAAAGTATGCCGATACGTCATTTTGTTCTTTGACTTTGTCATGGATTGTATACATTTTTCTTCAAGGGAATACTAGTGTTACTTAGTCAGGATGCTGGGAAACATCAGCTAGGATTGACAGCCTATAACAAAAGAACTATATTAAAACATACTGATAAGAGATATGTCATGTAAACTTGTATTCAAGCTAATACGGTATCCTTTTATTATCCTTGTTTTTCCAGAATTATACTCAATAATTATACTGATATTTACACAAACACATTTACTACATTCACTACACAGTTCCATTAGACAATCACTGAGCACACCTTGTTGTTTGTGAATTAGGATTAGCAGAGGTGGTTAAAGTTTTATCTTTTGTGATCACTTTTTTCCCACATGACTGCCTCACATGACCTGTGAGCACAAAGAAGCCTCTGTCCTTTTCGTGGTAGTTAACGTTAAAAAGAAGTGAAAAAGTTTGAGGCAGTTGTTAATTTAGCAGAGGTGGCCCACTCCTGCTCTAAACAGCTGTGGGAAACCTCTGTGGTTACAGAACCATGTAGTGCGTCAACCCAGCTAGTCATTTTGGCCACAATACAACATGAGAACGACTCATCTTTGAGGATCGTAAAGCAGCTGGAAAATGGATAGAAGAGTTGAAAGAAGAGCAGCAGAGAAGTTGAGAAATACTTTACTTGTATCTGAACATGATCTCATCCCTACTCATCATATTTTGACGCTTGGGTTGAAATCAAGATACAATGCAAAAGGCTGCCCCCAGCATACAGTGACACCAGAGGGCAGCCTGATGTGTTGTACCTTGACACAGGTGATTGACGGTGAGGTTTAGGCAACAAACCTAGCCTAATTGGTAAGGGTTAGAAAAACATAACGGAACTAACGACTGACTAATGACTCAAAATTACAAAAAAACTCAACTTTGACTTGTAGTTCCACACAGGACAGTGGTCTCCTAGTCTCCTGGGTCAATGCCCTGTGCACGTTGGACCATTCACCTCCCCTACCGCCCACCTTAAGCAGACTTTCTTACCCTTTATACTGTGTCCATTGCTCTAAACATCTAATAATGACAGAGGAGTTTACATTACAGACACTAAAGGGTGCATTGTGTGTCTGTACAGTATCTGACATGAGGGACCACTGCCCATGTGGCATTTTTTGACGCCCTGGAAGTGAGACCAGGTTGACGTACAACAGCTGTCAATATATTGCACATAGGCAAGTGTGCTTCACTTCATTCAACATGACCGAAATAGTTCTCACAAACCACAAACACTAGGGTGACGTCTGAAAGTTACCAAACGTGTTTATTGTTCCTTAGTATTGCAGCAGGCAGTATCTTTTTCATGCAGCTGTGATCGATATTTTTATCTTAACAATGGAAAATGTGCAAACTACTTGCTTTCAACGGGGGTTGCTCAAAGTGACAAATCCACAACATCATCTTTTAGCTTTTTGTTTCTGGTCCACAGCTTTACTGCATCGGTTCAGTCTCACAGCTCCTATCAGTATCATTTTCATCCACAGCAGACAGAGGTTTTCAGTTAAAAAGCTCCGTTAAACTTATTGTATGCTGCCCTGTCCAGCACCAAATGGCAGTCACATGAAGTAAGTACCTCGCTGGTGAAGCATTTAGCAGCTAAAGAACCTGATATTTCCCTCAGGAAATGGTGGAGACCAAAACAGAGCTAAAGTTAGAGAGAATACTGGATTTATATTTATCAGGTGGCCATAAACACTGCTAATGTTGCTCTGTGTCTGCCTGATGTGCAAGTGAGGGAACTTGCTGACCTTTAAGGTGATTATATATCAGAGCTATGTGTACAGTTTGTTTCTGCTGCCCCAAGTGGCTGAAATATCAGTAATTGCAGGTTTAATAGTGGGATTAACAAGTGTCTTTCTATCAAACTATCTGATGGCCGACAGTAGAAGACAGTGCCTGCACTTGGGGGTGCTTATATGTGGAAGTTTATGAATGAGCTTTAGTGAAAAACAAAGCAACAGCAACAGCAACAAACAGCTTTTCCGAGACCTGAGGAGTGACCATGTATCTTCCCTGAGGTTCACACCACATGTATATCCTGACCCATGCTGATTGGAAACAAGCATGTGGTGCTGAAACATCTGCTTTTGTGCACCTGACATACACAAACATTAGAGAAATGCTTGCAGATCTCCTACTGATCACCACTGGGGTTTTTTAACTCTCCTGGGAGTGAAATTCTGTGAAAGAGACAAACAAACTGAGAAAGCTGGAACTCATTCAGGTTTGAGCAGATTACTGAGTATATGTCACCATTCAGGGCGCCGAGGCTGAGAGCATAACCTGAGCCAAGATGTACTGTAGTAAGAATCGACACTTCAGGTAGGGCTTGTTTCGGTAACATTTTTGGTTTTGGCTGGAGGAAGTAAGAAAAGAGCCATGGCTTGGGGTAATGCAATCTCCGATCAACATTTCCAAAACTACTACAGAAAAAAGTGTATTTTTCATATTTTTCTATGATGAGTTAGCTTGATATGGTTCTTATTACAGGCTTGAGTGTTGTTTTGTCATACCTTGACAGTTTCGATGACTGTGCCTGTTGTAATCATCAGAAACGTCACGTGATGTGGTGACGTGTCCGACAACCTGGATAAAACATCTACAGGACACGTCACCGCAACATCATGTGACGCTTCTGATGATGATGACAGATGCAGTCATCAAAACTGTCAAGGTATGACAAGCTAAGTGTTATAAGTAGGCTATATGAATTTGTTTAGACTAAGAATGATGAGTGTTCAGTGTTTCATATCTTAACAATAGAAAAATTACAATGTACATTTTCTGTTTTTTTTTGCTAAAAGACAGGGCTGAATATGATGCCGGATACCTTTAAGGTATCGGCCAAATTTCGTGCAGAGCTCACACTCCTACACCTATACTGAGGTGTGGTGAAGTCGAGCATGGTATGACTGACAGGGTTGGCAGTTCGGCCTGCCAAGATGCCATCAAAGTGTTTCCCACCTCATTCACATTATGGGTATTACATGAAGTACTCTATAGGTATCTGTATCATTTTAAGGATACAGGTATTGGTACTGGTATCGCTGTTCAATATGAAGCAGGGCGTAACCTTTCAGAATCATCCTGCTGGTCCGAGGATTTCAACCAGCAACCTTTCCATCATAAAACTGCTGCTCCAAAAAGTAAACTACAAATACATTTTAAAAACAATCACTATAGGTAACTAATGCTTTTAAAAAGAGACAGACACGCTATGACAATGCGACAAAGTGCGTGTGTGCCTTTAAGATGCTTGTGCCAGGCGTTTTCCTGGAATACTCTGAACAGAATTATGGGTGTTTTATGGCCACATGGTATGTTGTACATGTTGCAGCATGTTAGTTCCCATAACGGTGTGTTCTACCAAGACACACACACACACACACACACACACTGCTGCTGTTATTTACAGTGTGGTAACTGAGTTCAAGCCAAACATTTCCACAAAGCCACAAATGTATATGCTGAACTAGCTCTTAGAGGTTTGTGAGTGCAATGTAAACATAGATGTACAGATCGCTGTCAGTGGATTACTTTGATGCCAATAAAAACTTTGAAAGTGAGGATTCTCAAGCAAATTCTTAAGTTATGACTTTTGAGATCATTATATCATTAGGAAGTAAGTTATACTGAATTTATTACAGTTGCTGCTGCTGTTGCAACTGCTGACCGTGTTGACAAGTGGGCCAAATCAGTGGGCCAAAATACAGTAATCAACTTCCTGGGGTTTTCAGAAAAACGGCATGCAACCTTTCGAATTTTACCTCATACTTTATCTTTGCCTCACCTCTCTCCCTCCACCCTGTAACACTCCTGTGCCCACTTGGGAGAGTGCACCTCACAGATTCGATTGGAGGAAAGGGACTAATGTTCTAACTCCTGTAAAGCACATCTCTTAATTTTTTTTCTCTTTCTTTCTGCAGATCTTACAGGTGAATCTAGTGATGTCCATCCTGTTGTATGTGATGGTCCTCGTGTACCTCTATGGTATCCAGGCAACCAACATGGACAGCAGTCGCCAGGGACAACAGCAGCAGCAGCAGCAGCCAAGTCCCGACCCCTTAAACTCCCTTATCATCCAGCTGCTTCAGGCTGACCTGACGAGGGGGAAGACCCGGGGGAACCAGAGCCAACAGGGGAAAAGCAGGGACACTGAGCCCCAGGACACGCTGCCTCCTCTCCTCAGTGCAAACTTTCCTTTAGAGGAGGAGGGTGATGCAGAGCAGTGGGGGACGGGGGGTCGCAGCGGCGGGAGCAGCGACGGTGTGGTTGACCGGCAGGTGATGCTGCTAAACTCAGACCTTCTAAGGCAGCATAAGCGGTACAACTCACCTCGGGTGTTGCTGAGCGATCGGCCACCACTGCAGCCGCCGCCACTGTACCTCTCAGATGATTACGTGACCGATGGACTGGATGGCGGGGCAGCTGGAAACAAGACAAGAAAGAAGCGTCATGCTGAACACAGGAGCTATCGTGGGGAATATTCTGTGTGTGACAGCGAGAGTCAGTGGGTGACGGATAAAACCCAAGCAGTGGACACCAGGGGGGAGCCCGTCACTGTTCTGGGCAAAATTAGAACCAGTGCCACAAAGGACATCAAACAGTACTTTTATGAGACACGCTGTCGGACCCCCAGGCCTTTCAAAGGTGGCTGCAGGGGCATCGATGACAAGAACTGGAACTCGCAGTGCAAGACTACCCAGACTTATGTTCGAGCACTGACGCAGGTTCGCAATTTAGTGAGCTGGAGGTGGATACGTATAGACACTTCCTGTGTCTGCGCTTTGTCAAGGAAACGTCATAGGACGTAAACAAAACAATACCAGCCCTGCTGGGGACTACATGTTTGGAATTCTACTTCCTGTATAGGATTTTATTTCCTGATGACAGTGCTCTCCACCACAGGAGTATGCGTCATGGTGGTGAAGAGCAACACTCTGCTATAAAATAAAATGATGCTTCTACTGAAGAAATCTTGGGTCCACTTAAATGATATTTCACATTGTTGTGCTGCAAATCCACAAGCCGGTGCAGTGCTGCTGTTACAGAAGAACTCGTTTGAGAGGGGCTGGGGAGGGAGGGGGAACTGTACATATAAATTATTTAAATTATATAAAATGCATGTAGTTTATACATGTTTATCTATCTATATATGATGTATGAATATATTGTGTTATTTATTGAAAGAAGTCTTCTTCAAAAGGAAGAAAATGTCTATAAAAAAAGGAATGAAACAACTCATTTTGAGACTATAATACAAAGCTGGGCTGCAAAGGTGCTCCACAGTAAGACTTTACATGTGCCTTGACCAGTGTGGCTGCAGAGCAGAGAGATAGGACATGGTAACTCACAGGCAGCGGTTGCTGCATATGTTCTGCGGGCAAACCTAAAAAGTGACTGGGGCCTGTTCTGTCCTACAGCCCAAATTCTTAGCGTTGCCCCGTAATGAGGTAACGCTAAGAATCTTATGACCGAAACACTGATTTCAGATTTTACACTGCGCCCACAACTGACCATATTCTTAATGTATGTTGTAATACACCACTTACATCCATTCATTCCTCTGGGAGACAGTTTTGACCAAATAAAAAATAGGAATTCCTCTTGTGGAATCTGCTGGCAGTGACTGACAGTCATCAAACCACCTTGACTCTGTTCACCATGTTTTACTCTCAACTGATAATCATAAGCTGTTTTTGTTTCTTTCCATTAATAAAAAAGCTATATTTCTTACAGTTGGAAACATCTCATTAACAAATTTCCTTTACAAATTTTGAAAAATTGTGACAAATAGTACATTACTTCAGTGATACTTTATTATATTAAGACAAATAATACAATCCTCCTTAAAGTTATATTTTGACCACCTGCTTTACTTATGATCAGAGGTGTGAACTTGAGTCACATGACATTATTTGATGACTTCAGACTTGAGTTAACAAAATGAAAAAAGACTTGCAACTGCACCTGGACTTAAACACCGGCAACTCATGACTCCACTTGGACCTTAGCCTTTTGACTTGAAAATATTTTATACCTTTCCCCAATCCCAAGGACTTCAAAAGTATGTTATTTCAAAAGTGTGCCACGAATCAATTCCTGAATCAACTAACATTAACACTATTCATTCCCAGCAAGTCGACATGTAATTCCCCAGATGATCCTATTTATTTGACCCAATCCAACAGCATCCAGTCAAGTTGACCAGATGCTGTCATACAGAACTTATGTCACATTACTGAATGCCGATTGGATACCAAAGATAACTTTGTTCTTTTACAAAATCTATGTGGTGGTCAACAAAGAATTAAGATGAAGATGCAACAACTTCCAATAAACGTGTTGTAACAAACAGGTACAAATTTTAAAAAGCAGTCGTGATTTTTGTAAATGTGTTACTCTTTGTTAAATGCCACATTTGGTGAAGAGCACATTATGGCTTGTTTAGGACTCAAAACTCAAAGGTTAGGACTTAGTACCTGACCTGGGACTTGTCTTAACTTTGGACTTTATGTGAGACTTGTCTGTGTTGACTTTGGACCTGACTGGGCACTTGATTGCAAAGAGCTGAGACTGACTTGTGACTTGCAAATCAATGACTTGGTCTCACCTCTACTTGTTACCAACTCCAAGATGGAGTACATGGGGTAAAAGCTGGCAAATTCCTAACAAGGTCAGTTATTAGTTATTGTAAAGCAGCAGCCATTACAGAAGTCCCTCACTCTGTTACTGTCCTGTTATAAAATGGAGTTGGGTTTATGCTGCAAGTGTGTGTAGTTAAATCTCTCAAATTGCCACTTCTGAGGAAAAGCTTTGCTATTGTTTTTAGTTTGATGGCTTCTACATTTTACGTCAAGTCTTTTAATTATGTCATCTTGCTGACTGGAGAATTAGCGCCACCTACTGCTTATTTAAATGAACGAACTGTCAATATAGTACAGTAGTTGATGGAAAAGTGCATGAATTTTCATTTTCTTTTGCTGATTTTCTGAAAATTCAGTTCAAAATTTGTGCAGCATTTGGATGGAAACCCAACTATTGACTGGTGGTGTCCCCAAGTTGTGTGTTTAGGGACTTCCAAGGAGTTCAGCCAGGGAGAAAGAGTGACTACGTTTACATGCACAAAATATTCTGTTTTTTGCCCTTATTCAAAAAAGACATTTTTACTACTAAGCTGTTTACACTGCTAATGAAAATTAATGTTCCACTAATACTTCTGTTTACATGCAGCTGTGCATGTTAGTTGGTTTGTGTATATTACATCATGGATATGCGCAGAACTGACCGTAAGCAGACAAGAGCCATATGTCCCAAACTGTTGTAAAAACCCCAACTGCCACCTATTCAAAATTTGCTTTTTACATGACTCATATCAAATACAGACTATTATCATATATGGAATAATAGTGGAATATTAGTGTGCATGTCAACATAATCAGTGTTTGTTGATCAGAGGTGTGATCAGTAGTCATTTATACCATCAGATGTTTAACACTTTTTTTCACCAGTCATAGCATAGAGAGAGAACAGACATACAGATGGAACTTTATGGCATGGGGTCAGTGGTTAAAAGACGCGCAGCTGATGATGTAGAAAATGATGGAAAAGTGTGTTTCGGTGTGTGTATACGTGTCCAAAACAGTGATGCTTAAGAGTCAGAAATTGCAAGCTGCCTCACATCATTTCACTCACATTGCATAAAGTATTGCTCTAGAGGGACTTCTACAATGGCTCCCATTGTGTGTGGTGCTAACCCACAGTATATGCAGAATGAACTCAAAGTCAAACTTCAGTGATGGTTATCATCGCGGCATCCTTGTTATCTGATATTAGTCACAGTACTTACAGTTTTGAAAACCCAGATGCCAAGAGCAAAGCAGCCAGAGTCATAATGTTCCTTATTGTTTATTTGCTAATATATAAAAATAGGTCCCAATCAAGACCAAGTCATAGAAAAAAGAACACGTCTTGCCTCAGAAATAGTTTCAGACACATCCTAAGGAGTGAAAAAGAACCTGTAAAAATAGGGCAATTTATGTGACATTTTGCAAAGCTGAGAAACAAATCTGATTTCATGCCAACAACCTGCGGTCTCCATAAAAACGTCCTCATATCTGAGATGAAACGGTACAACCATCTGAGAGCAAAGCAGGAGATCAAAAAAGACAGAACGACATAAATGTAAAGAGACACATCAGAAAGAACAGCTGAGAAAAAAAAAAAACAGAAACTGAAAGATCGAATTAAGCAAATCCCTAAAAGTGCAGTGAGACAGAAACAGACCAGAGGCAATGTGATTGACAGAGATATGACTCAGTCATTATCGAATTCCTCAGAGGTTGCTGCAGATCACAGACTGTGTGTTTTAAGAGTAAAAGGTATGTTATGCATTAGATGGTATGTGAAGAGACAGGAGGACTTAGCCAATAAGAGGATACCAAGAAGGAGATGACTGCTAGCGTGATATAAACACATGTCCTGGGTTACCATGAGGTATGAGTGTCAGTCAAAGCAATAAGTATCACTTTTAAGAACATATTCCACTGTGTTGTTTAAAAATGGATGGATTTTCAGGAATAAAGTTTTTTAAAATGGATATATGGTGTTTGTGGTATCAAACAATTCCTTGAAGGGTCAGGGGACTGCTGCTGGGTTGAAGAGGGAATACTGCACACGTTTGCATTCATACTATTACCTTGGGAGGATTAGCAAGGCATGCATGTGATCTTTGTCAATGTATCTTTGGGTTTTAAAGGAAAAATCCACCCTTAAACACACCGAAACCATTAGACCATTAGACAAATATATGTCATCATGTTAAGATATTTCAATGCACTGCAATGAAGTTTTGGTGTCTAACAAACAAAATCTAAAATTAAGGGCTTCTTTCTAAAGCTGCCAACATGCATCAGTAGTTAACAATCAATCACACTGGGACAGAATCTGAAATAAACACATACCACGCAGCAAATACAGGTAAGATAGGCACATCCTGTACCTGCCTGGCCTTGCATCTCACTCTGCTAGCTTATCATGACAGTAAAATTAACTGCTCTGTTCCAAGAAAGTTAGGCTAAAAAAAAGTGCATGCAAGCTGTGCAACTGTGCTGTTCTGTTGGGAGGTGCAGTGACTTAAACCAATGGTGAGTAAGAAACAATATAAATAAGACATGTAATTTCTTAAGCTATGACTAAAGGAAAATTCTACTAACTGCTAGGCTAATTTATACAATGTCACGTTCACCCTGCTTAAGCTAATAATAGGCAACTAGCAAAAAGCAATTATTTTGTCAATGAACCTTGACAGTTATTATTGAGCGAATTATTACACTTTTGTTAAAGTACGTTGCTGTTAATCTTAATATATGGTTATGTGTTGCACCCATACTTATGACAGCAATAAAATAATAACATAGAGGCTCCATAGTCTGAACCAAGACAGCAAACCTTTTATTTCCTTGTCCGGAGCAGCGCATTACAGCTACACTGCTTCCAATTCTTTTCCTTTCAAAATAAAAGCCCTGGATATATACACTGCATCACTACTTACCAGAGGGAACTGACTCACATACTGAGGCTGTGGTGATCAATATATCCAGGTAATTTTAATAAGGCCTTTTCTTTGAATTTGTATCAAAAATAATACGTTATCTCAATGAAAAACAACAAAACATTACCATCACCATTGTTATCTCAACAATGACACACTACTACTCATGATAGCCGCCCTCGTCAGTCTTTTAACTAAAAATTAACACTATAGAACTTTTGTCCAAATGTTTGCTGGCAAGTGACTGTGAGCTAGTATTGCTGCCAAACATTCTGTTGATCCACTAAAAGTTAAATAACCGGTGGCTAGTAGCAGCGCATAAGCAATTGAGGGGTAATGCTAACAGAAAATGGATGAATGACAGAACTGATGACATTAAATATTTGAGAGAACCTACTGATGGATTTTGAAAGTGATGGGAGAATGACAAAGAAGCCCTTAATGGAGTGAACAACACACTTAACATCTGAAAGTTAATTTTCCTTTAAGTGCCTTACTTCACCTTCCTAACCCACATTATTCTATTCCATTACACCCACCCACAACAGCTTCTGTCATTGGCCGGACAGTTGCATCTCTCAGTTGGACTATGAAAGTCTGTGCCATAACATACAGATTCTGTACAGTCTATATAAAGGCCTTATGCAATTTTAATTAAGTTCTATAAGGCTCTAGGCCTTTGGTTATTATGACACAGAACTTTGTGAACTGAAAGTAGATAGACATATTTTCTGCAGCTGGTTGTGAAACAGACTAGAGCACTGGTTTCAGTCATTTCAAAGCACTGATTTTCCATATTTATTGATTAAAAACACTGAATGAGAGTGTGACATCTCTTTTTTGGACATTCAGGGCTGAGTTGTGAACAAGTGTGAATGTTTTGACCAGACATTACTGCTTCAGTAGTTATTGTGTACTGCAAAGTGTCAGTTTCTACAAGTCCAGTATCCCTAGGAAGTGTGTCTATATTGGATGATTTTGCATCTCATGCCCAAAGCAAATGTTCAGTGCCAATGCATAGCGTGCTCCTTAAGTAGCAAGGTAGAAAGTGAGGGTATTGAGTTTGTGGTGGTGGGTAGCCATGAAGCACAAAGCCTCCCTTATTCTAACACCAGAAAAGTGTGGAGGGAGGAGGTTTCTGAAGCAATCTGACCAGCCAGCAAGCAGTTCTTATTAAGTCTTATCTTATTACTGACACCTTAACCATAGCTTATCTGCCACAAACACATTTTTCCTGAAACATTTCATAGTTGTCATGTGCAGGTGTTAGAATGAAGAAATTTGAAAACATTGGCATTTGATATTAAAAAAAAAAACATACTGTACACACACAACTGAAAGTAATCCAGAATTCTAAAGAATCATTCAATATTGACACTCTGGCTTGGTGATAGGGTTGATTCTTACATGTTGTGCAAAACTTCTAGAACAGAAAAAAAGTATGACTTTTCTCTCAATCTCCACCTAAAGTTTGTCATGATATGAAGGCAAAGTGTGTCAGGTGTTATGTAGTTCAATGCTTTAAGAGCTGTTAAGGATGTGGAAAAAAATGTGACTACCCTTGCTTTACTTTTTCATGCTGATGAACTCAAAAGTAGATGTTGTACCCTGACTGACACTAGAACTACATCTTTTTGGTACCACAGTACAACATACCAGAGGATGCTGTACACAACCCATCAGAACCCAACAGTTTCTCTTATACTTCCGTTAATGCTTTACGCAGATGAGACAGTTGTGTTCGCACACAAGATTATCGCCTTTTGAAGTTCTTACTGTGGCATATTTTGTTGCCAACTGACTTTGATGGGAATGATAACAGGCACAAAGCTTGGCAGTGATGTCAGCCATGTCATGAGGTCATCCGCTGCTAATTATCTCTCACCAGAGCTTGTCACAAAATGTGACAACATCAATTAGACCTCCCATGATTATCCATCACCCCTCTCTGCCTCCCACTAACCCCAATGTCCTCAGGCAAGAGACAGTTTCTCCCCATTGTTTTCCCCCCACCTGGAGGTGTGATCAGACATGCACCCCTTCTGAAGCCTATTCATGCGAACCTACAGGGGTGTTTGATTTGTTATTAATTTGAGGCTGGTGAAGAAAGCGGTAGGAGGGGAACAGCAGAATGTGCCGTCTCTAATGACCCAGGGGTTTTACAGAAGGGTAAAGCTGACTTAAGGAGATGTACATACATGCAGAGCTGGGATTTGAGGCAGTAATCTCCTATTCTAAGAGAAGCTTACCACTTGTCAGGCTGCAGAGGAGAGCAGATCAGCAATGCCTTCAATGTGCTGACTGAATGTGCACTCATATTTAAAGTGCTTTAGGTGTAAAGGGCAAATTTCAGTGAGTGAAAGAAACTTAATCCTTGGGTAGATTGGTGCTCTTGGGGTAGGGCTGAGCAGCAGTAAACATCTCTGTAATTACTAACAGAAAGTACTGAAGAACACAGTTTAGATGTCATTATTAATTTTGCCCTTCATAAATTTTAATTATCCACATGGTCTATGACTATTTGAGGATGAAGCAGCTGAGAGAGTTTAAGCTAGCAAATATTACTGTTCAAGTAGGCAAACTTGATGTCATTCATCAATACCCTCTAAAAATCTGCATTTCTTCCTATGCCCTCGTGTCTCCAGTTGGCTCTTTCAGCTCTCTTACAGCCAGGACTGAAGGCGCACACATGGCCAACTCGTCTAATCTGTGATGTCACACCAACGTACAGCTCCAGACAGTATTAGTGGGGGAACATGGCAAAGGTGATTGTAAGAGCAGCCAGAATGATTACGTAGTTGCAAGGGGAGACATAGCTGAAAGAATATCTCAAAAAACCTGAGAGAATCACTTTGTTACCTTTTTGTTACATGTTCTGATTGAAAGAATCTTTTTTAATATGAGGATCATTTGAGGGTAAAAGCTTAAATAAACATCCTAGACTAGCTCTCTTAAAGGGAACCTATAATGCCTTTTCCTGTATTTTGAATACATAATTTTACAATGTTGGATATTCATATTAAACATGGCCAAAATTCCAAAAAATGAGGTAACCATATGTAAAAGTAATCCTTGTAAGTAAAACTCACAGGCTTCAGACCATTCGGAATACTGTAGAGCCTATATAGCCTACACTGCTACATGTAGCCATATGCTAACATCAGAGAAACGTGCTATCTCTATATACAGATTCTGCAATCATGTTTGAGCAGCAGGTAAACAGTCCGTGTGAAGAGGTGAAACACTTTGACTAAAATGCTATATTGGAACTCACTGGCTATCTTCTGATGGAAGCTTTATATTAGCCTTTTTAAAATTGCTTTTATACATGTATAAAAGCCGAAATTGCCAGTGCATGGAAGAGGAAGTCTATGCCCCGGAAATCTCTTGGCTAAACCGGATCAGCCCGAAATATTGGTCCACAGCCCCAGAGGCTTTATCTTTATCTGAAAATAATTGATAGGTTCCGAGATTGGGAAAGGTAAAATCTTGGTTGCTGATGTTATTAATTTCTCCCTGATTTAAGGTCATATTCCTGCAAGAACATGTAAGATTGTGAGGACTTTAGAAGCTTTAATTGCTGATTAGTCATGGAAAAATGCTGCAATTCTCTGTTACAGTCATTTGGAGACGCCGAGATACGGAAGACCCATAAAAAAATGGCCAACTAGAGCAGACTGCTCTTTTTCAGGAGGGGGTTTAAAAGGTGATAAAATGAAATATGTCAGACAGAGCCAGAGTACAGGTGTTTTAGCAGAGAATGTATAAAAGAATGTAAAAAATTAAGTGTTATGTTAACATTAAAATGGAAACATGCTCTAGTAGGAACCTAAAATACAAGTATGAACCTGAAAATGGGCCTGATAGGAGCCCTTTAATGGTTTTCTACCTTTAAAAGAAGTAATTTATTAATTAATTCGCCAACATTTTCTTGCATTTAGTGGCATTCCTTCCCAACAAAAAACAGCTAAGTCATCAGACCTTACAAGGAAAAGATCTGTTGCAAGTACAGTAGATTTGAAGCTTTTGTACGCATTTCCCCCAGCTATTACTAATATGCGTACAAAATGTTGCTTGGCCTGGGTATAAGGGCCTTAACCTATATCCCTGTTGCATGTTATTATGATTGGGAAAAAGGATTTTTTAAGTACATGACAAAACCAACTTGACAGACATAGCCGTAAAAAGAGCTTGCTGAACTTCAAGAGGGTTTTTCCTCTCAATCCTGTGTTGGTACCTGTAGGGGGGATTTGTAGAGAAGGGAATTCTGTGTCCTGGATCGGGCTGTTCGTGCGGAGCACTGCGTGAGATCCCTGTCTTAAACTAAGGCACTGAAAGCCATTTGGGTGTTTTCATGCAGTCCTAGAGCCTGCTGACAGCCAGGAGGTCACAGGTCACAAGTGTTTACAGATGGCAGGATCACAACAAGGATAAGAGGTGTAGACAAGATTTGGAAACTGTCAATCAAGCTCATTGCTGGTAGTGTATTTCTGACTGCAGTCCACTAGGTCTAAAGAATAGTAAACGGCTTCTAAGCCAACAATCTTAAAGCTTTGAAGAACTCTGCCAACAAAGTTCAAAAGAAGTTGCTGTTCTCACTCATATTTATCTGTTTGTTCTAAAGATCTGAAAAACATCTGAAGTGATATGGATGGAATTTGGTGCATTGGTGATAAGATGTTGGTGATATCCAAAACAAAACACATATTTCTTCCTGGCTGCATTATTAAGTTTTGTGGTGATGTGATTGTTGCAAACCAAGTGTTGATTGTTGGGTTATTTTATCAGAAAAATCAAAGATTAACAAACAAACATGAACCACTATGAAAACTTAAGGTCTGTCAGAACTTTTCAACAAAGGAGGACATTTGTGCTCTCCTGAGTATAACTGAGTTACGAAAAGTTTCAGGCTCATTTTAAAGATTAATGACTGTGCATAAGAAGGGATAGTGGATTTGGGGAGTCTCTGACGAGGCTTAATGATTTATATAGAGAGTAAATACAAGAAATGTCTTTGGTTTATGACCAAATACCTACAAAACTAATGACCTTCCCATCAGCTTCAGCTGTGGATTGTCGTTAATGCTAATAAGCAAATGTTAGCATGCTAACACGCCTGACAACAATGCTTAAAATGAAATCTTTATAACATCAACATTCTAACATTAATATTTTGAGCCAACCCCATCTCACAGAAATATGCAAAATGACCATAACCTCTTTGCACCGTATTACATGGTGGTGCCACTTGCAGTGTTAAAATTACCTGCCGGCACCACAGAAACAATATCTGTATACATGTTCAGATATCTGTTTATCTGTTTATAGAGCAAAGCCAAAATGGTGTCTGGACCTGTCTTGAGTTGCTAATCAAATTGTTAATAATGACCGGTGCATGGATGAGGAAGTCTTGACCTGGATAATGCTGGCTACTCCAGATCTCCCAAAATATTGGCTGTTGCCCTAAAAGGCTTTATTGTTGTTAAACAATAAATAGGTTCCGAGACTGCCCCACCCTCACACGCTACACAGACTCAGGCCTCATTTACACTGCAAGCAATGTGTTCGCATAGCGCTTGCGAATGGTCACTGTTTACTCGTGTTTTCATTTCGGAGAGCATGTTATAAGGTTTGAGCATTCACACCGCATCCCTTCTACGCGCTGCTCGAGTCAGTTTAAACTACCTATTGCAGAATTGTCCAGGAAATTTGTGTGTCTAATATGAAATGGGATCCTAATTACTTTTGATTTCTTTTTACTCGATTACACGCCACTCAGCAACAGTTACTATACTAGATGTTTATCAGATAGTGCTGTCACAAAATTTAAGGAAAAGATTACTTCGTCGTTAAATTCAATACCAATACCTTCAGTAACAGAGGTTTCCCGTGCCGACTTTAACCTCTCCCAAATTGATCATTTTGTTGATAGCGCCGTAGGCTCGCTGCGAACAACGCTCGACTCTGTAGCTCCTCTTAAAAAGAAGTTAACAAAGCAAAGAAAGTTTGCTCCTTGGTATAACTCTCAAACCCGTAGGTTAAAACAAATATCGCGAAAATTTGAAAGGAATTGGCGATTAACCAAACTGGAAGAATCTCGTTTAATCTGGACAGACAGTCTCAAAACTTATAAGAGGGGCCTCCGCAATGCCAGAGCAAACTATTACTCAGCATTAATAGAAGAAAACAAG
Source organism: Epinephelus lanceolatus (assembly GCF_041903045.1). Lineage (NCBI taxonomy): Eukaryota > Metazoa > Chordata > Actinopteri > Perciformes > Serranidae > Epinephelus > Epinephelus lanceolatus. The sequence goes on from NC_135756.1 coordinate 27,261,430, forward strand.
AACAACCCCAGGTTTCTTTTCAGCACTGTAGCCAGGCTGACTGAGAGTCAAAGCTCTATTGAGCCTTGTATTCCTTTAGCCCTTAGCAGTAATGATTTTATGAGCTTTTTTAATGACAAAATTCTAACTATTAGAGGCAAAATTCATGACCTCCTGCCCTCAGATGGTAGGCCTACCTATCTAACCTCAAACACAGCTGTAGAATCTAATATATATTTAGATTGCTTCTCCCCAATTTCTCTTCAAGAATTGACCGCAGTGATTTCTTCATCTAATTCATCAACGTGTCTCTTAGACCCCATCCCAACTAGGCTACTTAAGGAGGTCTTTCCTTTAGTTAACACTCATATATTAGATATGATCAATATATCCCTATTAACAGGCTATGTACCACAGTCTTTTAAGGTAGCTGTAATTAAACCTCTCCTAAAAAAGCCCACCCTGGATCCAGAGGTGTTAGCCAACTATAGACCAATATCTAATCTTCCCTTTATGTCAAAGATCCTTGAGAAAGTAGTCGCAGACCAGCTGTGTGATTTTCTCCAGGATAATAATTTATTTGAGGAATTTCAGTCAGGATTTAGAGTGCATCATAGCACTGAGACAGCTCTAGTTAAAATTACAAATGACCTTCTGATTGCTTCAGACAAAGGACTCGTCTCTGTTCTTGTTTTATTAGATCTTAGTGCGGCGTTTGACACAATTGACCATCAAATTCTACTGCAGAGACTGGATCACTTAATTGGCCTAAAAGGTTCAGCGCTAAGCTGGTTTAAATCTTATTTATCTGATCGTTTTCAATTTGTTGACGTTCGTAATGAATCATCCTTACGTACCAAAGTTTGTTTTGGAGTTCCGCAAGGTTCTGTGCTCGGACCAATCCTATTTACTCTATATATGCTTCCTTTAGGTAACATCATTAGAAATCACTCTATAAATTTCCGTTGTTATACGGATGATACACAGTTGTATTTATCGATGAAGCCAGAAGAAAGTAATCAATTAACTAAACTCCATAACTGCCTTAAAGACATAAAAAATTGGATGAGCACCAATTTCCTGATGTTAAATTCAGACAAAACTGAAGTTATTGTTCTTGGCCCCAAACAACTCAGAGACTCTTTATCTGATGACATAGTTTCTCCAGATGGCATTGCTCTGGCCTCTAGCACTACCGTAAGAAACCTCGGAGTAATATTTGATCAAGATTTGTCTTTTAATTCTCATTTAAAGCAAACCTCACGGACTGCATTTTTTCATCTGCGTAATATTGCGAAAATTAGGCCTATCCTGACCCGAAAAGATGCAGAAAAATTGGTCCACGCTTTTGTTACCTCAAGGCTGGATTACTGTAACTCTCTATTATCAGGTAGCTCTAGTAAGTCCTTAAAAACTCTCCAGCTAATTCAGAATGCAGCAGCTCGTGTACTAACAGGAACTAAGAAACGAGATCATATTTCTCCTGTTTTAGCTTCTCTGCACTGGCTCCCTGTAAAATCCAGAATTGAATTTAAAATCCTACTGTTAACTTATAAAGCTCTAAATGGTCAAGCTCCGTCATATCTTAGAGAGCTCATAGTGCCATATTATCCCACCAGAACACTGCACTCTGAGAACGCAGGGTTACTCGTGGTCCCTAAAATCTCCAAAAGCAGATCAGGAGCCAGAGCCTTCAGCTATCAGGCTCCTCTCCTGTGGAATCATCTTCCTGTTACGGTCCGGGAGGCAGACACCGTCTCCACATTTAAGACTAGACTTAAGACTTTCCTCTTTGATAAAGCTTATAGTTAGGGCTGGCTCAGGCTTGCCCTGTACCAGCCCCTAGTTAGGCTGACTTAGGCCTAGTCTGCCGGAGGACCCCCTATAATACACCGGGCTCCCTCTCTCTCCCTCCCTCTCTCCCTCCCTCTCTCTCTCTCTCTCTCTCTCTCACTCTCATCCTATTACTGCATCTTGCTAACTCGGCCATTCTGGATGTCACTAACTCGGCTTCTTCTCCGGAGCCTTTGTGCTCCACTGTCTCTCAGGTTAACTCATACCGCAGCGGTGCCTGGACAGTGTGACGTGTGTGGTTGTGCTGCTGCCGTGGTCCTGCCAGATGCCTCCTGCTGCTGCTGCCATCATTAGTCATTAGTCATATTTCTACTGTTATTATACACATATGACTATTGTCACACAAGTATACTGTCAGATATTAATACATACTTTCAACATATTGTACCACAGTAGCCAGAACTATAACTATAATATTATTACTTTCATTAATGTTGTTGTAAGCTACTGTCATTACCTGCATCTCTCTCTCTCTCTCTCTCTCTCTCTCTCTCTCTCTCTCTCTCTCTCTCTCTGTCTCATTGTGTCATATGGATTACTGTTAATTTATTATGCTGATCTGTTCTGTACGACATCTATTGCACGTCTGTCCGTCCTGGAAGAGGGATCCCTCCTCAGTTGCTCTTCCTGAGGTTTCTACCGTTTTTTTTCCCCGTTAAAGGGGTTTTTTTTTGGGGGAGTTTTTCCTTATCCGCTGTGAGGGTCTTAAGGACAGAGGGATGTCGTATGCTGTAAAGCCCTGTGAGGTAAATTGTGATTTGTGATATTGGGCTTTATAAATAAAATTGAATTGAATTGAATTGAATTAATTGACTGGACTGGCATTGTTTTCATTGTGTAAGCATGTTACTTTAACATCCCCACCACGTAATGCTGTGTTAAGAGGTTGTTGTTTGTTATGTATTTCTATGAGACCAGGCTGTGTGAGCATGTTGGCTCACTCATGGGAACATTTACCTCACAACTTTGCATACGCTCAGCCTCACAGAGATTCTTGCACGGCTGTCAACTTTTGCGTTATTGCCTGTCTTGTAGACTGGCCCTGTGTCAAAGATGGTATATACTATATATTTCCATTGTAGTTTGTTCTGGCCATGGATAAGACATGATGGTTTACACAGTGAATGAATTTGGGTCTCAGGATAATAAAATAGGCCATCTATTTATCAAACACTTGCATTGCACAGTTTTCAAACCTTCAAACACTCAAGGATTTTCATTGCGTGTGGGAGCCCTGTCAAACATATATTTCGCCTACCTCTCATGCCAGAAGCTCTGAATATCAGAGGATTAAACGGGACTTTACAGGACCAGGTCGTACCCAGAACAAGTGCTTCGTTCAACATCAGACATTCCAAAACACGGCTTTGAGGGATCCACTAATACCACGTTTTTAAACTCCTAGTATTGCAAGACACAAGTCCTAATATGGTCCTTAGGGGGGCCAACTCACAGTATTGCCTTAAATAGGTATGCTCTGCAATACATTTTAAATCTATGTATGCTTAGCCATTCTTCAAATGCCTGTTAATGCTGAGAGAAGTCACCCATCATGCTGCAAAACAGGAGCAAGTTTATTAAATTTGGTTTAAGGTCATTTGAAGGCTGCAGACATGTTTAAAGTCCAGGATACAATTTAATTTACAAATTGAGTTTATAGAGCTGTACTGTACAGCAACAGGTTTTCAGTGACATTTCCTGTGGGAGTTACCGGTCCTGCCTCTGATTTATTTTCCCTCCATGCTTAGAACGGTTTATTTTGACCTATTAAACCAAGAATTAGTCAGTGATTGATATCTATTGTCATCCCTGGATCAGAAAACTGAAGCTACCACACAGTAGTGTTTATAGTGTCAAACAAAACTTGTTACTGAAACTGAATTGTACACAGTAATGATCCTGTAATGTGCTTTTCTCTCGATCAGCATGTCACACAGCGTTTGTGCTGGCAGAGGTCCTTGACATTGGAAGGCAAAAGAAAAACAGAGGCGTTGCCAAATGCTTGATCAAAAAGGGAAAAAAACTGTCAAAGTCTTAAGGGATTTTTAAGCTACAGTACATTTAGTGTTGACACTGGCAAAAGTTGAGAGAAACTGTCCCACATGGAGACATTTAATTGGGTGACAATGGGAGGCCTGTGTACACTGCAGAGGGTGAGTCCATATTGGTGAGTGCATGCACACACACACACACACACACACATCAGGGGATTATAAAAGAGGAAATGGAGGAAATGAGACAGTGCTTTTTTGTGAGATGACTGACAGGTAAAACTTCAAGATGTGAGGCCATCTCTAAGCTGGCCTTCAGTGTGAACATCTGGTGTTAAACGCTGTATTGACCACCCACTGCGTCCATGTGTGTGTGTGTGTGTGTGTGTGTGAGAGAGAGACAGAGAGAGACAGAGACAGAGACAGAGACCACGGGGGCGATAAGCATTGCTTTGTACAGCGATGTATAGGGCTCTTTTAGAGCACGGAATCCATAAGGAGTATTTTTTTCCCTCTGTTATGGTCTCTCATTAAAGGAGGGGAGAACACACGGACACATAAGCAGCCCCTGAGGTCTCCTTCACAATGTACGCCTATATGTTGTAATTTTAAACTGTCAAGTCTAATTTAAATTTACAGACCAGCAATCAAAAGCTTAACAGTAAAACAACACAACGGGACAATGGAATCAGTCGGATGGTAAATGCAAGGTGCAAACACATTTATCAACTATAACCCCCTGAGTGACTGTAACTGTGATAAAAAAAATAACTGGGGTGGGATTTTCCTGTGTTTACTTGACCAAAGAATTATTGTGTGTTTACTAACACTCTTCTCATAATGAAAGCCCTTTAAAAAAAAGAAAGGAAGGGTGGTGGTCAGACTACAAACATTTCTCAAATTATAGCAATTTGGATAGTTTCCTTTGACCCAACAGCTACAGTATATTCAAAGAACCCCAATTTGATTTTATCAAAATTATCATCACTGATCAGAACCCACAAAGCCTCTTTTGTTTGCCAGATTCTGTGTGAATGGGGAGCCTAAGCTTTGCCTCTTGCCTGCACTGTGCTGCTTTTTAATTCTTAATTCTTTTACAATTCTTTTTTCCCCCCAGAGAATCCATTCAGTGGACTTAAATGAACCACTTACTACCAGTTCTCAATGACAGGTTAATGCACAAGGTCACCAAGGTCACCACAATTGTTGATCATTTCCAAGGGTTTAACCATTCAGGGCTCAACCCAAACCAAGGGAGGGTCTTAGAGCATGTTCCCCCGTGGTGATTTTTTTTCCCACTGAGGACACTATTTTTCAAGCCAACACATTCTCACTCCAACCTTGTCACATACTGACATTTGATCATGGACTTTCTGCATCCAGATATGATGTGCAAGGTACCCTGGGTGCGTTGGTTGTTGACATTCTGGGAAACGGTGTCAAGTTCGGCCTGTTACATTCACTGGCTTCTTTACAGTCTCCGTCAAAATAAACGCACTACGTTGGTAGAACACTGCGAATTGATCAACAAATGCATGTGGCTGGGTTTAGGCAACAAAAGTACAAGGTTAGGTTTAGGAAAAAAGAACAGGTTTAGCTTTAGAATCTTATGTGACGCTAACACTGCTCTCTTGAGTGAAAGTCTGTGGTTCTTGGACCCATCCAACACCCCTCCCACCCGGCCCACTCAGACTTATGCTGCCTTAACTTTTTGGCGCTATTAAACTATAACAGCGACCGGCCATTTATCATGCAAATGTTAAAGGATGTCTTTTTTTTTAGATTGCCCAAACGCCAGATTTTGATGACTTCAGAGTGAGACCAAGTTGCCATTTGCAATAATAGAACGTCTTAAAAAACATGACTGTTCCCAGGGGGAAAGACTGTTCCCAGGGGGAAAGATCATCCTGTAGAAACTACACATAAAAAAGGGTCAGAATTGTCTGATGTTTCTGTTGTCAAGTTAATTTTTTTATTTTTTTTATTTTATTTTATATACTTTATTAATCCCCGAGGAGAAATTCAATAAAGTTACATAACATAGGTAGGGTAGGAGTTTGGCATAAACAACATTACTAATAAAGAAGTAATAGAACTTTTGCTCCACCCATTTGCCAGTTCATTCAGAGAGACGTAGGGGAAATGACCAAAAAATGGAAGGTATCTGAAAAACCCAAAGCATTCAGAGCTTTTGAGAAAACATTCCGAGCTGGGGCCCAAAAAGCCACCCCCCTGCTCAGCCACTGGACGTTTCGTTATGCCCTGCAGCTAAACAGTTACCCCAGCACTGTTGTGCGCCTATAAACAAGTGATCAGTCACGCCACCAGATCTGACTCCAGAGCAATGAATGGATGTCTACTGCCTCATCTAACCAAACGTGTCTCTCCGACACTCAGTATCAGAGGAATGTGCCAAAAGTAAAAAACTAATCAAAAGAGTCTTTGTGTTCTCCTCTCCTCACCACTCTCCTCTCACCCCCCAAGACATTTACAGTTTCCCGCGTATGAAATTGATGTGACAGATTTCTATTTTAATAAAAGATGTTGTTCAGTGAAGCTGACCCTAGTCTGCTAGACTACTCTGTTAGCTGGTAATTCACACCTATCCAAATCCTTGTTTGTGTTGAATGTCCAGGGTCATGTTATGGTTTGAAATCCTCTGAGCATACAGATTGTGCGCTTTTGTTTTCCTCTGGCAAAGACTTCAATGTGGGGTGAGTTCAAACTGCTGGGCTGGACCACGATATAATGGTTGAATCAACATTTTAAAATGTAAAGTGACCCAATGTAAAGTGACCCATGTCTGATGGAGTACGTGCGTGCAATACCGAGCTTTGATTTATTATATCCATTACTCTAAACTCCACAGGAGGAATACAGAGAATGGATGCCAGTAAAATCCCCATTCTGAATACAAACATGCAGCCGCAAAGTTTTCGGAGTAGAATGTCCTTTTTCTGGTGAATCACGCAACAACTGAAACTTAAAATAACGCTTCTCTCCAGCAGCAATCAACTCATTTTCCCTCAAAGCAGACACACACTAACCAGTAGCCACACTGCATGCTATACCTTAAAAATTGATTTTTATTACCAGTTCAGAATATCAAAAAACTGAGATTCTTTTGTGAATTAATTTTTCCCCATCCCTTATACATTTTGTTATTATCTCCATAAACGTTTTTCAAAACTTTTGATTGTTATTGTAACTTAATCACAGGTTTCAGTGACGCAGTTATAAGTTTCATAACAGTCTGGACAGTTCATCTACTGTTCATTCATGTTTGTAACATTTCAACAGCTTATCAATTGAAATTCAACAATCCAACTGTTTTGCCTTGTCTTCAGATGTTTAACATATTATCTATTGAGCATTCATATATGACAATTCATTAATGTAACTACATATTCTCAGAATAATTTTGTTGAACTTGAACTATTAATCTAATATTTGCAGCAAAGGTTGAGTGAGTAATTTAAATTTAATTAAATAGTCTAAACATCTACTGACAAAATAAAACTGTTGAATTGTTGAATCTCAACTAATAAGCTGCAGAAATGTTACAAGTACTTTATAAAGTATCTGCAGGCGGACGAACTAAATGAAGTGTTACCATAAGTTTTTATTGCATGCAACTATTCTGCCATTTTATTAATTTAGAAGGAGTTGATGTACAAGGACACTCAATCATTTCTAGATTCAAGGCAATTTTCTCTTTTGATGGAGAAAAATAACCACTTCCGATATTGTCATAATCGAAGTTGACTGAGTTTATCATTCACAAAGATAAACAAAAAATAAAAACAAGTCACAGATATTAGTCCACACATGACTAAGTAGTGGTGACAGCTCACATGATACCACACCGCATGTACTGAAGATAACACAGAAACTGCAATATTATGCTACACCAACCAGGAGTGCTCATACAAGTACGATAGATAGAAAAACTAATCAGCATAAATACAGCAGAGACAATACTTTTCATCTGGCACCATCATCAGGTCAAAATTTTAATCTAATCAAATTTTAATCCAAATGACCAAATATAAAATCCCAATAGAAAACCAATGCCATTCACATCGGCATCAGTTGTACTTTGTACTACTGCATTTCTTTTGTTTTGCTACCGTTGCTAGTGTGTAGATTATGTGAGAGTCCTTGCCCACTGTACAAACTCCTTCAGAACAGGACCATGTGTGGAAAAAAAAGATTTGATGATATCTAACAAGACAATGTTGATACTTTGCCTGAGTGAAAATGAGGCTGCTGGCAAACTGCATGACAGCAAATGATATTAACTTTGAGCCATGTGGGCAAGTTTTCTGACCACATTTAAGTAAAGCAATAATTTTAAAGGGAAAGTTCACTCTAAAATCAAAAATGCATATTTTTCCCTCTTACCTGCAGTGCTATTAATCAATCTCAATTGTTTTGGTATGAGTTGCTGAGTGTTGGCGATATCAGCCGTAAAGATGTCTACCTTGTCTCAAATATAATGGAACTAGATGGCACTCAGCTTGTGGTGCTCAAAGTGCTGAAAAAATAAATAATCAAATAAATTGAAAAACTTAACAGCAATGTCTCTTTCCAGAAATCATGACCCAGTTACTCAAGATAATCCACAGACCTTGTTGTGAGCAGTTTCATGTCAGAACTATTGTCTTTCTACCGAACGACACCCACCAACCACATCACCGGGAAGAAGGAAGCATGCGTCTACAGTACTGGTAGCTAGCACCACTGAGCTACCTAATGTTACAGCTCATTCGAGGAGGACACCATTAATGTTTACATTCAACCTGGTCTCACTCCGAAATCGTCAAATATGAGCGCTTGGGCAGTGAGTTCTGGTGTCAGACACCAACAAAAAAAGCCGTCATTCCAAGTCACCTCTATTGTGTAACGGTGCCTGGCAGCGCCAGGGGGAGACACTGTGGGACAACAACGCATGTTAAGGGGGCAAGAGTCTGAGAAGCCTGGGTAGGAGGGGTGGTGGCTGGGTCCATCAACCACCAACTTTTACCCAGGAGGCCAGTGTTCACTTCCCATATAATTGTAAAGCCAAACCCCGTTCTTTTTTCCTAACCTAACCATGTCCTTTTGTTACCTTAACCCAACCAAGTGTGTTTGTTAGCCAAACAAACATATGCATTTGTTGTTGAAGGAAAAAAAGGTCTATTTGCGGTGTTGTACCGACGTAAGGCATTTGTTTTAAAAGAGACTATATACAAATTGTACATTTCCAGTCAAAACCGAAATGTATTCTAAAAACACACTATGCATATAACAGGCTGAGGCTGACATGGCAACATGAGTAGATGCACTTTTCCTTCTAATTGGCTGATATCTTAAACATTCAGTAACTCAATCCAAAACAATCTAAGCTAATAAACAGCACTACTGTTAACAGGAAAAAATAAGCATTTTTGAATTTGGGGTGAACTGTCCCCCTTAAATGAGAGGACCGTCTCACAGACTTTTAACAGCACTATTGCAGGCTAATACATCAAGGTGGACTTCCGTGATAGCTGCTACTTTACTGTGCTTAGGGAATTCAACAGCTAACATTCTTTTTCGTAATATGTGTAAAAGCCAAAGCACTGACTACTCCAATGTCTCAGATTGCCTTGAAAAATTGCATTAAATACTGTAAATTGTTTTTACAGGAATCTTTCCTCCATTTCTTAAGCTTGTTATGACAAATTCTGCCCCCTACGGAACAGTTCTATTGTGTGCTTGTTATTTTTAAAATCTTTACAGCTTGGTATAAGGATTTTAAAAATAAAAACTTTGAAGTATTTTTGCAGTGTGTCCTACATGACCGGTCCGTTTCCCATGTCTAAGAGAAGACAAGGGTGTAAGACGGAAATGTGAGTTCACAGCTTCAACGGAGAGACAGAGATCCTCTCCACAGCACTCCTGTTCCCATAACTCTCTGACATAATGTTATTTTAGTCCCTTTTAAAGTACAGTCATAACCCGGTCACTCTAAATAATACCTCGCCTGTTTCTCTCACAGCTTGAGTGCCCCAGTTTTGGTCATAAAACCTCATGTTTATCTTTCTAAGTAACAAAAAATGGCAACCGGGGTCTCTAAAGCTGATGGATGACCACAAGAAATATCATTAATTTTACTGTGGTTCACAGAGGGATGGTGTCATTAATCACCGAGTCTGGCTACCAGACAAATCTGACTGAAAATGTATATTCTTCCTCTCACATACAAGTGCAAGATTTGTATTTTGGTCAAACAGTTTTCTGGAAGACATAAACACACTAACTACATTGGTTAAGCTACATCTTATCAACAAGATGTTTTTACAGTCCCTGTAACTCTTGATATTCCATGGAACATATTGTCAGTTTTTATGGGGACTATTTCTTTGAAGAAAGTAGCTCCAGTAAAACCTGTTTATGGTAAGGTCTGAGGATTAGCCAGGGTGACCAGGGCACTGTTGGAAAACACGTCACAGTTTAATTTGTATCCATGCCAGTGGCGTGGCTCAAGGAATGGTGATATCGGTTGCAGGTCCTGGTCATGACTGAAATATCTCATCAATTATCAGATGGATTGGAATGAAATTTGGTACAGACATTCATGGTTACCAGAGGATACATCCTATCATCACAGTCAATAGGATACATCCTATCGACTATGATGATCCCCTTACTTTTCCTTTAGCACCACCATGAGGTTGACATTTGTGGTTTTGAGAGAGAGAGATGAAAGCTGAAAAATGTTTATAGCAACAACAGGAAAGGAGTGAGAAAGGTGTGAAAATAGTGAGCAAGGTGGGGACTCTTTTTTTTTTATTCATGAACATTTTTTTCAAAATCCTGACATAATAATTTTGTAAATTCAGAAAAAGTAAATGCATTATGCGTCCCCAAAAGCTACCGTCAGCCTCTTTGTAAGTTTGTGTTTAGTGCTAATTGGCACATCTTAGCATGAGTACACACTACACTAATGCTTTGTTCACACTACGAGCAACAACACAACGGGATGACCAGCTCCAGTAATGCTAAGTCACTATTGAAGTGCTGCTCAAGTGCTTGTTAACATTGTTATGTGGGCACAGGCTTGTGTGCCCTAGTTTATCATATTTCGGTAACCCACTGTATCCCTTTGTACACTGCAGTACACAGACAGCTATCACAGCATCAGCTAACTAAGCTAAATAACACAGAACCACAGCTAGAAACAAAAACATCCGATTAGATGACATTTCACTGCGTCAATGGAGCACTGAAAAATAAGTGAGGACAGCTCAACTTTTGTTTGTAGCGTGTCACACCCGTCTTCAGCGTCAAGAGTTGGGTGTCAGTTTGTAGCTTCATGTCACCAGCTACCATTGTAAATTAATTGTAGCCTGTTTCTGTGTCACTCATAGTGTGAGCAGAGCAAATGGGTGCCCTGAAGACCTAGGGTTTATCACTAACTATCAACTGCAACAACTCAACAGTATGAGTTTGGCCCTGGACTTGTATTACTTATCTTTTCCCATCTTACTCCCATCATTTCCTGTTCTCTATCTATTGTCAGCACTGTAATAAAGCTATACTATAAATACAAGACATATACAAGAGACAACTAACAGGGTTCAACGCTAAGGGTTTTTTTTCACTTGCCCGGTCGGGCAAGTTGGTCAGAGATCTACTTGCCCGAAGTCAGTTTTTACTTGCCCTATAAAAATTGTTTAATTTAAGCGGCTATCAAATATATATATATCATGTATTGTAGCTTAATTCCTACACAAAAATGACAGTGTCAGGGCTTAAAGTGAAAAATTTGTCAATCATTCTCCGTCTATAATTTTGCTCCCTACTTGAGCCATGCCCACCTCTATTTATTTTTCACCCCTCTCTCCAGTTCTGCTGTATTAACACCGGGTTTAATATATTTTGCTTCCATCTCTCTGCCCTGCTCTACTCGACTTCAACACTACTTAGCTCTCTCTCTACTCTACCAGTAGACTACCACATCCACCTGTTGCACAAAACGCACACAGCAGTGTTTCCCCTAGGATGGAGTTGTAGCAGCGGAGGTGAAGCACACGCATGAAACATAATTTTCACATGCATGAATCTTTTTTGTATGCTTGCAAAGCACAGCCTGCTGGGATGTTTCTATGTATCTACTGGCACCAGAAGGGCTCTTTAGGACTAAGTACAGTACAGGCCAAAAGTTTGGACACACCTTCTCATTCAATGCGTTTTCTTTATTTTCATGACTATTTACATTGTAGATTCTCACTGAAGGCATCAAAACTATGAATGAACACATGTGGAGTTATGTACTTAACAAAAAAAGGTGAAATAACTGAAAACATGTTTTATATTCTAGTTTCTTCAAAATAGCCACCCTTTGCTCTGATTACTGCTTTGCACACTCTTGGCATTCTCTCGATGAGCTTCAAAGGTAGTCACCTGAAATGGTTTTCCAACAGTCTTGAAGGAGTTCCCAGAGGTGTTTAGCACTTGTTGGCCCCTTTGCCTTCACTCTGCGGTCCAGCTCACCCCAAACCATCTCGATTGGGTTCAGGTCCGGTGACTGTGGAGGCCAGGTCATCTGCCGCAGCACTCCATCACTCTCCTTCTTGGTCAAATAGCCCTTACACAGCCTGGAGGTGTGTTTGGGGTCATTGCCCTGTTGAAAAATAAATGATCGTCCAACTAAACGCAAACCGGATGGGATGGCATGTCGCTGCAGGATGCTGTGGTAGCCATGCTGGTTCAGTGTGCCTTCAATTTTGAATAAATCGCCAACAGTGTCACCAGCAAAACACCCCCACACCATCACACCTCCTCCTCCATGCTTCACAGTGGGAACCAGGCATGTGGAATCCATCCGTTCACCTTTTCTGCATCTCACAAAGACACGGCGGTTGGAACCAAAGATCTCAAATTTGGACTCATCAGACCAAAGCACAGATTTCCACTGGTCTAATGTCCATTCCTTGTGTTTCTTGGCCCAAACAAATCTCTTCTGCTTGTTGCCTCTCCTTAGCAGTGGTTTCCTAGCAGCTATTTGACCATGAAGGCCTGATTGGCGCAGTCTCCTCTTAACAGTTGTTCTAGAGATGGGTCTGCTGCTAGAACTCTGTGTGGCATTCATCTGGTCTCTGATCTGAGCTGCTGTTAACTTGCGATTTCTGAGGCTGGTGACTCGGATGAACTTATCCTCAGAAGCAGAGGTGACTCTTGGTCTTCCTTTCCTGGGTCGGTCCTCATGTGTGCCAGTTTCGTTGTAGTGCTTGATGGTTTTTGCGACTCCACTTGGGGACACATTTAAAGTTTTTGCAATTTTCCGGACTGACTGACCTTCATTTCTTAAAGTAATGATGGCCACTCGTTTTTCTTTAGTTAGCTGATTGGTTCTTGCCATAATATGAATTTTAACAGTTGTCCAATAGGGCTGTCGGCTGTGTATTAACCTGACTTCTGCACAACACAACTGATGGTCCCAATCCCATTGATAAAGCAAGAAATTCCACTAATTAACCCTGATAAGGCACACCTGTGAAGTGGAAACCATTTCAGGTGACTACCTCTTGAAGCTCATCGAGAGAATGCCAAGAGTGTGCAAAGCAGTAATCAGAGCAAAGGGTGGCTATTTTGAAGAAACTAGAATATAAAACATGTTTTCAGTTATTTCACCTTTTTTTGTTAAGTACATAACTCCACATGTGTTCATTCATAGTTTTGATGCCTTCAGTGAGTATCTACAATGTAAATAGTCATGAAAATAAAGAAAACGCATTGAATGAGAAGGTGTGTCCAAACTTTTGGCCTGTACTGTACATACAGTACATGTGTGCACAGTAATGAGCAGGTAAAATGTCTGTCTAGCTTACATATGAGGTGTCTCAAGATTTAGGAACATACAATTTTATTGAATATAATAAAAGTAAAAAGTCACATGACATGCTGCTGTTTTGTGCTATGACCTATTTAAGTGTTGGAAGTTGTTATTTACGTGACAACACCTAAACGCAACACAAGTTCAGCATGAGTGCCATGCTGAGCTACTGTGCGAGCAGCGTGTCTGTCTGTGCGTAACAGCAGTCTGTTGGTGGTTATTTACACACTGTCCATTTCAATAACTTTGTCAGTTGACAAACTGCACCGGGCTCGGGGTCGGGTTTGGTCAGGAAAATGCGGCCCGAGCTGCTCTAGCGTGCTCACCTGTGTGTGTGGCGGAACTCCGCCGTGCGCGATACAGAGAGCAGAGGAGAATTCTTAACGCGTGACCATGCAGAGACAGAAATGACACGATGGCATAACACCATAAATAGTATATTGTTATGTTATTATATGAAGCGTCCGTCGTGCAAAATAATATCAATTGGGGCTGTGGGCAGGACATTGTTACACAGCTGTGCCTGTGACTTCAGGCAGAGAGACCGCTGCATCAGAGCAGAAGAGCACGTTTTAAAATACATTTATTTTATCAATTAGTTATTAACTTTTACTATTTTTAGCAAATTGCCTGATCGGGCAAGTGAGTTGTTAGTTTACATGCCCGACCGTGAGTTTTACTTGCCCCGGGCCATCGGGCAATCCTTATTGTTGAGCCCTGACTAAACATTATTCCTGCTAAACATTACCACATTTGAATTGTTATTGTGATGTTAGCATGTTGATGTTAGCATACAGCTCCAGTCACAGCTGTGCCTAAGCATAGCCCCCACACAGCAGCGAGCATGGCTCTAGACTAAAATATAATTCATCAATTCTGTGAGCACAATAAACAGAATTCCATTTACCTAAACTGTTGTTGCTGCTGGAGGTATTCCTCATAAAACTTTGCCAAATAAGCCATGCCCTTCTGATATAAGATCATAACCTGAGGAAATGATTTAGCTGGCAGTCACATTAGACATGTTCAGGTGTGTTTAGTCTTGTGTTCCACCTCAAGCTGGAATATTTTAGTTTGTGTAGCCATAAAGGACTCTTGGGGCTCAAAAATCATACACCCTAAATGTAATGAAATGTCAAGAACCAAAAATAAGACCATGCACATGCATGTATGGTGCAAACCCAGTTTTTCTGCAGAGATTAGGATGATGTTAAAAACAGTCTTGTGCACACAGCATACGTACAACTACATCCAAATACGCATACTCACTCATGCCTTAAGCGAGATTGAGGTCAGGGGACAGTCCAAACAGTTTCACTGCCAACAACATTCACAACACTACTCTGTCTCCATTAATATAACTGGATCTGAACTCACAAACACACGTGTACACACACATTCATGCACATGCCTTAAAAAGACAAAGAAGGAAGGTGCAGACCCCTACGGTCCCCATCTGTAGGCTCACACACCCAAACACATATGTACACTTGCACTACAATAAGTGTCCCGCGGGTGGAGCTGAGTCCCCCGAGGTATGGAACCGTTCTGGACAATGGGTACTGAGGAGGAGTTAAGCCTCTTTGGGTGTACGACTTAGCGGCCAAGGGATCAGGCATTAAGACACAAGGCGTGTTAGGAATCCTTCATGACAAGAGCTTTCACAGAGTCACTCCAGGTCACCACACAGCAGCCCGCTCACATCTGATTTCAGGCAAAAAAAAAAATTGGAAATTTGGAGTGTAAAAAGGATATGTTGTCACGCAGGCACGGTGCCACAGCTGTGATGCACTTTGCTCTTGGGTCACTTTAGTCAAACTCTGCACTTAGTAAGCCTTTGCAGCACTCTTCGTCTGATCTATATCACAGCTGTCAAAGTTTGCTTGCAGCTGTGAGAGCCATCGCAAAGGAAATGACATAACTTCATATTGACTTTCTTTAGCCCTTTATTCTTTTGCCTGCCTAGATCATAAGATGTGGATGAGCCAGGAGGGGTAAGAGCATACTGGACAAAAGAACAAGTTGAAAACATATCAGAACCTAGGCAGAGTTTGGCTTTAAGAACAAAGTCCTGTTCATTTCAACACAGTTGATTTTGGTGGCTGTGGCCTTTTGCCAAAGCAATCCAGGAGATCCCCTGCCCTCACAGGTAGGAGCAACAGTAAATGTCTAAATTTGTCTTTCCAAACCCATCAGTAAATGACAGTCCTGTCTTGCATTTTTTAAGTCATCCACAGTGAAAAAAAATGTCTGACTGGATTCAACAGATTTGTGAGGAGGGAGCTGAGCCTGAGGGCTAAGCTTTTGATTTACCAGTCAATCTATGTTCCAACCCTCAGCTATGATCATAAGCTTTGGGTATTGCTCCAAAGAATGAGTATGCAGATGCAAGCAACCCAAATGAGTATCCTTTGCTGGATGGTGGCCATCACCCTCAGAGACTGGGTAAGGAGCTTTCCTTAGATGACTTTCTTTAGACGTTTATTGGACATGCCAACTGCCAACTTCCTGGGAGAGAAGAAGCTCACAGCATACATACATACTAATTCATGTATTTTGCTGAGGGAAAGTATTTACAGACCAGAGCTGTTTCCTGTTGTGAGCAGGCTGATGAGTGATGTCAAGGCGTCAGGGATGTTCAGGGACCAAAGGTCAAAGATCACAGCTTGTTACTCGCTCTGAGGGTGCAGAATGTGCAGAGGTTGTGTGAAGTGATGTGGGATTGTAGGTTGTGTGTTGCTGTCTGTGTTTTTGAGAACATATGGACACCATAAGTGCTCTTTGGGGTTTTAGACCTTGAGTGAAACTACATTCTAAGATGTACTGCAACAATTATGATTTCCTGCTTATTGTGATCAAACTTCATGCAGTCAAAATGTTTAGAGAGTGGTAGATTTCTAAATAATGAGCTGTTCAATCTAATTCAGATCATCACACGTTTGACAGTGCAACACCATTTATTGGTTTACTAACCAAATTTTTTGCAAGTCAAAATATGACTTTAATTTAGGCATCTTGTGTATAAAGCTCACACATTCACACACCTGCCAACACTTAACACATTATTGATATGGTTTCCAGGCCTGCCAGAGTTCTATCATCTCTCATTATGAGTTTGTTCTGAGATTAACAGCCTATAAAAGCCTATTTACAGCTTCAGTGAGATTAACATACATCATTCTAAAGTGGGAGGATGAAAATGTTGCACCTTATGAAGAACAAAACGTGGACATAACATGCACCTTCACAGTTCTACTTTACACTGGGTTTTCTCATTCACACTCTGCTCTCACTTCCAGCAACAACAACAACAACAACAACAACAGTTGTTAACCTCACCACTGCCTCAGGTCTGGAGCTGAACTCCTGGAACTCCGTGGCTCATGAACTAACTCCTTTTCATATAATGTCTCAGCAGGTTGCATAACGCCGCATTTACATGCCAGTATTTTTTTATGATTAATTCTATGAAAAACATGAACCGTTTTTCATTGTGCTCCACAGGAATTATGAATAAAAAAACAAACCTGTAATCCATGCACTTTTTTCTTATTTTTATTGTTATTTTTTAATTGCTTTCTCATGAGGGACTAATGCAACACTGTGGTAACATTTTTGCAAAATGATTATCAGTGTGATAAAATGTAAGTAACAGTCTGATGTAAATAAAAGTTGTATTGAACTGTGGCAAACTGTTAAATGCATGGATGGATTACTGAATGGGCCTACTGGGCACAGGCCCAGGGCCCCAGGTGTCAGGGGCCACCCTGAATGTCACCTACAAAATGCCACTCAAATTAGCACTGACCAAGAAGAGACTCGGAAAGACCACAAAGAAACTCAAAGCATCAACAAAGAGACACAAAACAACTACAGACATACACAAAATGACTATGAAGTGACAAGAAATTACCAAAAAAAGACACAAAACGACCACAAAGAGATGCGAAACCACACCAAAGTCTATTTCTTGGTCCTATGCAGGAGAAGTGATGGGGCCCTTTGCATATCTGTGCCCAGGGGGACATTGTCTCATAATTCGCCCAAGGTAACATGAGAAATTTTACAGTTTTTTTGTCCATTAATTAGAACATATCAAGCTGAATGTTAATTAAAGACAATATGCTGTATATAGCTGCGTGTGTACAAGAAAGCACATTGCACAGGCACTCTGCAGTATATAACTTGATATCACTAAACTGTGCACTAAACTTCATTTGATATAAAGATAATTCAAATCTTTTTTATTAAATGATTCTTATTATAGAAATAAGTAATGCTGAGTTTTAATCCTGTGTAATGATTAATTCTATACATAATGTCTGTATTGTGGTTCATGTTTGAATGTTTCATATTCATTTTGTATTTTGTGTATCTGCAAGCTTGCCATGGTATATATTCTTTTATGATGTAATCAAGTTAAGTTGAACAGGTCTGCTCATCTTCATGAGTGTGCTGTGAGACTGTATAGAATCTGACAGAGAAAGGAAACTGTCAAAAGATACTTGTTGCTGTGATGCCTCAGTCAGGCCTGGCAAGCTGATCTGATCCAGCAGCACTATAACAGCCCCCAGATGTGTTTTACATAAATGTGTCAACGCTGTGACAGAGTGAGTTCACTGGAAACACTCTGAGCATCCACCGTATCCATCACCACAGTCTGCCAGGCTCCTTATTAGCAGCCTGCTGAAAAGGCTATTAATTAGGAAAAGAGGACATGATGAACCATATTGATTCTAGAGGAGAAATACAGCAGCAGAAAGCTAGCTGTAAATAAAACTGAAGCTGCATTTTCACAATGCTTACTAGGACTGATGCAACTCTGCTCAGGGAGCTGTGTTGACATGTGCTAAAGATACAACAGCAAATAAAATGACGGCTTTCAAACAAAACCCAAACTTTGTATATTACCCTCATTACATGCTGACAGTTTGATGTGGAAACTGATACCACTCATGTCTTCATGCTAAGTATGAAGGTAAAACCAATGGCTGGTTAGCTTATATTTGCATACAAGCTGGAAACGGGGAAAAAGCTAGCTTAGCTGTAATGCCTTGACAATGCAATGGCTACGTTATTCCTGAGTTGCCATTGAATTATTGCTCAAGCTCTTGTTAACAGTTATGTCACCATGGGCTTGTGTGTCTGCCACTTTCGCACCTCGACTAAATGTAATCTTAAGGTACTTTTTGGTTAAAAAAAAAAAAAAAAAAAATCAATGCTTTTGATTAATGTCTGAGCTCAATTTTAACATCACATTTTGTAGCCCTGTTGCATCCTCGTGTGCACCACAATGCACATAAAGCTAGCATAGTGCTAGCTAATTACGCTAGAAAATACATCTAGAAATAAAAACATTTGAATTTCATTTGTAGCGTGTCACACCCATCCACAACAACAAGTGTCAGGGGTCAGTTTGTAGGTTCATGTCACGGGCTATAACTTGTAGCCTGTTGCTGTGTCATAAAACAAAGCTAACAAATTACACCACCCAGCATCTTTAAAGTTCACTAATAAACATGTAATATCTCATTGCATTTGCATAATAACAGCTCTAGCAATAGTTGTGCACACCCTCCATCTCCTTATCACCATCTAGTCTTTGCAGATTAATCAGCCTCATCAGCCATCAGTTTTAGACTCATCGGCCACTACCACCATCAGTGTGTGCTGCTCAGATGCCCCTCGATTATAAATCTCGCTCTGGAGTTCCAAATCTCAACCATACATCATCTGTAATCTGTATTAACAATTATCTTTACCTCATTCACCTGTCTCTCCTCATTGAACTGACAGCAGTGACTTTTGGGAGTCTTGTTGTCATTGGCCCAAACCCCCCTTAAAATACATCTTGGTGCTTTTTATACTTAGTTTTTGTACAAATTAAACAAACAAAAGATGGCATGTTTATTAGCAAGCACTTAAAGGTGAGGTTAGGTAGAATTTCTTACCTTTGGACAAAAGCCAGGCTAGTGTTCCCCCACTGTTTCCAGTATTGAGGCTAAGGTAAGATGAGCAGGAGTAACTTCATATTTAGTATAAGGACATGAACGGCATCAATCCTCTCATCCAGGTCTCAGAGAGAAAGCTAGTACAGGTGTTTCACAAAACATGAAACCATTATTTTTATTTTTTCATTTTCCAGTAAGTTTTGTTCTTTGGTTGGATGGAAAACTGCTTCTAGAATATAACTTTACACTAACACTGATTATTTTAAGTTGTAAGTTAACTCCCATGTGGCCTTTTGGTTGGTAAAGGTTGATACACTGACCTGAGGCCTCATACTGATCTCACCTGAAAAGCTTCCGAACTATCCATTATGCTCCTCTGGCTTCTCGATTCTATTAGTGGGACAGTGGCACTTCTGTCACTGTACTGTGGAAATAACTAGCATGTAGGCTGCACGCCGTCACTGTATAAAACCCTTTATAACTGATCTGAAACTTCCTGTTGGGACTTCAAGCTAGAGAAGGAAGCAAAAAGGATCTATGGTTATTATGAGGCATCAAAGAGAGAGGGTATAATCAGAGGGAAACAACAGGTATTGATCAGCACAGTGGATACTGGTTTGACTGGTTTGAGAGAACACAGCTGGTGTTGACCCACAGGTGAGTGCCTGATTGATTTTTTAATGACTACTCTGGCTTTATTTGATCTTATTTCCTCCCAACTGCTAATATTTGATCCTATTTTTTAAACAAAACAGTGTTTCCTCTAGGATTTTTTTCAGCAGCGGGGGTGGCGGGGGGAGGGGTGAGAGACATCCCTCCATCCATACTTACTGACTTAATCATACTTCAAAAACAGCATCAATAAGTGATTAACATAGGGGGGATCAAAATAAAATAAATAAATGAAATAAAAATCAACCAAAAATCAACCAGCCACCCTCCTCCCCTGACAAGTCCCTTCATAAGTAAAGAACAGTCCCTAAGTGCGGTGAGGTTTGTGGACCGTTACCTGCCACAGAGAGAGAAATGTGAACGGCTCGTTTCTCCTCTGATATGCCACATACTGTGTGCCGCCATGGCTCGGCAGTCATGACAACAAGTTATTCACCTGGAGCCGGACTTCTCCATCGCCAGTAAGCCGTTATCATGCGCCGCCGTATTTGACAGGAATACATCCTGTCCGTGTCTGTGACCCCTGTTCAACCCACAACCGGCGGGATTCGCCGTTTCATTTCTGCTGCTGGTTGAAATCTGTACTCGCACAGCGTGCTGAATGATTTATTTTGCCCGTACAAAACTATTTTTAGTCGCAAATGCGAGTGTGGTGACGGACAGAGTAAAATATCGCCACACTGCCGACATTTTACTCCGTTCGTCGCCGCATGCTGTTTGATTGCGTTATCAAAACACGCCGCTATTATTTGGCCTTGCTTTTCACTTATTCCACCGAATACCGAATATGTGGTTTTTGCAATATTCGGCCAATCGGTGCATCCCTAAATATGAGCCTTCCCCCACCCCCCCCTCCCCCCTCCCTTCACCGCTGCTCTCCTCACTATACTGGCTGCTGTGCTGTGCAAGTGCACAGATGTCTCAGAGCGGTGGTGGTGCATTTGCAAAATAAATGTTTTGAAGGAGCAGCAGCGACGGCAATAATTTAGCAGAATGTAGCAGAAACACTGCAAAATAATCTGTAACAGAGCTAAAGTAAATACCTCACTGACATATTTATGGAACTTTTGATGTAAATGCCTTAAATTTCTTAAATTAAACTATGATTATCTGTGTCTCATGAGCAGCACCTGTCCTGGATCGAGATGACTCACATGAAAAGGTTCCAAGGTATTCCAATGTCCAAGGTACGTCAGGTACTGTTGGAACCATGGCAACAACTTGATTATATAGACAATAGGCTACACAGGGATAGGACTGCAGTTATTAAAACCGCTCAAGCATACAGTCGCAGCGGTTTAGCAAGTTCCCTCATGTATTCATTCCTTATCGATCCCACATCAACCTGGCAGATGACTCTTACGCAAATATATTTCAGTGGAACCAAACCTGAGAAAAGCTGATAACAGACCAGCAGTAAACAACTTTGAGTCCCACATTAAATTTGTTCTACATTTGTATTTTGATACTTTGGTTGATATCTGGTGACTGAAGGCCCAATTTGCATCATTTTCAAACTCTACTATTCACTGACCTCTTGTGACCTGCAAATGAGGGTGTTGCTTAACAGTCTATAAAGCCTATAAAAATGAATCACCCTGCTCAGATGTTTTTTGATGTTTTCAGAAGTCTACAAAGTGGTCTAAATAAATTAAAAAGATAAAATACAGCATACTTGTTTGCAAAAGTAGTCACACTCCAAAAGTCTGTCAAGCAGATGCATCTTGCACATCTGTGTGGATAAGTCTCCATCATCTTTGCACATCTGGACACAGCAAGTTTTCATTCATTCTTCTTTGTGCAGGCTCTGTCAGGTTGTGTGGGGATTGTGAGTTAAAATCCTTTTCCAGCCACAAATACTAGATTGGATCGAGATCTGGACTCCCTCACAAGTCATCCTGGGTACGCTGCATGGAAGCATCCACACATCATGATACTGTCAACACGCTAATGCTTCAGTATGTCTATGATGATGTTCAGTGGTTGGCTTGCACCAAATACGGCTTTGGTCTGATTGACAAAAGAACGATTTCCTTATCAGACAGTAGAAGTTTCTTCCAGCTGACTTAAGAGTAAGGATAGACCGATATGGATTTTTTAGGGCCGATGCCGATACCGATTTTTTTCCATCACCCTTAGCCGATTACCGATTATGGACTGCCGATTTTCTTGAGCCGATATTTGGGGCCAATACTGCTTTTGCTCCCTCAATTTACATCAAAAAAAATGACACAATGATAACAAATATTACAGGTCTCAAGTTTAAAATAAGAAACATTTATTGAACAGTAAAAAATACTAAAACAAGATGGAAAGTTGAGGTAGAACAGGTAGAATATTATTATTATTATTATTATACATTCAAATAAAAAAAAAGAGTTCAGTGCTCTTAAATCTTCCAGTAATGTCTTTATAAAAATAAACAAATATTTAAGCTGAAGCATAAATAAAACAACAACTACTGTACACAGTAGGATTCAACAGCTTTGTTCAAATTAATCACATACTTTCAAATGAAAAAAAGTGCCAGGGAAAAATAAATCTGCGAACCCACGCGCGTATCGGCCGATGCCGATACAAGTAAAAAACTCAAATATCGGCCCGATATATCGGCCGGCCGATGTATCGGTCTATCCTTACTTAAGAGTCTCCAAGATGGGTTCTGGCACACTCTAGTTGAGATGTTATTATGTTTTTTAAGAGTGGCTGTTTCTTTGCCTCAGGCCACCTGTTGCCACTGTCTCTCCAATCTCAGCCTGTGCAGCTTAGAACTAGGACTAGGTACCTGAACTTGCTACCTTTAAGGTATCAATAAAAAAAGCACCTGTAGCAATGAAACATCTCCAGTCAAACGATACCTGTATTTGATCCTTTTTGCACTGGGGGTTTGATTGTGGACCGTCCTGACACCCATCAGATCAGTGGGTCAACTTTCTGTTGCTGCAGTCTCTGGAGCTGCTCTCTTCTAGCAACAGCACTGATGTCTGAGAAAACACTGAGTCGTTAAACTGTCCCAACAAACTCACATTAACACAAAAATCACCAACTGTCCCTGGTGCAGAGCTCAGCAGGAGCTGCAGTCTATGGTGTAGTGAAGTTTAGCATATATTGACAGACTTGGCAGTTTGGCATGCAGAGATGTCACCACAACATTCGAAAGTATAAATCTACAACATACCACCCCATTCATATTATGGGTACTGGATTAAGTACAAGTTATTTTTAGCAATAAAAAACTCTCTGTATCGGGCATATTTTTAAAGCTACAGAGAAGACATAGGTATCATATTAAATTCAAGGACCTAAGGCATCCACTAGTACTAACCATTTTGTACTATTCTGTCAGAGAGAGGGGGGCAAATAACTCCAAAATTACACTACATTTTAGCAAGGGGAAAAGGAACCTTGCCATTTTTCAAAATAGTGTATTTAAATATTTCCACATACTGGGGTACCTGAGCAGTCTTGAATTGGATAAATTGGGTATAACTGGAAAACTGTGAGTTCACAGCCATGTACACTTTATGCTATTTCAGTTATGCAGACAATTTGACCAATAATTAAAGTAGCCCTCAAGATTGAATGAAGAAATGAAGAAAAAAAAATTGCTCACTGCTGATTTGATAGTCATTTCCTGGTCATTTTTTCAGCCATTCCCCCACTTTTCAAAATGTTGTCCCCCCTTGCTTGGCTGGCCTGCCCATCGGCATCTCATAGCAAGGCATAGGACATCCCTTAGCGTGTCACACAGCTGAAACACATTGTAACACATGGTTACACATTGTTAAACAGTCGGTTAGGTTTAGGCAACAAAAGTACTTGGTTAGGTCTTGAAAAAAAACATCATGTTTTTGGTTAAAATAACTAAGTTTGTGAGGTAGGAATAATGTAACGTGACGTAAATAGGTCACGTGACTGACGTCAGTGCACAATGATTGTAAATTAGTTACATAACGGAACATTAAAACATTGCTGACTTTTGGTTTCACACAGGACGTGGGCTGTCATCTCCTGGGTGAAAGTCTTGTTTTGTTCGACCCATCCACCTCCCCTCCCTCCTGCCTGATGCGAACTTTCTCTCTCTTTTTTGGAGTTATTAAAAGCCCTGTTCGTCTCAGAAAGACGCAAAATGGTAGCTTTGGCGTTGATATCACATGCTGAGGGACCTGACAAAACATCTATATTTGATGACCTGGGAATGAGAACAAGCTAAGTCAGGGCAATTTGAATCCAGACGGAAGTATACAAGTTTCACATTTGACGAATGGCTGTTTTTCTGGTTCTAGTCAATGAGAGGTTTGTGTAAAGAAGAAGACTATGTTTTTCTGGGAGTGTCAGAGAGGACGACAAAAGTAACGGCAGCAGGAGCTGGAGCTTTTGAGGATGACTGGAGAGACAAAAAGGAGGAAAGGGTAAGAGATAAAGAAAATTTAGTTTCTTAACACCACAAAGTCCATTATTGTAACACTTCCCTTTAAAACACAAACAAGCATAGTATGTGTGTGTGTGTTTCAGGTCCGTCGGCGGCTGGAGAGGGAGCAGCTGGAAAAACAGAGACTCCAAGAAATAGAGGAGAGCAAGAAGGTAAACAAACACACACACACACACACACACACACACACACACACACACACACCCACACACACACGGAAGACACACTCTACAAGTCTGTACATTTGTGAAATCAAACAGTCTCTTTACTCTCAGCACTTGCACTGCAAGTTTCCTGCTGAACGACACTGGTTCAGCCTCAACTGCTGCTGCTTTAATCTCCTCAGGATACACTCTTGCCAATGCCTGCTTGTACATTTTAATTTTCACCCACCCACACACACCACACCACACGAACACACACACACACATACACAGGTTGCACCTGGCAGCCAAGCTATAGTAAAATGAGTTGACTTATGTAATGACAGATCATCCTGGCTGTCAGCAACATTTATTGCTAAGCCAACCTCTGATAATATGAAAGAGATTTTGGATTTTAGCCCGTAAGTTCTCCTTGCTATGTTTTTGTTTGATGCCTGTTGTGATCCAAAGATTTGGTGCCTAACCTCAGCCAGCAACACCCCGAATAATTTCTCTTAGCCACTGTCAAACAGTTTTCTTTCTGTTTGTGTTTCCTCCGGTTAATCCTCTCTGTGAACGGAGCTCGTTATTCACATTAAAGACGCTGTGCTTAAAGTTTCATGAGACCATGCTGTTATAATCAGCCTAATGGAAACGGTGGTCTGAACAATCAGCCATGAGGCAGTGTGACTCCTGATCGATGAGTGTTAATTTACCTCAGAGGTTCACTTCACTGCTCAAGGCAAAATCAGATTCACTTCCATGGAAACGTCAGAGCGGGAAACACATCTCTGGCCCTCTGTCAAGACTGCCGGGCTTATCAGTCGCTTCAAACCTCACTCACACTTCACAGCGCTAAACATAGACACACACACACACACACACACACACACACACACACACACACACATGTTGGAGCATATTTGACAGCAGCAACAACACATATTTGGCATTTTAAAGAGCTGGAGTGAGTTCACACTGTATATTCATTTAAAAACACCACACACAGTTGTCAAAACAGACGGACATCCTCATGGACTGCGCACACACACATACACACACACACACACACACACACACACAAACAAAGCAGCTGTGGGTGCTTTGAGCAGCCGCCCCGTTTCTGACAAGAGTGTGTGAGGTCAGCAAGGGACATGCGCTGTTATTGTTGTCGTCAGTGTTTCCGTTTCATGTGCACACAGACACACACACACACACACACACACACACACACACACAGGCAGGAAGCTGATGACAACATTTACCCTGATAAAGAGGACAGTCACTCTCACCTCTGTATGGAATGTACTTTCCGCTGAATCCTAACTTAACCTCAGACACACATGCACGCACGCACGCACATGCACACACACACACACACACACACACACACACACACACACACACGCACACACACACGCACGCATGCCGCTGGAATGCCACAGTCAAGCCAAAGGGATTCCATAAATACACTGTAAAAAAACAACTGCTTTCCCAGATTATAATAAATGAGACCAAACTACCCAGAAAACAACAACCTATTTTTTAACAAGGGTACATTTCAATGCAATTTCAAATGTAATTCTTAGGAAGAAAGACAAGGGTGGCAAAATATATTAAATTTCATGGTTGGTTTCCCAAAATGTTGTCTTGAAACTAACCTCCCCATGCTGGTTGAATTTTGTTATATAATTTGAAACATGATTATTATTTTTTTTTTTTTTTAAAGAAGGCAAGAAAAGCATTTTTGCGTAACTACTATGGTTAAAGTCTTATATATGTGAGGGATTCCAGCCAACCAGGTTTTTTTTCTTTGCTAATCTGCCAGCTAAATTCAGGGAGTGCAGCGTGATAACAGTACAAGTGATACCTTTAGTGCCTCCAATCCCAGCGGGATCCCAGTGGCATTGGAGGTGAGCTCCAAAGAATGCTTAAAGCCTTCTGGGTATACTTTTACACCAGACTCCATAACTGCATCTCTGAATTCTTTGCATAATTTCTTGTCTTGAGTTTTAGTACGTTTAATTTCAGTAACAGTAATTACATGTAATTCCATTTAAAGACCAGTTGGCATGTTGTATATATATATTCACCCCAGTTTAAAGCAGTGGGCTGAAATCCACAAGAATTTTCTGAAAAATTTGGAATTCTGAAAACAAATGTGTGTGTTTTCGTCACTGAAAACCTCAAACTGCCCGGATGTCAGTCTGAAAATGAAGCTTTCCTTGCATCTCAAAGTTCAAGTTGGAGATGAGGTTTTGGTCTGACAGGACTCATGCTGCATAAGCACACACAGTGGGATAAAATGATAGCCCTTTCTTAAATTGTTTCTTCATATTTACTACAGGGGCACACCAAGATTTTGCACTAGTAAACCGCCACTAAAACTTGCTTGTTTGGGCTCATTCCATATGTATTGTGTCCTAACTTCACTTTGCACTGCACTGATTCTTAACATTTTTTCCACCAGTTTTCCCAGCCTCCTGCTTGAGACTGTATTTTCTGACTCTGAATGCCTCTCTACAGGCCCAGTGTAGTGCAACGAGACTGAAGCTCTCCTCCCACTAAAATAGCACAGCAAACCAACGCAGGCTTGTAGCGAGTTGAGTCAACAAAATTCAAAATATAAAGTTTGTGCAAAAATACAAATTGTCAAGCAGCATTAGCAGTGTCCCGGTACATGGCATTAGCAGCCAGCTTCTCCTCAGCTGTATCCCAGCAGCAGCGTTAGCAGCAGAGAAGCCGGACTTGCTCGAATGGCCCGCTGGAAAACCGAAGATCAAGGATGCAGCGACGCGGCCCTGCCACGGCAGCCGCCTGTGGGCAAACAAATCAGTCTCCAGCATGCCGCTGTCCAGCAGCCTCGAATCTGTAGGGGAGGGGGGCGGACACAACTCTCGGCAGTATTTTGATTTTGAGTGCAGTAACCGTTTTGGCCACATTCTTACATACGGTGCCTTTAAAGTTTAAGAATGTATCCAATATATAACAATGAATTCATAGAGCAAATATTATCTTGTGTGCAGGGCTCCAGAGGGACGCTTTCACAACTCTGCAGACAGTTTGCACTTTTGGGCCTTAAGCCCTTCCAACTGCTCTGCACACTGTCACTCTACTCTACAACCAACACCACTGGCCAGATGGCAAATTGCCACCATGATGTTGTGTTTGGATCAGAAAAAGAGTATTAACGCAATTTGTCATTTTGTCAGTGATTGCCAATTTAAGGCAATTTGTTCAGAGTGTGCTACCCCCTCTTCACACACCACGAAGCGGAACAAGTGTGTATAGAACATGAATGAAGTAATCATTCAAATGTCCAAATGCTCATTTTCAACTCAAGGCCTTCTTGGAAAGAATGTCCTGGTTGTTTGCCTGAAATGACTGTGTGTGTGTGCCGCATGTAACTGGGGAGGTAACGGCTTAACTGCTTTCACCTTCACTCCATATGTGTCAGCATGTCTTCGTCTTTAAACTGATGTTAAACTTAATGCCTCCCTTGCTCACATTAACTTCCTCTGAACATTTCTGCTCCCCCGACACGCACACACACGCACACGCGCGCACACACACACACACACACACACACACAGCATGACGGAAATGTTAATTGATGACAGGCGTGGTCCATTGAGAACCACTGGCCTCGGCCATCTCACATGTATCCCATCTGAACTGTTTAAAGTCTTACATACACAAGCCTGAAGGATTTATCATTCTCTCTCTCACATATGTGAAAATTATACATACAAACACACAGCAGGAAACTGGATCCAAGAGAGTAATACTGAGCCCAATTTGAGGTCAGGGATACACAGCAGGCACTTTTCATCACTCTCACAGACATACATGTCATGAGCACGCCTACTTGAGGCTCTGAGGAGCAGCCCTAACAGAATGTATGTACTGTTATATCATTGTACCATGGGACCTTTATGACCTTCAAAATGTTTCTACAGATTTCTACGATATTAGAGTGGATTTCCTGCAATTTCCTGTCTTTGTCAGCTTGCTTTTTTCCACCCAAAGCAGGTGTGCAGCTGCAAAATTGAGTCCATATATTTGTTCTTTGTTTATATGGAGCAATTTATAATTTGTGCTATAAACTGTGACATCTTTAAATCCAATGCACCATCAGTAAAGTTTTATATCAGTTTGTTACATGGTAAAATAGTGACTTTTTTGATGAGATTTGTAATTGACACCTGCTGTAAATGAAGCATTTAGCTCAACCCAAGAACCTTCAGGACTAACTTTTCTAATCTAAGATAGTACTGCTGATAGTACAGCTGAGACACAGACCACTCACATTACAGCCTGGTGGAAAGATCATAAATTAAACCTACCCAAAGCATCATTAAAGCCACCGTGTGTAGGAATTTCTTCCATCTAACATTGAAATCATATATTCAAATGGATAGCGCACTCTAGCGCCTCACTGTTTCAAAGGCATATTGCAACAACGGTAGCCACTGTGTACCAAAAAGCTATGATAACACTGATGAAATCATGTCATCCGATACTTCATGGAGTATTCATTCAGGCTCCTACACAGACACACATGACGCAAGTTGACAAACCCCCTCCTCACCACGCTGGCTGTGTTTACAACATAGAACTGCTGGGGCGGGTGTAAATCGAAACAAACCAATCACATCTTGTCTTTTGACAACTGACAAGTGGCTCAACCTCACACACCTCATCCCTCTCCTAGCATCACGTCATGTCATGGCCTGTGATTGCATTACCTTTCTCCTTCAGCAGCTCTTACCACCTGGGAAAGGCTACTCTGATGTTGACCCTTGTTTTTTGAATTCACCGGTCACGTTGCCTTTTTGTTCCCTTTTGCGCTTTCTTGGCGACGAGGATTCCGTCTCCCGTGATGCTACATATGCATGATCCTGAATTATGCTCAAAGAGTGGGACTTTGTTATGCTGCAGTAGTGCCGGGGTAGTAGCGAAGCACCTCTTGCTCCTCTTCTTTGGCTTCTCAGTCACACAGCGCTGGCCTGGCTCTCAACGGAAACGCTGAAGGTGGGGCTATTCCCTGGTAGTGCTATATGTCCCTTGCTGGCGGATGCATTTTCAAGATGGTGAAATGTTATAGAACCCCCCAAACGACTTACCCACCCAATGTACAAACAAATCCGAAATTCTCCTTTTACGAGAATAAGTCAGATTATTGGTGGAGGTAATAATACACCAATGATGACATATTTATGAATGTAGACATCGACTTTTGCCAATAAACAACTGAAAATGTTACACAATGTCCCTGTAACACTTTACTCTTCATCATCAGAAACCTTAACCACTGCAGATAATTTACAAGATAATGAAAGACTACAAGATTTTTATCTTCTTGCCATCAAACAAAAATGACCTGAGCATGTGCCAAAGCACCACCACAGCACCGCCTTTCCCCCTAGCACATTAAAACTGCTTACTTACTTCTCAATCTCATTTGCAAGTTCTCGCAACAAAGTTGCTAACACCTTTTCAGCTGCATCTAAGTGATAAAAAAGACTTAAGAGCATGGACACACAGTATGCAGGCAGGGGTCCCTCTGATATGTACAACTACACCATTTACCCCTGGCATTAACAATCAATCTGTGACTGGATATCACAACCAGGTAAGTGAAAAGGCATGTTAATGCCAGGTGTAAATGCACGCAGAACACATTATGATTAGAATGCAATCAGCTCAAACTTTGCCTTTTCCTGTTAGCTTCAAGGGTAAATTTGGTATTTTTTCAACCTAGATCCTGTGTGATGGAAACAACAATTTTTAAAACTGGGCATCTTCATATCATCAGTGTACGTCCATTAAAAATACTCGTTTTGGCCACTGACAGGCTCAGGGATCTTATTTATAAAACAGTGTCTAGGATCCATAGTAAAAGTGTGCATGCGGACAAAAGCAGAAAATGGGTTGCCTCAAAAATATTCTGATTTGTAGAACTCTGCATACAGCTGCCAGTGCACTATTACCCTTTATAAATCCCAAATCATTTTGGAATTGTTTGCACATGAATCAGCTACAAATCCCACCCTCTATACATCCTCAACCAACCATAAATGGTCAACATAAAGCACCTCATGAATACTGGTGTATCAAAATGAGCCTGCTAATCAGTGGTTCTTTACAGTGAATCATGGCAACAAGAGTCACCAGTGTTTGTATGTTCACAGCATTTAGGGCAGAGTGTGTTTGGCAGCCAGCGCGATGTGTCCAGTGTGCTCTGTGTGCGAGACAGTCACTGCAGTGATTTTACACACAAAAACTAAAATGTGAAAACTATCTGAAAGTCTGCTTGGTGCTGGACATGTAGTGTAAAGTAGGTTTGTTAATTATAGATTTTTCTTGCTGAACACTGGCTGGAAATGGAGCTGATAAGAGCGGTGAGACTGAACCAAAACAGCTAAATTCTGTGGCAATCAAAACAATGGTCTGAAAGGTGCTAAAACACTGTGTAGACTTGTGGGTAACTGCAGAGTCAGGTGATAAATCACTGAAAGTGATTCAATCAACATTACACAGTCATTTGATCCATATTTAAAATAACATTATGGACTGGAGCAGCTTTAAAACTACATCTTGATGTTCAGTATTGTTGTGTATAATGGAGGTGCCCATAACAGCATGTGTCCCGTGTGTGTCAGGAGAGAGAGCAGCAGTGGCGGACTCATATAGAAAAGCTGACCTCCAGCCAGGAGAAGACTCTGCAAGACAGACTGGCAAGACTCAGGAGATTCAGGGTGAGATTCTCACACACACACACACACACACACACACACACACACACACACACACACACACACACACCATAATCTGAAACTTAGCAGCGGACCAACTGTTGATGTCCAATACACAACTGACAAACCAGGTGCTGATGTTTGACATGCTGCAGCTTACTGTAACAGTCAACACCACTGAGTGTTGATTTCAGCAGCCACAAGACTTCTAATGTTTCAGAGCACCTGCAGAACAGAAAAGCTTTTTTAAAGATCTGAAACCAGCTACTTCCTGAGCTTGTTGATCAAGTTACAGAGTGGTTGCAGTTCAAGGTCATTGATCAGGCGCTGGTAAAGAGACTTGTCAGTAGCTACTCAAATAAATCGCTGCCTGGCACAGTGAAAAGTTCAACACTGTTATCACGCAGTTTTTTGGCATGCCCCTGTGGTACCAAGTAATCAATGCTTTCTATTTTATTTGGCATTAGACTTCACAGAGACCTCCCATCAATCAAATACTGTGGGAGGGACTAAAGATGACAGATGAAAACTCTTCTATCTTAATTGTCCTCCCTCTTCCTCTTCATGCTTTTCTCCACCTGCAGGAGTTCCAGAGGAAAGTGCTGGTAGAGGAGTCAGGAATGGAGGGTGGCGGGGCCAGCCTTACAGTCAACCAGCTGCTCAACAGGATGTAGATGCACTGCACGAGAGACTGACTCATGATAAATGGGTTGTTTGCTGCACTTTAACTTCAATAAATGATGACTGTGTCAACTGAGATGTTAGCGTGTTCGATGCAAATGAATGAGATGATGATGGAATGTGGGATTTTTTGAGGAGCCAGCAGCTATAGGAGTTGCAGCATGAGGAATTTCCACATTAAGGTCACATCAGGTCTGATATTTGGCCCCTGCTGACAGCCAGTACAACCCAACTCCTACATGCTTTCTCAGGGAGATGGGTCACCAAAAACTGAGTCTTGCCACAAGAGACTTGACAACTAAAGCCCTGTTTCCACCAAAAACTTTTGGCATTGTACCTGTAGAACCAAAAGTATCCCCTACAGACATGGTACCTAGACTCTAGATTGGTTTAGCGTTTCAATCTCATGGACAGTACTCTTAAATGTGGGCGGGGTTGTTGTCACTCACTGCTCTGTCCAGCACTCACTGTATTTCCTGTGCACCAGTGATACAGAGGGAAGTCTGCACATCGTTTATTGTCCACAGAACGGGGTTGCACACCTACATTTTCAGAACAAAACACAGGCTGAAGTAAGAGTGTCTCTCTATGGGATCATTAAAAATACCTGATTTGTGCACTGAGTCCTTGTCAGGCAAGAGCATGGGTTTAATTTTGCCGGACCACCCAGAACAAAGCTCAGTCCACATAATGCGGTCCAGATTAATATATATTTTTTTAAACACTTTAAAGCTCCAGTAGGCAACATTGTTTTGGTATAACTGAGTAAAAATTTTATAATATCCTCTAAGCATAATGTAAATCAAGTGGTCTGAGACAAACAATAGGTTTCTGCACCTCACCATGGCTCTGTGTTCAGCCTCTAAAGAATCAGTATAGTGCCGATGTGCATCAACCAATCAAAGGTCAGCTCAGACCACTGCGTTCCTATAGGCTGTTACTACTACTGCATATGCGCGTTCCCGTGCTGCCGGCAGAAGGGGAGAGCAAGCAGCAATGGTGAACAGTGCACCAGGTAAAATAACTATTCCAGCATTGGCTGCAACTGCCTACACGGCTAAACCCAAAAAAAGGAAGAAAGGACTCGGATCCCCGGAGCCCTGGAGGGAGGGGAAGGGTGAGGTGGGGCCAGGCCTGGCCGGAGTGCGCGAGGGTCGGCCGTGGGAGAGTGAGAGCCGAGCCTCGGGAGTATGTGCGGGTCCGCTAAGGAGGGATGGGGAGAGCTGCTGCGTGGTGAGGGAGAGCCGAGGCTCCCAGAGAGGGAGAAATAGAACCAAGTAGGATAAAATACTCGCGTGCTCGTCTGGTAGGAGGGGCTCAGGGCGGAGATGAATGAAACCTAACTCAGATGAGACTCAAAAATCAACCGTTTTCAGGCTTTCTACCTACTGCAGCTTTAAGATCCACTTATTTCTTAAAGTGCATGTCATCCATGAGAGACAAGAAAAACAAACAGAATGGTCAGAATTGTCATACTGAACTTGGGTCATCACCATTAAGGGGTGTTGATGGATTCATGTGGTCAGTTTGTGTACTAAGTAACTTTACGGGTAAACATTCCACCTTAAAAGTTGTCAGCAGTCAGCCCAGTGAATTAAGTAATTTTCTTCTCAGTCTACAGCTGCTGCTAGAGGCAGCATATCATTCTTTCATTTCATAGTAACAGTTAACTTATGTATATAAATC
Source organism: Epinephelus lanceolatus (assembly GCF_041903045.1). Taxonomy (NCBI): domain Eukaryota; kingdom Metazoa; phylum Chordata; class Actinopteri; order Perciformes; family Serranidae; genus Epinephelus; species Epinephelus lanceolatus. The sequence continues at coordinate 27,295,439 of NC_135756.1, forward strand.
CTTTAAAAGTACTGGATCAGTGTGCGGAGTACACCAACAGATGGGTTCCACTGTTACCATCCATAACTTTTCACAGTGGAGACAGAAAAAATGTGTACTGCTTAGTGGAAACAAGGCTTAATGCAGTCAATAGTAAATTTGTGATGAAATCCGTTTCAGTGAAGCCATTACTCCTGGCTCTGTCTCTGCATTCACACACACTGCCATATAGAGATAGCAGCCATTGCTCCAGAAAAAGGCTTAGTCAAAAATGTGGCTTTCTTTCACAAACGTTCTGAGAGTACTCTAAGAGACCCCCTAACTTAGACTAAAAACTTTTAGTAGGGAGTCTTAGCTTAGGAGTGATTTAGGAAAGTTCTAAGACCAACTCTGAGCAAGGAAGGGACAGAAACTTTTATCTTACTGAGGAGGTGTGGTTGACCCTGTTGCTAGGTGTGATGCTTGCTTTTAACAGATGTAACTGGTTGTCACAGACACGCCCTTTTGTGAGCCTGCAAGGTGTGGACACCGAGTGGAAATTAAATGAACTGCATCACAATATGGGTTTGACAGTGTTGTCATTATTAGTGTGATCACTCTGCTGATGGAAGGTTGAGACAGTCCAAAGTCAGCACTGCTGCATTTTTCCAGTTTTTCAAATATCTTAGTATTGTGATACTTTTATTTCTGGCATTATAGCATTATTTTGTTAGGTGTGAAATGTGTGCATATCCAGAATGACATTGGCCACAAACATTATCCCTGCACAATCTCATCTGTAGCATTACTCACTGTCATTTTGTGTTTAGAGACCGTTCCGTCGACCTCTTTGTGTTTCCACCATTTTCTCCTTCTTCTCTTCTCTTAAAAGTCCTCCTCCCTGCTCCTAAAAGTTTTTCACCTTAGGAGCTCTTTTAAGGGCTAAGATGCTTTGTGAATAACTTTAATCTTTACAAGGACCTAGTCTTAACCTTAAGGGGAAAACGTCACAGTTCTGAGAATTTTCTTAGAATTTCGTCACTAGGAGCAACTCTTAGCACTAGGAAGCTTTGTGAATACGGCCCCAGATTAAGACATCCAAATAGAAGCAGCGGCTACACGCAGGTAGTCTCGCCACCAGACAATCAGAGATCTCCGGCTTCTGATAGTCTGGGGACACTCCTTTCTAAAGTGTGTTTAACACACCGGCAAAAACAGCTGGCAACAAAGCAACGCCTCTTGCATTTTTGAAAAGGACACACCCTCCTGGAAATGTCCACAAGGAAACAAACACACAGAGAGCTTGAAAATGGATGCCGAGGGATTTAACTGCATTTTATCAAACGTGTGCTCAGTCCACAAGATTGTGGAAATGAAGGACTTACAGCGACTTGAGCCATTTTGTACCGCTACACGTGTTTCTAGTCGGACTATGTTTACGAGCACAAGAGTTCAGCGAGCCACCGAAGGACTGCCCTGCGGATTTACTATTGGTTCTGCTACGTAGGGAGTTTTTTTAAACTCTGAAATTGTATCCGCCCATCTAAACACAAAATCAGGGGGAAAGTCATCAGTCTTTAGTTAAGCAAAGCATCCAAAGACTGACTTGTGAGTCTAACACGCAGGAAGTGGCAGCATTACAACCTACTTCAGCGGGGCAAATGCAGGTGATGGCCATCTGAAATGGGCAGCTAAGGGGGGACCTTTGCATAACATCTTGTGAAACAAAACCAGAGCTTTGAATCAGGTACAGCTGGTGATGTGTTATAGTGCTATCATGTAGTTTTCTAATACACTACGTTTAGGGCGAATTTTGGGATACAAAGCATAGTTTTTCCTCTTCTGCTGAGGCACTGTCCATGGTGTTGAAACGTGCGCTTGGTGGGTGTGCTAGGTGCCAACATCGAGCCCAAATGTCCTCAGTCATGATGAAAATGCCTCTGGTGTGTTAATATCTACATACATGTGCCTGTGCACAAATGTGCAGAACTTTTAAGGTTCGCAGTTTGGAGGTTTGAAAATATGGTCACCTTAATTTAATTACTAGTAGTAGTATTGTATCTTCTTCTCATCTGCAAATACAAATATTCCCCAAAATATGAAACCATTTCCTTTGTAGGGACCAATGTGAAAACTCAACTAAACATAAAATTACAAGTTCACATATTCTTTAGTTAGATGAATGAGATTATGGAACTACTAAGCTATTTTTGCTTCCTACTTTCGCATTTGGAGATACTTTCACAGTGACACACAGATGCTGAAACTTAAACGGAGAATGGGGGTGGTTAAAGCAGTTTTTATTGATTTAGAGGATTAACTTTTTTATGAGTTTTATACACTGACTCTCATCTTAAATAGCAGTTAGCCAAAAAGACAACTGTAGTGATGTCATACATCGCCTAAGTGTCCTAAACTTTAGTGAAAACATTGCTGATGGAAAGCAGAGATATCCCCAAGCTGTTTGATATTGTTTCTAAGGTCAGAAATGATTCCAATTCCCAGAGACACACCATAAAATACTTCTTAGTTACCTCATAAGAAACTCTAAGTACAGCTGAAGGTACTGTGCAAAACATTGGATCCTATCACAATGTAATAGAGCTGTATCTAAAATAAAGCCACCAAAAAAAAAAGAAATAAGGCTACATATCCTCTCCAATATCGTTTCTTGATCATCTCAGCTTGGTGGATGAAAATCACCCATAAATCAGACAGTAAAACACTCCAAGATTGATTCCTTTTCTGCATTTTAAAGCCTTAGTTCTCTTTATCTGTTTTCATGCACTGACCAAAGAGAAGATCATGAGGCCTGCAAGTCATTTTTGGGTCATAAAACATAATTTAAACAACATTTTCTGTGGAATTTTGCTCTCAGTGTTTAATGCTATGGGTTCAGGTTCTGAGTGATTTATCTGACCCATATATAAATCTGTGTGGCATGTGTGAGGGGGAGCTTTGATACATTTTTTTATGCATTCCGGTAAAATGTTCAGTGGATACGTCTGTGGGCAGTGTGTTAGTGTGTGTGTGTGCCTGTTTTTGTGATTGTAGCTGTGTGTTTGCGCTTGCATGTATGTAACTGCATGTGTGTATTCATATGGCAGGAAAATCTGTCTATCTAAACAAGATTTAAGAGGCCCTGAGACTTCAGCTCACTGTGGCCTTGTATGGTAAATGTGGAGGCAGAAGAGGAGGAAAACAGCAGAAAATAGATGGTGACATTAATAAATATGAAGCCCGAAGCTTCAAGGTCACTCTGGTAGACACAAGAAACCAGGCTCACATGTCCAGAGATGGTCCAGCAGTGAGGACTCAACATCCAGTCACAAGTTTTTGTTAGTTCTCTGTAGTGAATCTTTCACCATTACTTTGGGAAAATAAACTACTATTCAACCCTGTTTCACACAAACACTTACCAACTAACGCTTTAACTGCACCTGCAGCTCTATGAAGTTTTTTAAGTCTCTTTTAGCTCACTGCTTTGGTTTCAAAGCACATTTACTCTGTGGTTCGTTCTCACCACTCTCATCAACCCCCCTTTTTAGGCAGCAGGCATTAATGAACCCGCTGCCCATAATCTCCCTGGAACTAAACAGCTAGTTAGCAATTAGCTGGTGAAGAAAGCAGGGTTGTACTGGACTCAGAATTCAGTCAGTTGAATCGGATTTGGCTGTTCAATATGAATATTCAACTATTTTTTGCTTCTTTTTTTTTCATATAAAGTTTGAGGTTTAGAATGGGGTTCAGCAGGATGTTTAGAATGGAGTTGCCGTAATACAGTAAAATAAGCCAAGGTAGCCCTGCAAGCATGCTAACTAAGCTAACGATGGATCAGAAATGTGCAAAAGCATTTTTTGTTGACACTAGGTTATTAAACGAAAAACAGTAACAGTATTGTATTTAGTTGCTGTGCTGTAATTTCACCACTTCTAAGCAAAAGGCAGAAGATAAGGTTATTTCGGAGCCCGTCCAAGCAAAGCCTCCCTTCCTCCGCACAGCTGCCTCTGTCTCAGTCAGACTCACCCTGGGTCGGGGTCTGCAGCTGCCTGTACTGGAGAGCAGCATGAAAGCGAGAAGCACTCACTCTGCAGCTACGTTTGGAGACCAATAGGTCCCCACAAATGCACTGTACACTGACTGACAAAAAAATAATAAAGACAAAAAACCCCAACTGCCCAACTTGAGGAATCTTAAGTGACTGAGGGGTTCCAGATTGATAATTTGAATCTTCTACTTTCAGGGGGCAGCCCTTGATTAAAGTCAATTATCCGGCAACAAGAGTCAGACCAAAACAGGCTTAGAGTTCTTCTGCCCTTAATGCAGCTTTAATTTAGTGCTTTCACTGGCCTTAACATGGCTAATCATGCTTCTGTTGTTTAAAAAAGACAATGAAAGGACAGGAAAAACATTCGCTGTCAACATTTTAAAGACATGTTCAATATGACAAAAAACATAAACAAAAAAAGAAAACATAATCCATAGTGACGCTTCCTCAAAAATGTGTTATTATTATTAGCTATTGCAAATGAGTAATAAGAGAACACCATTTAAGTTGTGAAGTGGGAACTCAGGAAAGATTTAATGCACTCATACACACACACATTAACACACAAACATGCACACCCTCTTCTCACACTTCAAAGTTAATGTATTTATACAGATGGACAGAGAATAGGGCATGTCCTGGCCACGATCTCTGTGGATGTGTGTGTGTTTTGTGTGCATGTGCGTGGGTGGGTGTTTAAGTCCCTGCATAGCTCTGCGCGAACACATCTGCAAATATGCACATACAATGTTTTACACATGTATGTTTTTTCAGTCATGTTTTAGTTGTGTGTGTGTGCAGACATATCAGTGTGTGTGTAGACTCCTGCAGTGTGTGCGAATACATGGATCCTGCTGGTGTATATGTGTGTGAGTGCATATAAGGTGTGGCCTGGGGCATTTTCTAGAGTGACACATGAAAGAATTCACATCAGAGTTCTATAGAAGTCTTTCATCCGTATTTTTAAAAGAGGAAAAAGACAAAAGCTGTTGACAGAGACAGAGAGAGAGGTAGAGGGAGAGGAAGGTGAGATGAGGAGGAACAGGAGTTTCCAGTGTGTGTGATGGAGAAAAACAGGAAGAAAAAGGAGGAGTATATGACTTACAATGCAAAGTATAGTATTGCCGGAGGACACAGACATACAGGAACATGACCTCTTCTAGCGCGTCATCCTCTCTCCCTCCTTCCCGCTGTCTCTCTGATACTTTGCCTTTGCAGTGTTTACATCCATGAGTGGCTCATTCTGTGCAGTGTCTGCAGCAATGAAAATGTGGAAAAGTTTAAATAAACAGTGCAGATTAATATTTTTCCCATAAAAAGGCTCATTATTTTTTGTTTTTTGATGTGTGAATTTAGTTTAAAAAAACGAGTGAAATTTAGATTTTAGCCCTGTAGTTTTACCATTAATTTTCTTTTTTTTTCCCCACTTCATTAAAGGGGTTCTGTAGCATAATCAGCACTTATTTTTCCCTGCTTTTCTCCTCACTTTCTTTTTAGCATTTTCTTAGCTAGGCTATGCACGATCCATAAATAAGTGATATATTTTGGTCTGCTCCTTAAAAAGATCTTGGTATCAGAACAGGATAAGTCTTAGGGGTACCAGTTTTCAATGTCTGCCCGATCAAACTTGAAGAGGTTTATACCCTGTCTGTAACTTCTGTTATGCTGAAAGGTTCCACTTCCTGTCATTGCAGTCAGCTGCCTTCTGTCAGTAACAGGCTTGAGAGCTGACACTAACTAAGGACAATCCATTCTCAGATACTCTAACAGTGTGGATACCACAGATATGAATATTCCAGGAGTTGTTTGCATGAACTTTCTTCAAAACCTGCATTTCTTTGAACTTCAATTCATAATTCATCACATTAATAAGAATCCGTCAGGATGTGGTCAAAAAATATTTTTACTGGGTCAGATGACTTCATAAACCCTCCGCATGAAGTGTCATGACAAGAAAAAAAAAAAGCAAGCAAAGCGACAGCACTTAAAACACAAATAGATTTGCTGGTAGCAGTGCCAATTTGCGACAGCTAGTGAGATCATATTGACCCCGAGCTGCTTCTGGCGGTCTGTTTTGGGATTTTATTGTGAAAGGTATGAGTGGAAGGCTTGGATTACGCTGATTTAGGTTGAAAGGAGTAATAAAATTTGCCATCCTGGTTCAGATTATGGAGTCTCTGTGTTGTTGTTTTATGATCCTCATTAAAATGAACTATCAGTTTCAGCCAACATGCTTTTTCTTATTTTGCACAATGAATGAATATTACATACATATTTAAAAGTATTGTATTTCATGTCTCTATCTCCTGGTGGGCCATCATGATAAGAGTATGCATGCATGATATGATGTTAAATCCACTGCAGAAGAGACTTGCTGATCACTAAAATTAGGTGGTGAAAAAAGTGGATATATTGATATCGGTATCAATTATCAGCTAAATTAGTTGTTACATATCAGCATATCAGATAATATTGTGCATCACTACTTGTGATGATGTGATCACCTGCCATGTCTGTTACTTTTTTAATAATTTCATAAATTTGTTTATCCATTGGTTTCCAGTGACAGAAATAAAAAGCAACTCCACCGTTTTTCTTATGTGCGAATACAGTAGAAGCTGTTCGTAATCATTCTGTGATTGTGTCATCGTTGCTTTTGTTCCCAATTGTTATTCATTGGTCAGTTCAATCTCTCATAACTCTCAATAGTTCATCTAGACAGGTGTTTTGACTATGTCTGATTAGATCTCCCCTCAGAATGTGTGGGTGTGTACAGGCTGTTTAAATGACATCTCACCCCTGGTAGTTTTGTTGGTATGACTCACTCAAGGGATGCTTTCACACCTAATCTGTTTCACTGTTTAATCAAAAAACAGGTGTGTTGAGCTTTTATCCTAATCTGTACACTTGGCAGTTCATCAAGTCCATTAAAACGTGCATAATTTAGAAATCCCACAGTTAACCCTCAGTTAATGCTGTAGCTGATGCCTCTTTTCCATCTTGTATCAGTCAGTCATTATTCACAAGCTGCACCTTGCTCATAATAGTTTCTTAATCAGCTTTACAGAAAAGAAGCATTAAAACACAAATTGATCTGACATCATTCAGTATAATATTATTTCCCAATGTTGGTCCTGATGATGATGGATGGCAATCCCAAAACTGTCCTTTCCTTACATTCTCACTGAGCAGTGACAGTAGTGACCTAAGCAGAGGTCTAATCAGCCTGGATAACTGAGAACACCTGTGTTGGTGCAGGGCCTTTAATTAGCACATGGTGTACAGGCCATGTTACTGTTTGATTGTATAGACACTGTGTTGTAAGCGTTAGTCCCTGTAGTGTTCATGTCTATGCAAACACAATGGACACCGATTTCATCACATTTACTTAAATACGGAGTTCATATTTTCTTTAGCTTTATAATAGGTTAACTGTTTTCAGTATTAAGTAATTTTGTCTGCATATAAACATAAAATCTGGAAAAAATGATGTTTGCAATGGAAATCTAATATTGCCTATGCTGTAGCATACTTGGTAAAATAATTTCTTTCTTTCTTTTTTTTTTTTTTACCTGATATGACATTTTTGACATAAGTAACAGTGTGGGGTCGGGTATTTAAACTATTTCTCAAAATGTTTGTGCACTTTCCTGGAAGAGCAGAATAAGTAGGAACAGGAAAGTAATGATGAGTTGAGACAAATCAGGGCAGGCCAGGAATTAGCCAGAGGCAGGTAACACACACAAACACACAAAGACATGTAGGATAGAAATGCACCAAATGACGCCATGTGAAACAGCTCTACCTACAGCATATCTGCTTCAGCTGCAGACAACTACAGAAAACAGGGACCTTCAGAAATCCATGAATAAAAACAACTCTAAAATAAAGTTATATGGATAAAAAGTTTAAATGTCAAAGGTACTCTATGTAATTTTATACATGTATTAACTGTTTTTAATTGCCAATAGTTGAACAGGCTGTAATGCTACTGAAAAACTGAGACCTTCCTCACCTTGCTCAGTTGCCTTTAACAACCTGTTGACCAACTTCTACGGACTCGGGACCAATTTTTCCCGGAAAGTCCAAAGGATATGACCTTGCCTCTCTTCAGCTCTGCTACAACAGTAACAACTGCAAAACTAGCTAACATTAGCTAAGAAATGGAGTCCGCTAATGTCAGCAGCAAAGGAAGCACTGACGTGAAATATATTGCGATAATGTGGTTTAGCTGACTAGTGTTAGCTAACATTAGCTTGCTTGCTAACACGGATCAATTGGTAGCTAGCTAGCATATCCAATTCCCATTTAGTTTATCCAGACTGCAGAGCTGACCTGGCTACTAAATTAGCTAACTTGCCATTTACGAATTACTTTATCAGCTGACGTTACGAAGCAACCAATGACATGTAAATGAAGCATTGGTTGATTACAATTAGCTGGCTAACTTAGCTTGCTTGCTCCTTAATGTTATTTCTAGCAAAATGCTGCATTCAAATGGAACTTGTTGTGAGCATGTGTTTATGACATAGGAAATCACATGAACTTGGAGCTCTCAGAAAATTTCCACTTACAAGGTTGTGAATACAACAGCTGGAGGGCGGCTGCCTTCATATGGACTACTCGTGAACATAGTAAACACCACCTAGCCTACATTCAAAAGCCTTTGATCAACTAAGAGCCCAAATTACCCACAATACTTTGTTTCCATTATTTGCTTTCCATCATTTTTATGTCAGTTTTGTTTTGAAGCAAGCTGATGCCTTGTGATAGTACATGTGATGGGATAATAACATACTTTCTCACTGACATGCAGTGCTTTGAATAGATGTGATGCTGCATTCAGTGTATGTCCTACTGTACCCAAGTTCATTGATAATAATATAGCAATAACTCAGCAGCACCTGATGGTCATGTTTCATTACAAGGGAAAAATTAATGTATATGAATACCTGGTCCTGTTGTTCTTTTAGAGGCCTACACACCCACATGGGGAGAGGAAACTGTAGAAAAGAAACCAAAGTAAGGACATGCTGCAGTGATTGACTGCAAGAACAAACTGTCAAAAGTTCAAAGTATAAATCTGAAGTATCAGCTCCTCTAGGTCCAAAACAAACTTGTGTGTGTTCACATAAATGTGACAGCAATGATCTCATCTCTGAACCTTGCTGCATAACATCCATCACCTGATATGACTCATGGTCTGATGTCATCTGTGAGGTGACTCTACTGTTGGATGATTCAGCTGTAAGACCACTCTGCAGGCATTTAACCGTGGTACAGAGCAGTGGCGGCTGCTGGTCTTTCAGACAGGGAAAGCTCACTTTAAGTTTACATCATAAAATTTGTCATATTGTAGCAAGGCAGTAACCTATTAAAGGAACATTTAATTGAAGCCATTTTTCAACCACACTACAGCTAAACACACCTCAAACATTTTCAGATGGGTTTAAGCACCTGAACTGTACTGTTCAAATGGTGAAAATGAGCTATATTGCTTATGGAAATATGCAACTCCGGACGGCACTCTGTCAGAAAACTCCACTTGCAATTATCTGCATGGGACTGAGCTCGAAATGCGAAGCGCTGTCAATCACAAAGGGGTTCACCCTTTTAGACAATTCCTCCAATCATCATGCATACACCGAGCGTCCCCTCCCGCCTACCGCTCCATTAGGTCCCAGGGAAGCTGAGCCTCCCTGGAAGTGACGATTTTGTCACATTTATTCAATGACCGTCTCACTTTGCTGCATTAAAAAAAACTGCTCAGCGCTGTCTCATAAGAATGCTTGGAGGATCCGCATCCACTGTGCTGAGACGAGAATGTATGACAGGGAGGTCGTGTTTGAAAACTGGTGATAAACAGCTGACGTTTGAACACCATAGTCATGATGTTAATACAGGCATGAAAATGGGTCAGGGGTGAAAAGGGTGCGAAGGATATGAGACCCCGCACCTGCTAGGTGGTCCCGGGGTTATGCTCCTTGATCTTTTTTTGGTGAAAAAATGAGCTTCCAAATGCTCATATCTGATTTCTTTTAGATTTACTCTAGTGGTGGTCACATGCAGAATTACAAGATTGCACAAAAACAAAAGTATGAATGTATAATTAAGTGCAAATAAAGTATCTTTACAAGTTCACATATGTTGTATAAGAGACGAGACCAGGGGCGGACTGGGACACAAATTCAGCCCGGGACATTCAGGCGCACCTGCCCACACACCGGCCCACATGTTTCTACCTATAACCCTCTGTATGCTTGTACACACTACACAAACGCAGTCCTCAGAATCAACTGCATAAGAAAATCAGCAGTTATTGTTTAATTCCAGACTATAAAATAAATGCAGTAATCAACTGAAGTGGTCAAAATGTCTGCTCTGAAAAACATCTATAGCATTTCTGTTGACCACTGTTAGATTCCAGATCAGTATTCACTTTTGCTTCTTTTATTTTTGGAATAAAGGGAAATTTGCCTTTTTCAAAATCTAGAATGTACCATGTCTTGGGAACCACAAAGGAGTAACCCGCACACCAAAGAACTGGGCTGGAAAAAGCCACATAAAGAGTCCACAGGCTGAGGTCAATATAAAAAAGTCCAAAACTTTAATTAATACATAAATGCAAAAACCAAAAAAGTGCTCAACAAAAAAGTGCAAAAGAGGCAGCAAGCAAACGTTTCAGTCCTAGACTATCATCAGTGCCCGCCAGTCAGCACTGATGATAGTCTAGGACTGAAACACATGAATTTCTGAGTGGCCAAAAACATATTTCGTGAGGCCACAGTGACCTATGACTTTCAACTACGAAATTCTACTCAGTTCACCCTTTAGTCAAAGTGGACATTTGTGCCAAATTTGAGAAAATTCCCTCAAGGTGTCCTTGAGATATCACGAGAATGAGACAGATGCAAGGTGGCAGTCACAGTGAACTTAACCTTTGACCCACGACCACCAAATGTCAATTTATTGCTGAGTCCAAGTGGATATTTGTGCCAAATTTGAGTAAATTCCCTCAAGGCGTTCTACAGATATTGCGTTCACATGATGGGCAAGGTCAAAGTAATCTTGGCCTTTGACCTATGACTACCACTGCAGTTCATTGTTGTGTCCAAGTGGATGTTTGTGCCAAACTGGAAGAAATGTCCTCAAGGTATTTTTGAGAAATCGTGCTCATGAGAACGAGAAAGACACAAGGTCACATTGACCTTGACCTTTGGCCTTCAAAAACCAAAATGTAATCAGTTCATCCCTGAACCTAAGGCCTTCTTGATTGTCCCATCCTGAAAATATCCATTAGTTCACTCTATTGATTCACTTTTCTTACATGTTATCTTGGTTTTGCCTTCATAGGAAAAAGAGAATCTAACAGGTTTATGTGATTCCACACATGCTGCTGTGTGACCAGCTATCAGCTTATGTTCTGCCTGTGTCTCATGCTCAAGCTAAGCCTATAAAAACCCAAATATTTACGTGCTTCTGGTCACTGAGAGCAGGGTTTGTCAAATGACCAGACTATAGACTATGGTTATGCTTTCAACTTACATAATCCTCTTTGCAAATGTACACAGTCATACGCACACACTCAGATCAGACAGCCAGATCAGATTTATGAATATAGAATGGTTCAAATCTGCTGCACATCCAGATTTGGCTAAGTTGCGGGTTATGACATCATCATCAGCACACAGCAGTGTTTCTTGGAGAGCAGTTAACTGGACTAAGGGCTGTTCTCAATATGCATTTAGCTCAAAAGGTCCAGCGTTAAGGCTGCTTTGTGGTTCCACTTTGAGACCAACACATTTTATCAAAAACTGTAGAGCAGTTAGTTCAATCGCTGTTAAATGCTGGGAATGTGAATCCCATAAAGTTACACTCAGGATGCTGTATGAATGTGTCCATCATTACCACCCACAACTGAACAGCTGGTGTTGATCATGAACTTAATGTAACCATCATGTAAGCAGCTTGTGATTGGACACAGTTGCTGCTGATTCCATGTGGGTTTTTTTTTACAGCATCCATGTTAACCATTGACTGTAGTCTGAAAATGTACATCTACTGCTGCTGTTTCAACTTGCTGACAGAGGGTGAAGAATCTTGAAGCCTTACAATGGATTCTGACAATATTGGGTTTCAGACCTTACAATCTATGCTTGATTATCTTTAGCACAATGGGTAAACATGTTTTCTGATAGGATGGGCACATACCAGAAGACAGGACAGACAAATTGGCCTCAAATGAGTTTGCAATTGCAAGAGGTTGTTAGATTTATATATACAAATGTGCTGCAGTCTCCAACTCCCACTGTGTGTAGGTGCTAACCACAGCTCATTTTTTTGCAGTGAGGTTTAGCTAAATTATCTTGTGGTTGCATGCCAATTTGGCCTCATACTACAGAAAGGAAAGCTACCTGATGTTCCATTACAGCCAGACACATGAAAGCACAAAGTCACCAACAGTAGTGTAGATCAGTGATTCCCAACCGGGGATACTTGTAGCCCAGGGGGCACATGGAAAGATTTTTGCTCAACGAACGTGACAAAGTAGAAATTATTATTTCATTAAAACTAAAAACTGGATGACCTGCTGAGACAGCTACACTTTAACATGCGTCGTAATTGACTCAAATAGTATAGTGAGCAGCGAGCAAAGAAATCCAAATAGAGCCAAGTACAAATACCGGTAAATGGTTGAAATAGATAAACGTAATGACTTAACATTTAAAATAGTTAAAAGCATTATAGTAATGGATAAATGATTCAAACACTTAGCCAAAACTAATGGATACACAGCTGAAACAGCTAAAAGTAGGCTAATGGAGAATTCGTTGAAATAGTCAGCTGAAACAAATTGCTAAATGGAAGAAATATTTAGTTAAAAGAAGGTTAATGGATAAACAGCTGAAATACCTAGCAATAAATAATGGAAAATAGTTTAAACAGTCAGCTAAAAGTAGACTTAATAGATATTAAACAGTTGAAATAGCTTAAAGTAGGCAATGCATAAATAATCTAAATAGTTAGGTTAAAGTAGGCAATGGATAAATCGCTGAAATAGTTAAAAGTAAGAAATGGATAAATGGTTAAAATAGTCATCTTAAAGTAAAGGATAAACAGCTGAAACAGATAACTAAAAGTAGGCAACAGATAAATGGCTGAAATATCTGTGGTTAGCTAAAACTAATGGACAAACGGTCAAACTATTTGGCTAAAGCAATGGATGAATGGTTGAAATGGTCAGCTAAAAGAAAAGAGTAAACAGCTGATGTAGTTAGCTAAAAGTAGGCAACGCATTTAAATGACTGAGGTAATTAGCTAAAAGTAGGCAATGAATAAATAACTAAAATACCTGTAGTAGTTAGTTAGTTAACAATAATGGATAAACGGTAAAAATATATTGCTAAAATTGGGCTAATGGATAAATGATTGAAATAGACCTACCTGCGTTAGCTCAAAGTAACGGGGAGATGATTGAAACAGTCGGCTAAAAATGGGATAATGTTAATGGATAAATGGTTGAAATAGTACAGTAATGGAGGAACAGTCACAACATTCATCCAAACGTAGCCTAACCTAACTAAAAGTAAAACAGTTCAAACAGTTAGCTAACAGCAGTCTAATGTTAATTGGTAAATTATTCAAATACTTATAAAGTAGGCTAATGGATAAACGGGTTGAAATACCTGCAGATAGCAAAAAGTAATGGATAAACGGTAGAGTAGTCATTCAAAAGTAGGCTAACTTTATGAATAAATGGTTGAAATAGTTTGCTCAAAGTAATGGATAAACTGTTGAAACAGTCAGTTAAGAGTGGGCTAATAGATAAACGCTTGAAACAGTTAGCTAAAAGTCATGGATAACTGGTTGCAACATCTAGCCTCTGCCACCAGTAACAAAGTTAGTACCAAAGATGCTAGCTCTTGTGACACCAAAACCGTTAAAAGACTATTACCAAATAGAAGAAAACATGAAAAAATGGTTCTGTCATCTACTGGATACCACCTGTAGTGTACTGAAAATGATTCAAATTCATAGAAATATTTACTGATCTAAACATGCAGAATTCAGTAATTATCCACTGTTGCTAATCAGCAACCATTAGCTACATACCTGTTCAAATTGATGCAAATCAGGTTGTGAAATAAAGGCTCCACTGTCATTGATGAAAGCCATTATATTATGAATTCAGTTACATTTTTCTGCAAACATTTCCACCTCCAAAACAAAATGGAAGACAGCTCCAAAATTTGTATCTTCAAACAGGAAATGATGTCAATGTTGCATTCAGGGAAATTAAGGAAACTTGCCCCTGTGTGGCCAGCAGACCCCAGAAAACTCTGGACCTTATTCAATGCATTGCTGGCATAAACATAAAAACCACACAGCTCCATTACAATATGACATACACTCATTTACTTCAAGAGATTAGGGATTTTCACAGTATATCATATGACAAAAAAGTCATGATACATAATCCTGCTACTTTTTTTCACTTAAAGCATTGCTATCTTATCAGCAGATAAGAGTAATCAAAGTACTTTACTGCATTACTTTTTTAAAAAAGTAACCAGTTACTTTACTGCGTTACTCCCTGTAACTCAAGCACTTTTAAAGTACTTTTGAGTATTCTACATTTCCTATTGGGCAATGGACCACAGGGCGCTAAGCCTACATTTTTTGTCTCCAAAATTAAAGTTATGGACCACTTGCCCTTCACTGAGATCCAATTCTCCCATCACAGCCGTCACTTTGACCAGTAGACATGCTGCCATAGACAACTGTAAGACAACAACACCCCAGCGTTTTTAATATTTCCTCTAGGGATGTTACCACACAGACTAAAAGGGGAAAATGATGGTGTGAAACAGCAGAGGCACTTTGTCAACCCGCTGAGTTAACGTTACTGTCATTAGCATCAAGCTAGCAAACAATGTTACATCCTCATGCCCGGACATAAAGTAATAACATTAACAAATAGTGGCGGGGCTTTTACTCACCACAACTGCAGAGGCTACCAGCTTCATTTGAAACAGACTACATTATAGACGGTCCGTTATTTATTAATCCCTCTGTGTGTTTATATATTTACTTTTTATCCGCTCCCGTTGTCTTCATAAAGTTAACATATTGCGTCGTCATTTCAAACTCAATACTTCCTGATTTTCCTTCAAATTAAAAGCCCCTTATAACGGCCGAGAATCCCTCTATTTTTCTAAATAGGCTTTTATTGTGAAACATTTGTAAGAACTTGGTTGTGGAAGATACAGTAACTTGATAGTTTACATACGGTGCTTCAAATGTAGCTCCTGCCATCTGCTGGCGCTTTTTAGGTGACTACAACAACATTTCGGCTGGCACGTGAACAGACACAGTGACTGAAATAATAGTAAAAGTAATAGGACAAGAATAACCCGATGACATCACACACGTCGTGAGAGACGATCGGGGATAATTGTGTGGCATGTCTGTCGGCCTAGTCACGGCACGATTTTATGACTCCACATGTGACATAGTGACTTTCAGAATGGGCAGAAAAGTGGTGTAGTGTGTACCAGACTTAATGCAAGTCCTCCTGAGTCTGACCTGTCTGTCAAGGAGTCCTCCACCTTTTTTTAGACTCCACCATAGACAACGGCAGCATTTCCTACAACGTAGCGAGCCACAAGCTTCACGACTTCTTTCGGTCTGATAGGTTAATATTATCTCCCTTATTAGAGACAAAAGACAGCCGTTGCTGTTTCGGAGCTGAAGGACCAGCGTTCTAAAAGTAATGGAAGTAACTGATGGCTTGTAGAAAATGTGCTTAAGTATTTGATTACTCAAACAGCAAACTAACACGTTCGGTTACTCGTTACTGCAAAAAGTAATCAAAGTACTCTAACGCGTTACTTTGAAACGTGTTGTAGGCCTACCCAACTCTGCTTATCAGTTACTATAAAAGTATCAGCAGAGCTTTTGAAAGACATCTAGGAGAATCTCCAGAACACTGAATATAAATGTTGTGTTTTTAATATCAGTCAGCTACTCTTTCATTATGGTTCTTATCCATATTCTCATCAGAATAGAACTCACTGTCCCCATCAGTCGTCACAGGCTGCAATGTAGCCTGCATTACAATAACAACCTTCAAATGTGATATCACGTCTTAATACTGTGTCTTAACAGATTTCAGTGTGGACACGCAAACTTGACAAACATAAAACATTGGTGGTGTCCCGCTGTGCACAGTAACAATGTGCGAGGAGTGGTAAAAATTGAACTGTGCAATTAAAAGACTGAAGCAGGGTTACTGCACCATACTGATTACTGATTTAAGAAAAATGCCAGTGAGAGCAGTTGTTTCAGACATGTATGAATTTACCTTGATGTTTGGGAAACAGCAGTGAGCTCCCTTATTATGTCTTATTTCATCCCTTCATGGACAAAAACTGTAGCCTGACCCACTTTATGTTAATCCCACCACATTGTAAAACAAAGTCATATATCTGTTCAAAACTCTTTGTGTTATGAAGTGGTCAGAAACTTAAGGCCGTTGCACGCTGAGTCCATTTTTTTAAATGCATTTTTTAAATCCATCACCAGAAAAAAAAAAAAAAAAAAGATACGCACAGAAACCTGGCACGCTGACTCTGATGCATTGCATCGTTTTATTTGTTGCAAAAATACGAAACAGAATGGAAAGACAACTTGCTCCCTTGCTTCTCTCTGTTGGAGTTGCCTCCCTGCCTGTCACCACTCTCTCTTCATCTTGCATTTAGCACAGCTGAAGGGGCTGAGCTATCCACCCTTTCTGTCTCCACACTGTCATGCTCTCTGTCTGTGTGCCATCTTCACCCTCTGTCACACCCTTGTCATCATCATCCACTTGATAACTATCTGACCTGTTGAAAGTAAGCTATCTGAGTTATGAAATAATACTGTGTACCCTACTCCTCTCTTTTAGTACCGATTTGTGTGCCACAGGTTATGCCACATTTTCTTTGCAGCTTCTTGGTCAAACAACTCTCTAAAGGCTTTTCACGTAGGCAAAGATAGGAGAAAGTTGACCTGTAACAAACATTTTAATGATGGATGAAAGTTTCTGAGTCTGTGCAAACATAATTGAAATGATATGAGGTCGTATTTATTTTTCAAACGTGACAATTTGGAACAAAAAAAACAGTCTCAATGTGCAAAGGCCTTTAATCAGAAAATGAAACATTTTGTGATCACTAGGTGGGATAAATACTCTCTGACACCCTCAGAAACACAGCCCTAAAACATACCAGCTATGCCAAGTTTTATAAAGAAATTGAGAGGAGTTCTGTTTCTGGACAATGGACTATTTTCTTCTTTTATACCTGTTTTGGTCTCCACCATCTCACAAGGTAAGTGTCAGGGTTTTCTTGGTCATAAAGGGACTTTAAATTTTATTATAGTGTTTCCCAGCTTAAACAGAGTGAATTTTTACAATTGAGTTAGCATGATTGACAGAAAAATGGGCAGTCCTCTTGCTTTTGTATTTTCTGCATTGGGACAACCAGTAGGAAAGCTGAGATGGATTCACCTCACCCGGTGCCAAAAGATAAAGGGGTTCTAAGAGTAGATAAGCCAACAAGAGTTAACAGGCACCTATGATAATGACAATTATCAATATGATGTGCATCCAGAAAAGTATTTCTATATCCATACATGTAGGATTGTCTGAATATATTGCTATGCTATCAAACTAGTTGCAATGCCACATTCTAGTAAGCACAGAAACCTGCGTCAGCCTTGTATGTTTATTATTTTCTGAGGACTTGTCATTTGACCGGGTAATCTTACAAGGACTATCTGGTCAAAAAAGGCCAAAATACAAAATAAAAAAAGAACAGACCAATGAGATAAAAGCAAAACAGATCACACAACATGTAAAAATTATTTCATAATCCATCTAACAATCATGTATTAAAGAACTTCTACACCAGCTTAAGTAAGGAGGGTATCAGGGAAGGATAAACATTTGTCTTCCTGAATGACAAAAACTAGCATAACACCACTATCACGATTCCCTTGTGAATACATTTTAAGTTAACAATATGTCACTGAATCCTAACTGAGCAGACAGATGTTGCGTTTTGTGTTGTACTGAAAATACAAGAGCAGTTACAAGGCCTCTGAAATAGTTCTGAAGGTTTACAGCATGTCGGCATCTTAGCATAACGAGAGCTGGATATGGTGTGCCAACAGAGTGCCTCTTCATTCCAAAGACAGTTGCCAAACCCGGTGTGTACCCCCAAAAGTCTTGCTGGCCAACAAGACTGCCAATGTGTCTCGGATACCAAGATACAACTGGCAGCAGAACTAACACTGCTACACCATAACCAGGTCTCTTGACACATCCATGGTTAAAGTTGAACTGAAATTAAATTCATTTTTGCTAAGTAATCGGCATACTGTACTGTACAACTAATACTACTGTGGGCTAAATGCTATTGGTGTTTGTTTTGACCTATGTAGGCTACTTATTTTTTTTCAATTGGAATTTCCAAAAAGAAGAATTAATTAATTTTCATTCATTTTTTTCTGACATGATGGCGCTTCAGTTTTCTTGTCATTTCTGGTAAGCTGAGCACTCCAATATCTAGGGTAGGCACTAACAATGCTCCCTAATAGCCTAGTACTTAAATTCCAGCAGATATAGGCAGTTACACTGAAGGGTTGATGTTATTAGCTATTTGTAATTTGAGTGATTGAGTGATTTGAGAACTGCATACACATTACTGTGTGATTACAAGTTAGGGTTTACAGACTACCTGTTGCTGTGAGTTTCGACAGTCTGGTCATTTACCATAACCTAATTCATACCCATAAAGACAGACAAGTAACGCTAGCAAGACCCTCTTCTTTCTATAATGCAAGACGAACATGGACCTTGCAGGAGCTGTGGATGACAAAAGCGTCGAGAGGGGATCAGTGCTAATGTTAGCAAGCTAGGCTAATTAGCTTCCACTTACAGAGTAAAAAGCTAGTCAGTTTATCTTGCTAGCTTCCACTTCTGAATGAAAGATACATTTACACAGTACAATGGGTTTTCCAAAGTATTTAATATAAAGGGACAGAGGTCGTAAATTACTCACAGTAGCTAATTAACATGTGGGCTGGTTGGGGAAATCGTCTATGTATTAATGTAAATAAATCCTCCTTCTGTGATGTATTTCAATGGGTAGTGGTAGTGGAAGTTGACATGTCCCCTAGCAACATCGGCCCTCGAATATCAATCAACTGCTGCCAAAAGACAGGTTCCACTTATACGTCGGTAACAGATTTTATCCTTTTCTTGGAAAAATTGAAATTATACACACCGCTGCAGTATCATTATAGCCTGTATTTCCTTGTACAAAAAGTGCTAATTCAAATTTCAGTTTAACTTTAACATGCAAAAAATGAATTTAATTAGAATGCTAATAGGTTTTTTAACAACTATACAGCAATAGTTAGACCAGATAGTAGGCCTATGTTAGCTAACAATCTAATATCTAAACATAAAATCAGTCATATCTATCAGTGATGAAGTGACTGGTTGAAGAAACAGATGGTATGTTGAATGCAGTTGACAGTGTTTCTCAAGAGCTGAAGACTTCAAACATGGCTGCCAGAGGTTGCACAAGTTCTCTGATGCATGACGCAGCTCCTCTGTATGTGTGGTAGTACCCCAGATTTATTACTTACCTGCAGGAAATATACAGTCTGGTATTTCATAATGAAGGACAGATTGTCAAGGGAAGTATTTGTAAGTGAGATAACTTCTAGTTCACTGTCATTCACAATTTGCAAAAGAGCTGGCTCTCTGTTTCCATTTAGATTATTAAATCATCCTGTTCTCAGTTGACAGCTGTGAAGTCCATATGCTAACAGGAAAAACATTTGCTTCACAGATAATATATTTCTAAAACTAGAGCTTGGACTGTCTATGATCTATAAGTGGCATGCAACACAGTGCCACACTGGCATGTGCATCTGATCATCAAATACGTCGAGCAGAGAAACAATGACCAGCCTGACTAACATTACAATTTTAGTAAAGTTTGAAAATGATCCGATGTGGTTCCTGAAATCTACAGAGAAAAATCAGCTGGAAAACAGTAAAGAAAATGATTTGCTCCTCTGGAAGGCTCATGTGTGTTTTCAGTACCATGTATTGAAAAGTACAGGAAATGTGAAATGTCGTAGCTGCTACAAATTCTGTTAAAAACAAAAATACATAAAGAGCATAAGCACGTAAAGCAGGAAATTCTCACAGTCCCCAGCCCTAGTAATGAGCCTGTGTCCATCAGTCTGTTGATTAAGTGTTCATCACTGAATCTGTCCATTTGTTAAGAGTCTGTCTTTATCTCCAGTCTCTTCCAAGTTCTTGTAATATTCAGTTGTTCAGCCTAATACTGTAATTATTGCTTGACTACGCTATGAAGCAAGTGTGCCTTGCTAAATTATTTATTTTTACCAAAAAGTAAAAATGATAACACTTTATCAGGTGAACAGTCGGTGCAATTAGGAACAACACATGGGCACCCATTCAACCAGTGTGGACATAACTCAAATTTGTTCAAAATGATGCTGTAACTTAAAAAAAAAAAAATCACAGCACTAGTGTCAGACACACCAGGACACAAAAGACACAGGTAAAGACATTCACAAACTGAATCACCCGAGTAACATGTTCTCCAGTCCTGAGGCCTAGCTCAAGAGCCCCTACAGATGTGTGTGTTACATATCACACCGCTGTGTGTCTTGAATTCTCATTTTCATTTCTGGGTGTCGGGGTGAACAAGCTGAAGCTGGCGGCCCTACACCTGGCCCTCGGCCCTCCTCCTTCTCCGGCTAAGCCCTGCAAGCCATGCATCAGACCCGGGGGCAGGGTACTGAAGCGGCTCGGGATTGTCAAGCCTTGGCCCGGGTGGAGCGTTTGGCTGTCTGGCTGCAGGGTGGTGTCCTTGGAGAAGAAGCTCTGGATGAGCTGGAATTTTTCCTTCTCTTCCTGTAAGAAGACGTCGACCAGAAGTTTCTTCTCCCGTTTGAACTGCTCCACGACAGTTTTGGGAACGTCAGGGATCCCCCAGGCAACCATGAGGCTGAGGAACATCACCAGATTCTAGAAAAGGGAGAGATGAAGAGAAAGGGAAGGAGATGGATAACAAAAGTGACAAGTGGAGGAATAAAGTAAGTTTTAGATCTCTTTTAAAGCTGTCATTGGTAACTTTCCTAATTATTTTTTCATATTTGCTTTAACTGTCACTCTGTCCACACAGTAGTACATAAGACAGATAATCTGTGAAAAAAAATCCAGTTCCTCTGCTTCCTCATAGTGCTTCTAATAACATGTTTTCAGAAACATAATTTAGCATACTGTTTAGCTGTAAAATGAAAAAGTTTGTGATCTGGCCAAAAATGTTGGACACAGTCTAGCTAAAACTAAGTTCCACCCACAGAGCAGAGCAAACTCTCTCATTTTACAGCTAAACAGTACACTAAAATATGTTTCTGAAAACATCTGAGGCAAGAAACATGCAATGCAGTAACAGAATCTTGATTTACATTTGATCAGAGCTGCTGAATTTGACAGTTTGACCACAGTTCACAAGCAGTGATGAGTGACATGAATGACAGTTGCGTTAGAGACTCCTTGGCTCCGATTGGTTGTTTTCCGTCAGGCCCGGTGGATTCTTGGAAATGCCATTAGAAGTACAACAAGGAGGAGAAAACATGATTTTTTTCCACAAACTAACCATCTGATGTACTACTGTGTGGACATAGTGACAATGTCATCAAAATGACAAGTCTTAAAGTCTGTGAAGTTATAAGGAATCTAGGATCTAGAACAACATTTTGAGCCTTATTGTTTGTGCAGCTTGAATAAGTAAATCTCATTGGATTTTGTTGTACCTGTTTTTCTTTGTTTTTCTTCTGTTCTGGGGATAAACATGCTCTCAGTTTGAGCATTACGGTGTGCATAAAAAAAAAAACTGTATAATGTTGCCATGGCTAAAATTTAGCCTTTATTTGGGCAAATTGGCAACACTGAAGGACTGCGAAATTAGCTATTAGAACTTCCTGTTTCAGTGTAACCATGGATGTATAGACAACTATCGATGGATTACTGTGATAGGAGAGAAAACTTTGAACGTGATGATTCTCAAGCAAGCTCTGGGGTTATAAGGAGCGTCTTTTTTCTTTGATTTCTATGCGGATCTATGGAGGTTGATTCACAAGGAGTAGATATTTTGTTGTGCTGGTATGCAGGCTAAACTTGGGGGGCAACCTACAATAAACTACAGTGACTAATTTCTAGGGCTATTCGTCAGAATTGTCAGTCCAATTAGATTTGGCTGGTCAATACAAATATTAGATGATTGGGATTTGAATTATTTTTTTGTCCATATAAAGTTTGACCAGGCTCAGTGGGGCAGCCTGGCCTGTGGAGCGTTTGCTTAATATGGCCGACAAGCTAACTGTGCTATCGACCGATTGGAAATGTGCGATTACATTTTTTGCTGACACTAGATATCAAGCAAAAGCCAGAGACTGTGTCATATTAAGTTGCTGTGAGCTGTAACATTGCTGCTTCTAAGCAGAACAGAGAGGGTAATGTTATCTCATGGCCTTACAGTGCACAGTCTCTCCTTCTCTGTGCCGCTGCATCATGTCAGCAGCTGTCTGTACCAAAGAGTGGATAGTGCCGGTGCCCCATGTACAGAGGCGATGCCTCGCTACAGCGGTCACAGGTTCGACTCTGGCTTGCAACCATTTGCTGCATGTCAACCCCCGCTCTCTCTCTCACCCCATTTCACTCTGTCCTGTACATTAAAGGCAAAAAGCCCAAAAAAAATAATCTTTAAAAAAAAAAAAAGTCTCGTGAAAGTCAAGCGCACTCACACTCAGCAAAATCTGGGGTCCAAAACTTCCCCAGAACTACACTGCCAAGCACAGTGATGAGCCACATAAAAAAAGACTGCTCAACTTGAAGCAATTTCAGTCAACTGAGGGGTGTCCCACATGATTTAAATCTTTCATTTTCAAGGGGCTGCCCCACTAATTCAGCTTTTTTTTTTATAACTGCATGCACCTGTCTCTCTCACCTTACTTCATATATATCTCTCTATGTCCTCCCTGCAACCTTCCCGCACAAAATCTCTGATCTAGTCTGATCTGATCTAACTTTTGAGGAATTCTGTCCATGTGTCTGATACTAGAGAATGATTTATCTGCAGCAGTAATGAAGGAAACCTTTCCAACAGCTTAGTTGTTGAAGGACATTTGGTAGACATATGTAAGTGAAGTGTGCAGGCGGACAGACGGATGTTTATCAGATGAGCTGCTCGCTATCTGCCTGAGTCATCTGGTAATATTCCCGATCATGATAAGAGTACACTGTGATTCACCTAATTGAAAGAGACCAGCCCACACAAATGCACGCACAATTACTTTATCTGTCTTTTTATTGAACAGATCGGTTACATTTAACTGCAGCGTATGCTTTCAACTACACTGCAGAGTAATGAGAGAGTGATGCCGCTGAAAAGTTCCAGCCATGTGTGTGCACCTGTTAAAGATGTCTGACTGACTTCCGTATGTCTGTTGTGCTTTAAAACAGTCTTAAATGTCTGAACCCCGGACACATGAGCTGATAGAAATTAACCAGTGTACACAATGAGCTCATACCTGGAACAGTATGACGAAAGCCAGTCTTGCAGCCAGGACACACCAGTACTGTTTGGAGAACGTGTACGCTTCTGAAGACCATGGGGGCTCCCTGTAATCTTTATACCTAAGAAAAAAAACAGAGTGTGGATGATAAAAATGTCTATTGTTTCATTGTTTCATGCCTGGTGGAGCTTTGTTTGGAATCAAGTGCATGAGCAGAGTGAAACACTTAAACAAAAGCACCACCCCATAAAACACGGAGGGCGCCCACACTGTTTGACTGGGAGATGCAGTGCAGAGCCTCAGACAGACTCTCCTCCCTCCTGACTTATCTGTACCTGGCTGAGATCTAGTCTCATTACAACATCCCTCTCCTCCACACAGCTTGGGACCAGACTCAAAGTGCAATAAACTTTATTAGGATTCCTTTCCTTTGTTTTCTTTGTAGTAAACACTATTTATTGTGCTGGCAAAACAAACAGCAGAAAACTCGAACCACATGTTGAGGCAACGAATTAAAGCAGAGATAAGGAATCAGAAAAAGACAGGAGAGGAGAATAAGAAAGCAAGACAAAGGTAAGGAACAGAGGCAGGAGAATAAGAGGAGCATTTTGAGATAGAGAAGAAACAGAGAAAGAAAAGAGGAGATGACAGAAGGGATGATAAAAAAGAGATAAAGAGAAGAGATGTGTTTGGTTTCAAGCTGTCAGATTAAAGACTGAAAGAATTTATGTGACTGGGTAGGTTGAAGATACTGTCCTGTCCGGTATAACACACACACGCACACACGCGCGCACACACACACACGCACACACACGCACGCGCACACACACACACACACACACACAGCAGCACGAAACAGCTGTTTATCTGTTTTAGTATGTTTATTCTTCTAGTTCAAGGCTTAAGGAAAATGAGGATCTAACACATCTAACAATACATAAATAAAAACATTTGAGCCATTCCTTTATAGTCATTGATGAAATTAAGTCTTTGTATTGCTTCATTCATATTTTAGTAAGTAGTGTTTAGTAGGCCTATGCTTTGTTGTGTCACAAAGAAATAAAACAAATAAATATTGGTTCAACGTTACTGCAAATAAAGTTTCCCCTTTTGTCGCTGGCAGGCTGCGATCACGTATCCAACCAGTCCTGAATGATTCTTGTGTTGGTGTGTACCTTGTTTCTAAGTGCACAGACTGCCAGTGTGGTGCAAGTCTTTCATTAGCAGACTGTAAGAGGCAATAAAAATTAAAACGTGGTGTAATGCAACTCGTGGCAGTCGGACAGTTCAGGCGCCAGATCTGCTGCCGCTGAATCTGTTGGCTGCAGCGCAGAAAATAAAGATCAGAGAGCAAAGTACAATGATGTCAAGTTGTAGCCGGGCTGTTTGACATACACACGTAGAGAGAAAACAATTGAGCGTCTCTGTGGCTGAACAGTCTCAGGAGCATAACGTACAACTGTCTAACAATAAAGCAAGGAATCTGCCCGTCTCTCTGTCTGTCCGTCTTTCAGTGTGTCCTTCACATATCTCAACAGCTGTTCATTTGATCTACTTCACATTTAACGAGTGTATCACTGGGGATGCGCAATGTCGTAATTGATGCAATTTGGACACGCAACACATCCAATATAAACTTTGAATAAAGATGTGAAAGGCATTCTGTTGCTCTGTGCAGTAGCAGGGTGCGGCTTCAGGGCTCTGCAGAGAGTCAAGCATGTCTCACTATGTGTATTCCACCAATGTTTCTGACTTGGGTGTTTTTCTTCGCCTTACTAACTTATAACACTAATAACATTTCATTTTTTCACTGCACTATTAACCATAAACTGTGGAGTCTGAAGTGGAAAAACTTTGCTTTGTTATTTTCTGTCACTATCTACTCTGTAAAAACTGAACTGTGTTCAGTTATTCCTGGTACGAAGCCAAGTTGATGGATAAGTTTGACTGAGCTGTTTCCTGTTGGATACAATCACTCCTACGTAACATAAACAGGGTCTCGCCCTCTTTATGCTCAACTTGAGGGTTTATTTAGAATGCAGTCAGTTTTTCACATATGGAAATATATAGGAACACAGCAGGATTCAATCAAAATCATGTCTTCAGCAAAGCAGCCAGCGGAGTTGACAGCTGAGGGGGAGTTGTGTCTGCAACTGCTTACAAACCTGCTGCACATAATCATATCATAAAGCAATAAACAACAATACAGTTGTTTTCCAGCTTTTATATTACTGACTTATTCTGCACTGTAGGCTACAACACTTCCTTCTGAACACCAATCTAAGGAGTACAAAACAAACAACTATCAAACTGTAATTTTTAATATGGATATTCAGCAAAGTCAGATTGCTTCAAGGACAATCTGAGCAGCTAATCCAGAAACATCACGTTTTTTTTAAATTTCAGGTTACTAATCCGACCATCAGCCTGCTGCACAGAAGTTATGGTCTATAAAATACTTTACTCATGCCTTTAAACTGAAATATGTCGGGAGGAGAGGAGTGTGTAGTGCAGGGCGGGGAGTGACTCTGGAGTAGGAGTGGGTTCTGCAGACTCTCTTGGCTTTATGTTACGATACTTTTGGGCTTCATTTCCACAACAGCTATTTTAGAAGACAGTTTCCCCCCATGGGATGCCAAGTACAGCATATACAGTAACATTCCTTTCAAGGCAATAGTTGAGAGAAACCATGTCACTGTAAGTCATGATAACATCTTTGGGTGGAAAAAATGCATCCTCCTAAACCACTGAATGTAAAGAAGACATTGAGATTTATAGACTAAGATCAGCATCACGTGGAGATATAGATATATATGTAGAGAGAGAGCGGTCTCCATATTTATCACTCATTTAACCACATGACCCAGCAGAAGATAGAAACTAAAGAGGATCAAGATTAAATAAAAATCTGTGCCAAACATGGAAGAAGAGGCAATTAAGCCATGACATGCTTTCTTCAGGACAATTTTGCTCACTATGCTGATACCTCATGATGGGCCATTGAATGTATGGAGCATACAGTTTCTGAACTGGCAAACATTAGCCAACACAAAATACATAACTTTCACTGTGGCTGCTTGCTGTTTGTGTTTAATGTAAACCTATACTGAGTGGAGGTTATGGAGGCTGGAGCACGATTAACCCCAGCCAAGTAAGGGTCTGGGAACATGGAAGTAGGACGCCAGTAATTCGTCTACCTCAAAAACAAACTGCGCCTTTATTGCTACGGTTAAGAACCACATTTTTTTGACTGCTGACTTTGAACTATAAGTCTGCCTTTTGTCATATGACTTTAAGATCCAGCCAAAAAGCCAATTGCATAAATGCAACGTGAAGATAAAAGCTGTTGTTACTAATGTTAAGCACTGCTGGACTAATATGCTGTTGCTCCTTTTTTTGCCACCATTTCATGTCTCATCTTCACTGTCACACTGCAACGCCACACAAGGGTAAATGAAGCAGTTTTCCAGGGAAGTCATGTGGCAGACTATGTCTTGGCCCGGGAGCAGAGACTTCCTGGAGATTTGTTCACTTTAAGATTGCTTGACAACCATGTAAAACTTAAGGAAGTCATCTTAAAACTCAGTCCTGTCGCCTGAAGAAAATGGTGGCATTGCATGTTTCTGCAAACTATGGGTTAGTTATATTTGTGCATTTCATAGGTATCATATCAACGTTTCTTAAGTGACATAGTTCTGGTAACATGGAGCCTACTTGAGTTGACTTTGTCATCGGGAGTCGGCCGGGATGGGGGACGGTGTGACAAGCTGGAGACCACTGTTCAAATCAACAAAGACAATTATTGCTTTAAGCGAATATTTTATGTGTTTATGAAGATTTAAATGACCTTGCCCCGTCATACAGTAGAGATTTTCTGTCATTTTATGTTCCAGCCAGGTCACTGAGGTCCTCCACTGCTTTATTTTTAAATCTTCCTCACGTGTCCCATAAAAGTACTGGTGAAAGCGCTTTCTGTTTTGATGCCCCTATTCCTCTGTGGAATTTGCTACCTCTAAATATTAGGATGCAAGCTCTCTCTGTATTTTGAAAATTAAAGACCTATCTTTTTAATCTGACTGTTAATGTGGAGTAACATTACAATCTTGATTTTTACGTTTTAACTATAGGTTTATCTCTCCTGTTCATTTTTATTCTATCTTATTTATTTATTTACTTTTTATACTATGGATTTTAATAATCTTTGTGTTAGTTTGTCCTGGTTTCGTTGGGTTGCTTTCTTATTATTTTATTGTCTTGTGTCCGTGCCGTCCCAGTTTTGCCATGTGAAGCACTTTGGAGTGCATGTTTGAATGAAAGGTGCTATATAAATAAAGTTGCGTAGAGTTGCGTTAATGAGCCAGTGGCAGCTAATAGGGAGAACAGTGGCAGCAAGGAGCTTACTGGGCTCACTGGGAGCATAAGTTCACATGGCTGAGAAGGAAAGACAGAAAAATGTTCTGCGACATCTGTACAAAAGCTAACATGAGTAACGGATTTGTCTGAGGGTGCACAAAGATGCAGAAAGTGCAGAAATTGACACAAAACAGCCGGAGCCACATCAAGGCTTCAAGAATGGTCAACCAGAGCATGGCTGTGATTAAACGTGGAGAAATCACAGGATGCCTGTAGCAAAGCTTTAAAAACACAACTTAACGTCTCTTATTTCAAAAATAAAATTACAATGACAGATAATAACTGATTATGATGGAATTTTTACGTCCCTGTCTGTCAAAACAACGGACAATCAGGAATGAGAGTGGTATTAATAAGCTCAAGCAACTCACATCACATCATTTCTCACATCAAAATCAGACCTCTCATTCCTTCACACTCAAATCAGCTAATGAACATAATCTACAACTATCAGAGTCTGAAGATGGCATATTTCACCAGAACTGTAATATCAGGCTATAAATAAATATGTTCTGCTTGTAAAGTACATTCTGTCCAGGTGTCTGATTTGTCATATCTCAACCATTAGCTACACTCCACCTCCTGTCAATCACAGCCCTATCAGGCAATATGTCCTTTTACACAAAGAGATTTTGACATGTCATAAAAGTAAAGGTGTAAATAATGTAATGAATGATTTCTATTCATGAGAACTGGGAATGCAGAAACACCAATGACACTGGAAACTGTCCCTTAGTATACACACAGTAGTTTATCATGTCAGATTAATGTGACGGAGTGAATCAAAGTTTTCACACACACAGACACACACACACACACACAAATCCTCTGAAGCCAAAATGGATGAAATGGCCTGATTGTCTCACTAAGTACTTGACTCGTAGTATAGAAATAATAAGAGGGAGGGCGAAATGTGTGTGTGCATTGTGTGTGTGTGTGTGTGTGTGTGTGTGTGTGTCAGCAGGGTCTTATGGTGTCTGATTCCTTCTCCTTATACAGTCATGAGTGAGGAATGCTGCCCGTGAGAGTCAGCTCGTCTCCCTCTCCTTTTCTTTGATCTATTCATCTTCCTCTCACTTTCTCGCCAATATTTGACAGTGTTCTTGTTGATCAACTTCAAATGTGAACCAAACTTTAACACAAGACCTCCCCCTCCTGTCATACTCCAGTTAATATAACTTGTCTGTGTGAAATTAAATATAACATATTTTAATCAAAGACATGTTTCTCCTTCTTTCTGTCTTCCTGTGTGTGTGTGTGTGTGTATGTGTGTTTTGTAGACGCACCATGTTTGGTTATGGAAGTGCAGCTCAGCAACAACTGGAGCATCTAACTCAATATTCTTTCAAAAGACCAATGAGATTATAGTGAGAAGTGTGTGTGTGTGTGTGTGTGTGTTCCTCAGAGTTCCTGCTTCCAATTCAGTGCCCCTTGGGATCCAGGAATATATTTACAAACAAGGGTCAGACAATTCCCATCCTTAACACACACACACACACACACACACACACACACACACACAAACAAGCCCCTCATCACAGCACATGGTCGCTGTCAGGTGACACTATAATTCACATCAATGACCTACAACAATAGTATCTTTCTATCTTATGCAAGAACATGTGCCTTTCATATGTAATGCATCTGCCTTTCAGTTCTCTGTGATCTCTTTCAGATATTCTCTTTGTTTGTGCTTCACCACAATTTGTTTTTCGTCCTCATTTTTCTGCTGCTCAGCATCACTCTTTCCCTTAGAACTGTTAAGAGCAGAAAAGGGTGACAGCAACTCTGACATCCTGATTACTTTGATCAAAAACCACTTCCATGCCTCTTCGGTTTATTACTTCCTCCTGGCTGAGCCCAGAGAGGAAGAGGAGGAAATTGCTACAAAATTTCCATGCACAAATTTCAGATTGGCCTTTGACCAATAAAGATCATGATCTAATAGTAAATGCCTTTAAGAGTCTTAACTTTGGAGGAATCAAATGAAAAATACATTGAGTTGGACTTATGGTCAGGAAAGGAGGTATCGATACGGTAACTTCAGCAGCTGTTCAGACAGTTCTGGTGCTCATATGCAGCCAAACAAATCATCAATCAACCATCTCACAGATGAAGTGTTTGAGAATAACACTGTCCTTTCGACTGAACATGGAAAAACAAACATTAGTGATAAACAATGTATAATACACTACTCATTGCATGGTCGCTAAACTTTGAGTTATTTTGTGTCACAATGCTCCATATCGGCAAGTGACCTTTTGTCTGATTTTTAGCAATGGCTCTGGGGATGGAAATGCAGGTCAGTCCACAACTTTGTCCAGATGGATATTTCCATCCATCCACTATTAAATGGATCAGCATAAAACTCTGAAGATATTCATGGTCCCTAGAGAATGCATCCTATTGACTCTGGTAATCCCCTGACTTTACCTCTAGCGTCACCATGGGGTTTTGGGAATCTGGGGATTTTAGTGAGACTTTTTAAAAACTACTGAATGGATAACCTTTAAATTTGGTACCAACATCCATGCTGCCCAGAGAAAACATCTTAATGCCGGAATCCCAATGAATGCTTGTCCATTGCGGAATGGCTGCGCTGGTTATCCGCTGCGTGCTCCGCTGTCCGTCAACACCCACCGGCTGCGTTTGCTGTGTGGAGCGGTGCAGCTCCGTCGGACAGCGGGAGTCACGAGGACCCACGAGATCTCGCAAATTGATGCATAATCATAATAACAGAACCACAAAACCAGAGGAGTAGTGGGAAGACGTCTCGGTGCACCTCCATGATTAATATCTCCTCGTCCATGGTGTCAACGGGGTGAAATGACATCTGAAAACCTCTGACCTGTTGACTTCAGGCCTGCCTCTGCCCATTATGACGTTTTCAAGGTGTAGTGCAAGGAAATATGATCCGCACTGTGTATTTTATTTTGAAAATTAACCGGTTTTATTTTGTTTCTGTGCACGACTTCCTGCCCCGCACGATCTGCTCTGTGCTGAATTGCTGCATTGTGCTCCGGCGTCCGGCAAAAACAGAAGTCCTGCGTATCTGTTGCGGAGGGCTCTGGAGCGCCGCAGCTGTGATGGAGCCGGAACGTAGCACAGCCGCAGCCGGTGGAGGCACATTGACTAGAATTGAAACATATTGCCTCTGCTGTTCCGGAGCGCAGATGCAACCCACACACATCTGGTGGAATTTGGGGGTTAAGCCCCGTTTCCACTGAGCAATACGTTACGGTACAGTTCAGGTAGGTAAGCTTTTTTCCCATTTCCACTGTGAAAAGTTGTGGATGGTACCAATGGAACTGTTCCTAATTGTTACCATTTTTACCATACCGCTCTCTAGGGGCACCTAACACACAGATCTGGTACTAAAAGGTGGAGCTGTGAACACTGCAGTCCGTTGACTGGTCAATAGTGAACGATCACTCTCCTCAGGGCTGAGTTGTGGCTGGTTTTGAGGCTCATGTAACCACTGTCTATACCGTCAAGTTTTATTAGTAGACTCTATCTATAAAAATAAAGGATGTTTTGTTGCCTCTTGCAGGGGGTGACTGCCAGTGACTTTTAAGGTGAAATGTTAACTTGTAATGTTACTCAAGGCATGAGGTAAAGATATGAATCAATCAACACACCTTAAATATTCTACAACATCTTTGACCATTACTCTAGTTGTTATATGGCATGCACTTGTAATATTGAGTGGATCCTCCAGTGATTATATATATTAATTTCTGCCAGGTTATGTGAACGTTATATATTCTAATCCTCACTCGGAGAAAAAGAAAAGCGTCATGGAAAGTTGTTCCTGTGGGCTCCATCAACACCAAACCCCTGAGCTTGCCTTACAAGGACTAAATGCACAAACTGGCTATTTTTACATATACCTTGGAGAGAGATTCTAACTGCAGCCTGTTATGTTTTATTCTGAAAATGTCGGTGTGCAACCTCGTTCTGTGGATGATAAAAGAGGCACAGACTTCCATCTGTGTCACAGGTAATGAGGAAATACAGTGAGTGCTGGATGGAGCAGTGAGTGACAACATTTAAAGGGAAATTTCGGTTTATTTCAACCCGTCTCCTATCGTCCTAAATTTGTTTCAAGTGACTAGTGACATAGAAATAATAGTTAGCATGTTAGCCGTTAGCCTAGATACAGCCGTAGCGTCAGACCTGTTAAAACGTAAGTGAACGGGCATACTTCAAGTGCAAAGTTAGTCCACTAAACAAGCTTTTCTTCCACAAAGACCGCCTCATATTGTTAGGATAAATGTCAGAGAACATATAGAAAACGATATGTAAACGTGTTGTCTTACCTTACCGGTGTGCTGCCATGTTTGTTTATCCCTCTAGCTCTGCTTTCCAAAGCGCGGCCAAAACATCGTGAGAACAAGCAGCGATCTCATAGCATGCCTGAACAAGCAGCAACAGCTGGAAGGCAGAACCGAACAGTAGCCTGAAAAGTTCATTCATTTATTTAATGAAAGATTTATAGAATAATGGCTGACTTTTTGCCAGACTTCGACTTTGTGGAGGAGGAATTTGATATTGCAGAATTTGATGGCCGCCCTTATTTATTTGAGCCAGAATACACTGACAAAGAGCTTCGTGAAATTGAAGAACGGAGGAGGAGAGAGAGAGAGAGGCGCAACAGGTAGAGGACGAGAGAGGAGGAATGGCTGCTGCAAGGCTGCGTAGCTCTGGAGATGGGTGGTGTACCTGTGAATGCTGTGCCCCAGTGCCCACAGAAGAGGAATGCCTCTGTTGCAAGAAATGGGACCGGTTGCAGCCTTATTTTCAAGGTCTGGATGTGACCGAGGATGAGACACCTCCACCTGGAGTAGTATCCAGCTGGGCTTTATCTAGAGCTGGCGAGATATATTTCAGCTGCGCTTAGAAAGTAGAGCTAGATGGTAAACAAACATGGCACCACACCGGTAAGGTAAGACAACATGTTTACATGTCGTTTTCTATATGTTCTCTGACATTTATCCTAACGATATGAGGCGGTCTTTGTGGAAAAAAAAGCTTCTTTAGTGGACTAACTTTGCACTTGAAGGTATGCCCGTTCACTTACGTTTTAACAGGTCTGACACTATGGCTCTATCTAGGCTAACAGCTAACATGCTAACTATTATTTCTATGTCACTAGTCACATGAAACAAATTTAGGATGATAGGAGACGGGTTGAAATAAACCGAAATTTCCCTTTAAGAGTACTGTTTGCGGTGCAAATGCTAGGGTCTAGATACCATGTCTGAAGGGCTAATTTTGGTTCCAAAGGTACCATACTGAAAGCGTTTGGTGGAGACGGGGCTTTAGTGACTTTGGTAATCACCTGACTTTACCTCTAGTGACACCATTAAGTTGATATGTCTGTTTTTTGGTGAAACGTCTCAACAGCTGTTGGATGGATGACACTTTGCACATAAATGTCCTTCTTAGGATTAGGATAGATAGGATTAACTGCAATAATGATATTCCCTCAAATATTTATCAGAA
Source organism: Epinephelus lanceolatus (assembly GCF_041903045.1). Lineage (NCBI taxonomy): Eukaryota > Metazoa > Chordata > Actinopteri > Perciformes > Serranidae > Epinephelus > Epinephelus lanceolatus. The sequence goes on from NC_135756.1 coordinate 27,329,031, forward strand.
TTTCAATTTGTGCAATACTTTGGTTTATCACGGAACACCAGCAAAACTAATGACATCCCATCATGTACAACCATACTTTGTTCTGTGCCAATTACTGCTAAGTACATTACAACATTTCACCAGCTAAATAAAGCTCAAAGCTCAAAGCCCAGCTGTTGCTGAGGACAGCCTGACAGAGCTGCCAGCTTGGCTGTAGACTCAAAAACTTACAAGACTGATTCATCTCACCACTGTACATTCACATTTCCAAGGTTGTCCTGATGAACCCACTGCTGATGGGGGTGCTTTGTCATTTGTCCATTAATTCATGTTTCATGTGTAAGTCCTTCAACCCCACTTATAAAATCTTGATCAATCAAGGGCAATTGAAACATCTAACCTCTTTGCTTTAGCGCCGACATGCACAAAAAAGAAGCTAGAGGTAAAGCTCAAAACTGTAGGGACATAAATTATCATACCCAGTGAGACCCCTTCATAATTCATGTAGGATGACATATTTACTACCATTATGGTCCAATGTGTCTCTGATATTTAGTCATTCATATTTATTCCTAAACTCATCTTATTCCTGAACCAAATACACTGAATAAAGAAGAAAACATATTCTACTAATGCACCGAGGGGAAACATCCTGTAAGTAATGACATGATAATCCATCCCATAATTCCTTGGATATCACTTGACTTCGAAGTGATACAAGTTTAACCACAGCCAACTTCCTGTCAGCTCAGGGAACAAGCCCTGTCTTGACATTAGCAGGTAGAAGCCTAAAAGTCTGCTATCGTTATACTTTTTAAGGTTTTGTCCAAGGAGAGACTATGATTTCTTCAACATATAAATCCTTCTAATCACCAGGGTTTGTGGTTAACTCAGCCTGTGTCTTTTAATTCTGCCTAATTTATCTGTTTATGTTGCATGTGTGTTCTTTGCTTTCTGCAAATTACTGTGAAGCTCCCTTGGCTAAATATAATTTGATTTAAAACTAAGTGACGTCAGGGCATGTCAGGAATACAGAGAAAAAAGTGTATTCCTGTGGGGAAACTGACTTTTCTCTTGCCCCCTTCACACGGAGGTCAGCCAAATGACAGTAGAGGCTGGTAGGAATTTAATATTTGCTCAATAGTACCTTAACAGGGGCAATGACCTGTATCACCTTTAAAGATAAATAATTTTTGGAGAGAGTTATAGTGGTTATTTTAAATTTTCATGTCATGTAAAAGGCACCTTGAACAGTAAACAAGTTAACTAAGTGGTTCCCAACATTTTCCTTTACCCCTGATTAAGTGACATATTTTATGAATTTCATACTGTATTCAGTGTACAGCAATAAAAGTACAGAACAACTAATAAACTGTACAGCTGATCCAAATGTTGAACCTAACAACTGCAGAAGGTTTGGATGAATTTTGAGCAGAGCCTGTCTTGTGAATTTTACATCAGAGATGAGTTTTCCTGACATTTCTTAGGAACTTTTTATACAATTCTCTGTCCTTATTATGTTTTTTTTTGTTTTGTTTTTGTTTTTTTAACAATTGTACATAATAGGCTTCTTTTTTGACAAATTCAGTATTAGCCCTGGTTGTTTTAACTGTGTTCTTTTCTAAAGCAGGACGAGGCAGTGTAGGAGAGAGTGAGGGCACTGTGAACAAAGATTGTGTTCAGGTGTTCAGGTCTTCCATCTTTTATTTAGTTGTGTTCACAAAAATGAAATGCCGAGGTATAGGTATGTATATATATATATACATATATATATATATATATATATATATATATATATATATAACTTGACTTTGTTTGTCTATAAATATAAAGTTTTCTTACACCCCTTGGGATCAAGATGGCCTTACGACCCCTACTGAGGGTCAGGGCCCCCAGGTGGGAATGAGTGAGCTAAGCGAACCTGAAAAAAAGGCAGGGCAAAGTCCTCTTAGCTGTCCTCTGAAACACGGCATTAAGTGCAACAAGCAAATACATTTACTATAAGGAAGTCTTTTTAGTGTTTAGTGTGTATTTGTGTTTTGTTAGCAGTGTTGTTGCACCACTTAATGGATGAATGGAGGCGTCTGCTGCACCCAAACCTATATGATCCACTTCAGTGCTTACGGTTTAAAGTCTGCCAGAAACTATGGTTTTGGATCAGGCCCAGTCATTCCGGCAGATGGTGAGACATTTTCAAAAGTAGTGTTTTTGTTGATGAGGAGTGGAAGGAAAACTGTCACATGTCCAAAGTATCACTCTTAGACTCTCTGAGTGAGCTTCTTTGTCCTTACATGGAAGGGGAATCAACGGTGATAAGATATCTGGTAGATATCTGGCAGCTTGTAGACATTACTACCTATGTGAAGAGGGGAGACTGCAGCAGAGAGTCAGTGAGAGTTTGGGGTCTATTTTGCCTAAAAAGTGTGGACTATGGTATTTTGTAAAATGAAGGTCATGTGGACAGATTTATTTTTAAACAGAGTTGGGAAATATCCAAGTTAAAGTGATCTTTAAACATGTAGACGGGGCCTGAGTAATGGTCATCTTTATTGGCTTATGCAAAAACAATCAATCATGGTCAGGAAACTGAACATTATTAAATCTCTGGATTGGCTATGGTCATGAGCTCTGGGTAGTGACTGACAGAATATCACATTTATCAAAAGGATTTTTGCTTTCAACATTTCTCAAACTGATCTACTGCTGCTGTTTTGTTACTGCTGTACTTGATGATTGTATTATGTAATTTCTAGATAATAACATAATCAGCATACTGTTTGTATACACTGCATCTGTACTGTTTTCATTTAAATCCTTTCTTTGCTGCATCCCAAAAAAGTGGTTAACCACCATTCGTGGCTGATATGAATTAAGTTTAAAGCTGGCCTTTAAAGAGTGACAGCTCATCCTTCTCTGGAAATCTTCTGAAACAAATTTCCTAACACTTTGACCACCAAGAAGAATTCATAGCTTACCCACATTTTTATGGAGCACTGGACTAGCAATGAGAATACAGTAGAGAAACCATGTCTGCAGATATGTACAGTGATGCTCGGCCCACTGACACAGAAACTGTCTTCAACTTCCTCACCCTGCTGTTTTTAAATGTATTTAAAGATTTAATACCTCAGTGGTTGGCCTCTGTCACACCACCCATCTATTTATCCATCCATCCAACAGCAGTGCTTCTCTACTTCCTTCCTCTCCTCTCTTATTTCTACTGAAATGTATGATTCCAGTGAATAATTTCCTGTGAGATGTTGGTGAAGATTCTCATTCATCCAGGTCATGGTAATCCTAAGTGCTATATCGAAGGCAACTGGACTTGCTCCAGTTTCTTGAAGACGTTTCACCTCTCATCCAAGAGGCTTCTTCAGTTCAAACTTACTGGTGGGGAGTCATAGGCTTTAAACTCTGTGTGGGTTAACCAGGCTGTAAAATTCCCCATGTAAAAAGAAACAAACAAAAAAAAACTATATAGAAATGAATGATATAGCAGGATAGGTTTTCCAGTGAGAAAAACGCTGTCTTGACTTTGAGACTATCTTTACAGAGGAGCTGAGTACTGATAAAGAGCTTTGTCACATGGTGCAACTTAAAAGGACATTGTCTGCTGTACAGATTGTTGAGCCCCTTGAGGCAAATTTTTGATGTAAGGCATATGGATATACAGTATAAATAAAAGTGATTTAACTTGACTTTGTTAAGATTTGCTGTTTGTCTTTTGCTGTATGTCTATTAGTGTGTAAGTTGATTGAGGGAAGCAAAAAACAAAGGCAAATTCCTTTCGTTTTTACATTTCAGGCATCATCCCAGTTGCCAGAATAAGATGTTGGTATTGCACTTTTCTGTAAATTACAGATTTGTTACATTTGTACTTTTCATATGTATCATATCAACATTTGGAGGGAAGATGGATGGGGTGTCGCCTCGACTAGATACCTGTCAAGCTGCAGCTGCTTTAAAGCCCCTAAACACGGGTGTTTTTTAATGGCCCGCTGCTGTATTTGCACCGGCTATAGTGCCGTGAAAAGCATGCATTAAGAGCGTTCTTTTTACAGAGACATCGCCAATTTCCGGCCAGGATTCCCTACCAAAAGTCAAAGCCAAAACATGATCTTTTCCTAACCAAATTCACATGGGTTTTACACCTAAACCTAACCACATGTAGAGTACAGTGTTGTTGAAACATAAAGATACAAAGTTTAAATGTGTGTAACATGATAATGTGAAAATGTAATGTATTTATGGTTTGCAGAAACATACTATGCCAAGATTTATTCTGGTGATTGGGTTGTAACTAATAAAGCTGATTCTAATGCAAAGAGACAATGCTTCAAACATGGATGTTGCTACAAAGAGAAGCTATAAATTCTAAAACATGGATGCTTCACACACATCTTCAGTGCGGCAGCACAGAAGGTCTGTGTGTATACAATGAGTACTGTGGTGAAGGTGGGCACCAAAGATTTGTTTTACAATTCAGTATCCGACCAAATGTCTCCCCTCCTGGTCCTGAATTATAATGTTAGATGATGGCAATAAAAGTGTTTTTGCATAACATTATGATGTCATAGTGAAGTTGACCTTTGACATTTTGGATATAATATTTTTATCCGATTTATCTTAGTTTATTCTGTTCGACATTTGAGTGAAATTTTGACATAATTAGCAAATGGATTCTTGAGTTACAGACAAAACGTGTTTTGTGAGGTGACCGTGATCTTTGAACACCAAAATCTGATCAGTTCATCCTTGAGTCTAAGTAGACATCTGTGCCAGATATAATCAAAATACCTCCGGGTGTTCTTGAGATAACTTGTTCACTAGAATGGGACGGATGTGAGGTTACAGTGACCTTGACCATTGACCACCAAAATCTGATTACTTCATCTTTGATGCCAAGTGGACATTTGTGCAAAATTTGAAAAAAAGTCCCTCAAAGCTTTCCTGAGATATTGTGTTCACGAGAACCCGCCAGTCTGAAAACATAAAGGCTCTGCCCTCGGCTGTCGCCGGCATGGAGGCATAAAAAAGAAAGAAACAAACTGTCTGGAGCATCTGACATACTTTGTGTTACAGAGTTGAATCATTTGCCTTAAGCAGCTAATACACTGCCTGGATACAGCCTGTACATACACTATACAGCACCACACATGCCATTCCAGGAACATCCTCCGGCCAATTTCATGCTTATAAGCATTCAAGGGCGTTCAGTCTCTTGACGCGTTTCGGGCGTGACGTACCACACTACATTTGCACAAAGACTGTATTCTTGCATTGTAATTCTACGACTGTCTTATGTAACAGCAGGTTGACCTCTGTCTGTGGGTGCCGGCATCCATGACCTTTTCCTCTACAGCGCTTTATATTGATATTATGAAAGAGATGCTTGCCATTGGCATGAGTGAAAATGCGAAGATGATACAATAGTGCACTGTCTCTTGGAGCTAATGATTTCGAGCGTCATTGGAGCTGTGAAAAGAACTTTCACATCCGTTCTTGTTGTCTTAGGATTCAAAGGGACTTAGTAGTGTTTGAGTGAAGGTGTGAACGTCAGCCTTAACCCCATCTGCATCACCAACCAAAATCTGATATTTTGTCATCTTCCGTGTAATTCTCACATTCAGTGGCTGTTCACGACATTCGTGGCCAACTGAAAAAGCTGCAAACCTTACTAACAGCACAGTGCTCACTGAGACTGGTTGGACACCTCTCAAGTACGACCACGTAGGTCATACACCACAAATGCAGAAATAATGACTCATATTTACTCGGAAGTCAGGCAATGTAGTATAAAGAGCAACAAAGTCTGCTTACCATTGGAGGGTGGGTGGATAGGTCAAGCAAACTCAGGACTTTAATATAGAGACCAGTGTTTCTGTCCTAAGTCAGACCAAAAGTCAACGTTAAGTTGTTTTAACAATATAACGTAGGTAGTCGATGTACATCACATTACTTTAGTATCAAACATACTTATCTAAAGCCAGTGCTTTATCTTTTTTCTAAACCTAACCAAGGAGTTTTTTGCCTCACAAAACTACGCAGTAGGAAAACACTCCTGTGGGACGTATTCAGAGGTAGGAACATACGACCTATGTTGTTGCATGGGCTGGAGGACTTATGCTCAACAATCTTAGGGGGAAAAAAAATTAAGAACTAAGTTTCTCTTCTTCCTACATACATTATGCAAATCTGAAAAATCATCAACTCCATCCCTGCTCCAACACAAATTTGTGCAGTTTATTTGCTAAATGCAGAAAGACCTTTGCTCATCTATAATGAGATTTCCTGTGGGCATGAAATGCTTTGGTTTTAAAGTATATGCACAGTGTAAAAACCTATTCTTAATCCCTTGCAAATGCCCAACCTGACCACACAGGTTTACCTGAATTAATGTAATCCCAGTCCACCATACAGGTTTGTGCACAATTCTCTAATTTGTTTATATCTACAAGTACTTCCTCAAGCAATTAGTAAAAGGAGTTATTACTCATAAAATACATCAACTACAAATGCTGTGATACATTGCATTGGTTAATTGCTGTGCAATTCTCTATGTATATGTATCTGTCCCTATCAAATAAACATGAAAATGAAACTGCTCATACACATCACTGAATATGATACTATATGTTGCTTTATGCAGATGATATGTTATTATATGCATCAAATGCTGATATCTTAACTCCCACTGCACTCACTATAATTAAGCGTTTTAGTACTTTGTCAAGATACAAAGCCAGCTATGTCTATAGTTCTGCAACCATGGCTGCTTTATTACTCACTCTGCTATCACAAAAACACAATCTCCTGGATTGCTTTATGGCACAAAACAGAGACAGTGTTGTGTTCTTTAAGTGCAAAAAAAAAAATCAGAGATCTGGTGACAGCAAATGGTGAACAGTAAAGGGTTGTGATTATTCCATATTGCTTCTGTGTGAATGTAAGAAAGTGCATATAGTATTTAGGGTGTTGCCAAGAGCTCTCTCAATATGAATAAAGGCTTTTAAGGAGAGAAACAAATCAGTTGTAAATACAGTAGACATTAACTCAATGAACCAAAGAAGAAACAGAGACATCCCTCTGTCTAGCCTTGAAATTAACGTGACGATGGCAGCTATTCGTTGTTGATACAGACACTAAAGGGGTGTTTATGTATTTGTTAAGGTCTAAGCTTTAAGTTCTGTCAAAACAAAGTAATGCTGTTTTAGAAACTGAGACAAAATCCCCCAAACTAAATTCCTGTGATGTAAAAATAGATTAATTGACTTGACTGTTTCCTTGAATGCACACTAAGTACTCTGCTGGCAGTAAAAGGAAAGACATATCGGAAAACTAGAAAAAAACTTGGGCTGTGTGTGCAAGTAAGTGTGTGAGTATGCATATGTATATGAATATGTATCTATATTTCATGACAAGCAGCTTTTTTTGATTAATGCTGATATTGATTTGTCATTTGTATTTAATGCCAGTCACAAAGGTAGTATAGCATATCATGACTGAAGTACTGTTCTCAATATCTTTACTTGTAAGTGTGTGCATGCATGCTTGTGAGTGTATTTTTTACCGGCAGACAGTGATATTTCCATGGTCTGAGTTCTGCGGTGCCGTGCCAGGTTTAAAGTTGGACACATTGAAGTACGAGAGTGTGTGGTCGATGAAGCCGTGCATGGTGCCAGTCTGACTGAACATGTACTGGTATACGAGGCGAGGAATGAAGTCTGATGTGAACGAGATGACAAAGGCCTCCACAGAGAAAGAGAGAGACAGAGAGAAAATGACACATTTTTGACATGAAAATTAATTTAAAAAAATGAATACACCATGAAACAATAGGCTTTATCTTGTTATACTTGTGATTTGTCATATCTCTTCCTTCCCTTTATGTAAAAGAGTTGAAGGAGTTCAAACCTTATTTTCAGAATTCAAAAGCACAGCTCCCATAAAATATTAATTTTAAAAAATATTTCAGGAATGCATTGAAACATATTCATTTAGTAATATTAAGTAAGGTATGTAGAACTTATAAGATACATGCACAAAAGGGAAATTCTGCTCTAGGTATTCCACTGCTTTTAAGCTCCTGGGCAGCTTAAGCGCTTGTGTATGTGTCCAATGCCCCATAGCGCTAGAATAAATAAAAACTCCTGCTGCTTGTTTTTCTGAATCCTACACAAATCTCTTTAGTATTAAAAGTAAACGGAATAGGATTTGGTTAGCTGGCCAAGGACAAATCCCAAGTAGAACTTTCCTGACTCCACAAATACAAAAAACACCGTGACCTCTACAGATCAGCATGTTCAGGTGTTTCAGATGATTCTGGGATCTCATAGGGTCATCACGGATGACATCCCAGAGCAAACTGTGATTTTAACATCATCTTTACCATCTTAGTTAACCTCTGACCATAATTCCAGTCTGTGATGTTTGTGATTTAATAAACTCACCTTGTTTAGGTGGAGCCTTTGATCAGAATAGTCACTCTTATGACCCTTACTTATTACTTATTGGACTCACTTCTATAGTGAATTAATTGGTGAAAATAAACTATTCCCATTTTTCTCAGCCCCTTGGAATTCCCTCAAGGGACCCTGGGGGTCCCACAACCCCTGGTTGAGAACCACTGTTCTAATAGTTCAAAACTGCTAGCTTACCTGAGCTAATTAATAAAATCTAACAACCAAAATCTTTTCAGATGGAGGTTATTGAAGCAATATTTTAATCAGATGGGGGTCTGTGACCTAATGTGATTCAATTTAATTAAATTTTCCTTTACAAGAAAAAGGCTGAGAACCAAATGGATTTCAAATGGATTTCTTTGGCACTTTGAGCACCACAAGCTGAGTCCCTTTTAGTTCCATTATATTTGAGAGAAGACAGACATCTCTATGTTCAATATCTCCAACGCTCAGCAACTCACACCAAAACAATCTCGATTGATAAATAGCACTACATGTAAGATGGAAAATATGTATTCTTGATACTGGGGAGAATTGTCCCTTTAAAGTGCTTTCTGTAGAACCTCACATTAAGTAGAGTACCTACTGTCGAATACATGCATTTCTTGTGCATAAATGTGCCTTTCTCCCTAATTCAATTAACAGATGGTATAAAGCAGTACATTGCGCTAATACTTACATTTATGATGACTGAGAATTTTCCCATTCCACTCAGTATGTTGTACCATATACCTGTAGACAGAAGAGTAATAGAGAGACAAGGAGAGAGAATGGTTCAAGTGATTAGTTAGGACAAAATGTGTATTAAACAGTAAAAAAAAAGCCGGACAGCTGGTGGATTTGTTCTCAGAACTCTACATAAAGCATGCAATTCAAAAGCACAACTGCATTGTTGTTCTGCCCTTTGTGTGTGCAAAATTGTGTCCATGTTGTCACTCCCCAGCGTTTTCCTGACACTGCTCATTGGGAAGGAGCTGCTAGCTGTGGTGGTGGACGCAAAAACACGAAAACATGATACGCCCTATCTAGAGCCAGTGTTTGTCTTGTCCATTCTGAGGTACTGTAAAAACATGGCGGTGCAACAAGACGATCTTTGTACATGAGGACCTGCTCCCTATGTAGATATAAACTGCTCATTCTAAGGTAACAAAAACAGCAAGTCTTATTTTAAGGTGATAATACACTAAAGTAAATAAACTTATTAGGGGTGTAACGGTTTACAAAATTAACAGTTCGGTTTGATTGCGACTTGTGCTTCAGCTCATGTTTTGGCTGGGGGTCATGAATTTTACTGTGCTACAGGATTAGCTGCTAAGAAGCGTCTGTAGCTGTGTGGTGGCTCTGTGTGGTTTTATCCACAGCTCTGTCACCACAATCCTCAAAATTCACAATAAAACTAAAATGGCTCCAAACACCAGACCTGTCGGTTACCAGAGGCTCTTCTATTCCTGGTCTGGTAATGACCTTGTTAACCATCTTCCAACGAGCTAGCTTAGCGTAGCTGCCTCCCAGTATGTCTCACTGCAGTAGAATGTTCTGGTTTGGGGATGGGAGGGGCAGACAGCATGTTTCCTCGTTGAGTGCAGTGGCACTGAGAACATTATCTTAAACACAGTTTAGGTTGTATATTTTCTTTCCCAAATGTAATAGGATAGTTAAGTGTATTGTTCGGTCTGTAATGCATACCCAACCAAAAGCCTCGTACCTGTGGTTCAATACGAATAAATGCTTTGTTACACTCCTAATTCTTATTATATAATGTTCCATTTCTGCCAGCATATCCCCCTAAATCCTTCACACTGGACCTTAAAGTGACCACCAAAGTTATAACAATCCTTCTTGAGGGGGGGAAATTAATCTTTCTACAAAATTTCATGGCAATCCATCCAGTAGTTGCTGAGGAATTTCAACTAAAACCACAAATATCAACTTCATACCATCTTGAGAATGAGACCCCATGTCTCAATGAGATTACATTTTTATGTGAGGGTTAAATAAGACAAATGTTGGCTCTAGAGACAAAAAAACATGGGATCACCACAGTGATTAGGATTCAGCCTCTGGGTGCAACATAAATGTCTGTACATAAACACATGACAATCCACCAAAAGTTGTTGAGTTATTTTGGTCTGGACCACAGTGGTGAACAGACAGACGGACTTGACCCCACAACTGTGCTGCTAGCATGACATGCCGCTCTTCACGTTACCCAGATAAGTTCAAAGAGAAGGTCAGAACTGGAAGCATGATGTAACATGACTAAGCTAAACTTTCAAGTGGCGTCAGTTTGGTTTAGTGGAGAGTTTTGGTGTCCAATGATGTTTCAGATGCTCCTTTCCAAGGTTTTTTACTATATTCAATACATAATATTTTTAGGGTTTTTTTGGCATATAAATAACAGATGTATTGGTCATTAGCAGCTTCCATCCAATCCTGTGCTGTATTGACTGGTAAAATGTCGCATCTATAACCCATAACAAATCTTTCCACTGCCATTATTTGATATCTTATAGAACCCTCATTATATGGGAGAATGTGGTATTATGAGTCAGCTGCGCTCTTTTTTTGTCACACTAGCTTACCAATGTCTTTAGCACGTACGGCGACAGGCCTGCGTAGCTCCGTAACAAACTTCTTGGCATCCAGTCTGATCTCGATGACGTTGTTGAGCAGAGCGAAGAGCGGAGCAAGTGGGAATGAAGCCACGAACAGAGAGACGAAACCAAACTGGATTACTGGAGAAAAGAGATAAACAATCATCAAACATCCTACAGTAGGTGTAGTCTTATTGAACGTCAATGCTGTAAGATAAGTTTGAAAGTGAAAATGTATATGTCATAAATAGATGTTGTATAATTCAACAGATGAGACCATGGTGGGGATGTTGTACTAGCTTTTGAGTGCCTGGAATTGAAGGCCATGTCTGCTCCATGCCCTCCGTACACTTACACTGGCACACGAATGGATACAGTAAATTAGGAACATATGCACGAGATCAATAACAACACAACATGAACATCCTGTTTTGTTTTTGTTTGTTGTTTTGCATTTCTAACATTGTTTCTTATCATAATTATGCTGATGACATTCAAATGTACATATCTGTATCCAAAATGAGTGCGGACCCACAGCCTCCAGCTGCTGCTGGAGTCCTCACAAACACACAATTATCACTCATTAAAATTCCATTGAAAGAATTTCTGTAATTGGCTTTATGACTGACATAGAGATGAGCCAAGTAATAATTTTCCACTGCAAGGCATGCTTTAAACAAAGACTTTCTTCAAGTTTTTACTGCAGCATGATGGAGAAAAACAAATCACACGCTTGTGAGGTTCAAGTTTACGTCATAGTAGTATCATGTGTGTCTAGTACTGTCCTGCTGTAAACATTAGAATATGTTTATACCTCTGTGACTGCCTTGCAGCAGAGTTTTCAGACAGTGGCAAATCGATTATCACTTTATCCTTTCTCCATCTTTATTTCAAACCACATCCCAGTGAGGTTACCCTAAACTCAGGCCAACTTTGAAGGTTGATTGGTACTTCCAAAATTTTGTTAAAAGCAAATTTGTTAAAGAGACATATTGGATCCACCTGACAATGAAGTGGAGATCTGAAGTTCATTTTTAAGGTAACTCCAGGAGCATCAACACCTTATGTGAGAGTCATGTACCAGAAGTTGGATGTATTTATTTTAGGGCTGTCAAAATGCCTCAATTGAAAGTAACTGAATCCGCTTTTTTGCGCCTGGAACCTCCCGTCTACAATGGGCTTGAGACATGCCCTTGTTGAGGACTTGACTCAGATTAAACTGATCCTGTTTGATTCGGCGGTGGGAACCTCTTGTGACCGCATGCCTTTGCTGATGTCGTCCCCAGCAGGATTTGTAGCCCGGACCTTCCACATGGAAGACAAGTGCTCTAACCACTACACTAATTCATCGCAGAAAAAAAAATAACGCACTAAAAACATTAATACTGATTAATCCCGTTCTGTGGTGCTCTTTGACACGGTGCGTCATTGAAGGCCACAGTGGCTTTGTCACATGATGGAGGCAGACGAAAAGACGCTGCTTGATCCCATGAATGGAGCATTTACGTTTAAAAAACACTAAAATGGAACTGTTGATAGGGGCACCATTTTCTGCAGTTTCTACAATAAGGAATTTTTGTACCATCGGATTACTACGAGCCTGAAATATCACCTCACCACAAAGCATTTAGCAGCGAGCCTGGAGGTCTGAGCTAGCACAGCCTCTGATGCTAGCGCTAGCAGCCAGCCTCATCAAAGCACACTTGACCAAACGTTCAGACGCAAACTGAGTATGTCTACCTGACTAACTAGCTCCCTTGCAAAATGGATTGTCATGGACTGCAGACCAGTTTGGTAGAGGGCAGGGGGACAATTGTGTCCAAATTTCAGCAGCTTTACTACAACACATCTGCCAAAATTAATTTGAATTGAAATTTTTAAAATAATTTGACAGCAAAAATTGATGTATGTAATCAGTTTAAATTAAGCCCTAGTATATTTGTAATCACATTTATGTTATTTCTCGTACTTTGTCCATTATGGTTAAAATAGTAATACAAAATAATTATAATGTGAGAGAATTTTTTAATAATATACAATATTCTCCATGTTTAAAAAATGGTAAATATCATGGAAAGTACACTACAATCAACAGTGTTCATTTAAAGTAGCATAGTCAGGATTTTTTGTGGCATCATTGGGCGAAAATCGCTTAAAAACCTTTGAGAATGTTGTAAATCAAGTGGTCAATTTGAAAAATAGACTTCTGCACCTACTCTTCGCTGTTTTTAGGCTTTAGAAAATCTAGCATTCCTACTAGCTCTTTGTGTGCAAATGCGTGGATGTCCAGTGGGAGTGGCTTAGGACAGACAGTTGAGAGCTGCAGGAAATACCTGTTTTTTTTTTCAAATTCTGTATTTTTTGTTTGTTTGTTTTTTAACCTTTTCCAGAAAATAGCCTATTGCAGCTTTAAAAGCACTGATGGTAAAAAATTACTGCTTTTAAAAGCAAGGAGATCAATGGATGATTTACTGCTTGTGGTGTAGAGTTTTTCCTTTACTTGCCATAGATACTAGATTACAGTAGTTTCCACTGGGTGCATTTTCTACAGCAACAAAACCATTGAAATACGATATCTAAAAACATTTGCTGATGTCTGTTTTTCTGAAAAATGCAACATGGCAGACTGCATGCAGTGAATGGTGTTATGCTACAGGACGTCAGAATGCCCACAATAAGAAAGGTTTACTTAATTATAAATGCTTTGTAAGATTCAAGCTAACTTCCTGTGTTTCAAGCAACACCTCTGTACAAGGCTGCAGCTTTTTCTTGGAAAAGAACCACTTATACCATCCATTTCTGCTGTTTGCCAGCATAAGAGAGCCTGACATGTGAGACAGGAATTCACAACATTGGAAACACAAATTTTAAGCTGCCACTAAGACGCTAACAGATTGACGTTTGTGAATGGTCATTTGTCTGGTCAGGAGTCACACTGTCTGTTCAGGCTCGCTCAGTGGTTCAAATGATGCCTTTTAAGGTTAAACACTCCACTGCACCAGCTAAACTGGGACTTTTTATGATTAGGAAATGTGTGGAACTATGTGTGTGTTATGTAAGTCAGTCTGATTAGATAAGCCAGAGACACAACATTCATGACTGATAATTAAAAGTAAAGTTGACAGGAATTTATTGTAGAGAACATCAAAATCACACACGCAAATGCTGGGTATTAGTATTAAAGGGCTGTTGGCAGCAGCTTCTTTACTCACAACCGGCACCTTAAATAGCAGTTCAATAATCAGAACCGGGGTGCCTTAAAGATTTGTCTAGGCTTGCCACACCAGCTTCCCTTTGACCACAGAACGGTTCGACATAAGCTGCAGTAAGGCTGCTCTGGAACTAGTAGTTTTTGTCTGAGGACACTAGACATGGGCAAAGTATGAGACAATGGGCGCCTGGGCACAGAAATGCAAAAGGCCCCACCACCTTTCTAAAACAGCAGTGAGACGCACAAACTTTGCGGTGGGTCTGCCTCTCTTTTATAGTTTTTTCAGCTCTCTGTAGTCTTTATGTATCTTTGTGGTCCTGTCTCTTTGAAGTTGTTTTGTGTATCCTCATTTGTGTCTCTTTGTAGTGATTTTGTGTCTTCTTTGGTCATTTTGTGTCTCTTTGGGGTCATTTTGCATCTCTTTGATGTCGTTTTGTGTCACTTTGGGGTTGTTTTGTGTCTCTTTGTGGTCATTTTGTGTCTTTCTGTAATCATTTTATTTCTCTTCGTGGTGGTTTTGTGTCTCTGTAGTCATTTTGTGTCTCTTTGTGGTCATTTTGTGTCTTTTTGTAATCATTTTGTTTCTCTTTGTGATGGTTTTGTGTCTCTCTGTAGTCATTCTGTGTCTCTTTGAGGTTGCTTTGTGTCTCTTTGTGGTCATTTTGTGTCTCTCTGTAGTCATTTTGTGTCTCTTTGAGGTTGTTTTGCATCTCTTTGTGGTCATTTTGTGTCTCTTTGAAGTTGTTTTGTGGCTCTCTGTAGTCATGTTATGTCTTTTTTGGTCATTATGTGTCCTTGTAGTCATACTGTGTCTCTTTGAGGTCATTCTGTGTCTTTTTGTAGTTATTTTGTGTTTCACTGAAGTTTTTTTGTGTTTTTATGTCATCATTTTGTATGTCTTTGAGTTTGTTTTGTTGCCCTTTTTTGTAGCTATTTTGTATCTCTTTGCAATTCCTTATCTGTCATTTAGAGTATGGAACTGGCTGGTACGTGTTAATTTGAGTGACATTTCAAGGGGAGGGCCAATGGGGCCCCTAACGCCTTGGGCCGCTGGGCCTGTGCCTGGTAGGCCCATTTAGTAATCCATCCATGACTCTACAGAGGTAGGTGATAGCAAACACAGAAAGTCTGGTTAAAAACGTATCCCTCGACCCACTACGCTGGTTGGTGTATACAGAAACAGGGCTGATCCCAGGCTTGTGGGCAAGATTAAAGACATAACCTTTATCACATTATTGCTGCTACAAACTTTAAACAAATGACCAAAACAGCATCCACCTGCTTCCTAAGAATGTGGAGAGGAAACATGAGAAAGACAAGGCAGTTTGCCTGACTCTGGCTCATGTATGTCTCTGATCGCAGCAGTGGAACTTAAGCAGTGTGGGAACGGGGATTTCCAGTGAGCGGTAGACTGACGGCTTAACCTCCGGACGCCACGCGGAGACAAAGAGCGGAGAGGAAGAAAATACGACAGTGGAGCAGCGAGCGCTAGAGGGCAAGCTTAGAATAACCTCGCTATCTACCTGAGCCGAGGTTGACGGGTTCAAGGTTGGCCCAGGCACACACAGAGAAGACACATACACCTTGACACGAGCACCAGGTCTCACAGACGAATGCATCAATACAACACACAGTTACAGACAAGCACACACACAAATAATAAATGAGTTAACACAACCCCAGAACTACCCATTCATACATCTAACAGCTATGTGTGAGTGTATGCTTGCACGTAGAGCTCAGACATTTCTGACATTCCTTGCTGTGCCCTGCAGGGACATCAGCTCGCTCTTCTTTTTTTCTCTCCCTCAACCCTCGTCTCTGTCCTCACTCCATATCACATAAAATCTACACATCATCACAATACCATCTAGATTATTCTGAACTCTGGAGGATGTTAACACAGGTCTTGATTCCACCAAACAAAACAGATCGCAGCTAAGATACAAGTAAAAGCTTTTTGCTTTTCCTAATTATAGTTGTCCAAATATCTGAAGATGTTTTCAGCAGTTCTTGAGTCCTGCAGTACAGATATTTCTAATGCACTCAGCCTGGTCCACCGTTCAGAGGTTTCTCAGCTTATTTTGGACAACACAAGAATACGTCGTCAGATTTTACCAACAAAACTTTACTTGCTATTTATAATTTAACCAAAATTGTCGTTTTTTTTTTTGTTTTTTTTTTTATGGCTTTGACCTCAGGCCAGGCTCACAGCCAGTTCTGCTAGTTCACAATCCTTCACATACAGCAGTTGCCAATTTCTGAAGTCAAGCTTGTTGCTGCATGTTTGTTGAACTTCTGCTGCACTTTGACTCCATTGACCTGGAGGAAATGCTCTGCAAAAAATCAAGCTGCGTGGCCATATTAGCTTACACTATCAGTCATCTGTACATTTACCTGCTGTATGTGAATCTGTCAACATGTTTATTTCTGCAGTAAAGTTGGTCTTTTTAACGTAGGGGTCTGTGGGTATAGACTTGCTTCTGGAGCCAGCCTCATGTGGCCGTTCAGAGAACTCAGTATTTGGCACTTCCGCATCGTCTTAATTTTTCCGCCCCAGACCCGCTTGGGTAAAATCAATTCATCAACTGATCAGTTAAGACTGTTCACATCTAAAACAGGACAACATAGGTTGTTTTCACAAGCAGAAACTATAACTAATATTGACATTTATTGTTAGGTGGCTACCTGTAGTGGCTGTGGTAATTATTACAGGAGCAAAGTCCACTTAGGGGAGAAAGGCTAAACAAACACAGGACTTTCAACCAGGAGAACGGTGTTTGTGTCCCAAGAGACAAAGTCTGCGTTGAGTTGTTCAGTTGTTCTTTAATAACCTAATGTGGTATGCTGTAGTATGTCACGTGATCCTTTTGACACTTTATTTTTAGGGCTGCCCCGACTAAGAGTTTTCCTAGTATACCAGTAGTCATTATTTAGGGCCACTACTCAGTCGCCCGCATGTTTACGATATTAATTTAATTATTAAATTATATATTTGGGGCGGGGCAACACAATGGTTTGAGTTCATGGTTTGAGAAAGAATAGTATCCTAACCTAATCTTAACCTTCATTAATATAGGCCTATATTTTATCTACAAGTGCACGTCACACACTGAGCGAGCCCCCTGTTAATGATGCTGTTGGCAAAGCAGTAATGATTGTGCTAAGTGGCTAATCGGCATGTAGCTAATTACATGTTTCAGATGATACGTCATGTTTGTAGGCGACAAATGATGACAAATGTTTGTCTGCAGAGTTTACACATCACCTTGGGTTCGTCCTTCACCTTCTCAAAATGATCCCACACTTTGGATTTCCTGCCCGACATGTTATTAACTAGCCTGTGTAATAACCATAGGTACCAGCCCTGTAAATTAACAGGACTCCTGTCTGACTGCTGATCATGGCCACTTTCTGTGTCTGTCATTTCAAATTAAATACCCACATGATCCAGTCATATAGGTTTTGATTGATTTTGATAAGGCGAAGCACCTAATGGAGTCTCACATTGCTTCTCCCTCCACTCAAGAACCATCCAGACTTTTCTCCTCCATACTGTACATCGCTGCTGCTTGTCTTTGCCATATATGCTGTTGTTGGCAGCCCAGCATGTGCACGAGCAGTTGAAGACTCCTTCTTTCTCTGATTGGTTGTTTTTGTTCAGGTGCGGAGTTTTCTTGTGAATGCCATTAGGAGCACTAAGAGGAGGAGGAGCCTGATATTTTCATATCTTATCTTCCTCACTTACCGCTGTCAGAATATAGTGACAATTTCCATAAATGTAACAGTTAGTTATAATTTATAAAAGTTGTCTACTGTAGCTTCAATAACTTTTATGACCTGCCGACTGTCATCTGCAAATGTCTGATTACAAATTTACCCAAAACACTTACATTTAAGGGTTTTTTAAAGCAGCTGTGCAGAACTTTTCGTTTTCGTTGATTATAGCGCCCCTTTGGTCGGAGTGGTATGACACCCACAGCCTGGTGTCGTAAAATTCCGACAGCAGCCGGCAATTACCGCATGCATTTGTTTTGGAGAGCGAGAGGATTAACTAACGTCAGGTCAGTCCAAGTAATTAATGGAAACAGCAAATTTACTCAGTAAATTCTCCTGTCGTGTTTCTGTTCTGATCTAATCTAATCTGTTGTGTATTTTGAGCTACTAAAGCTACCGTAGTAGTGTGAGCCTCAAGTTATTCTGCCGTGTATGTTCGGTGTAAGGAGGAATAAACAGTTAACAAGTCATCTGCTGAGTCCGCATTATTATGTGAAAAGAATACTCTGACGATTTGGGAGTTATGCCCTTTCTCTATCATTTTCATATTGAGACAGTGGTTAGCATGGCACTTGTAGGGGGTCAGTACATCTTGCGCGGAGGGATACACCGGTGAGCAACAGCTGCAGCTTGCTCTGGAACAGGTACGCTAGGTTACTCGGTAAAAGCAAACAAAGAGACGACATGGACGATATTACTCACCCGAGTGAAAGCTGTCCATCAGCTCCTGTAGGCCTGGGGCTTTTTTTTTCCAGTTCATCTTAGGAACATGAAAAAAAGTTTCAATCACGCCAGGATAGTGATTGCTGCAAAGTTTTCATCCTTGTGATGCACTCTCTGCAGCGGTTTTCCTCCTGATGATATATCTCCCCAACGATGGTAGCACCGAGGGAGCGGAGGATTCAGCCTTTCTTCTCACCTGCTCAGCATGCAACACATGGAGTTCCTCATCTGTGTAGTCCAGCTCAAACAGGTATGGCTCTGGATCTGTGTCCGCTACAAGAAACTCTTCAAAATCACGTTCAAAGTCGTCCATTGCAGCTACTGTAGTCCGGAGATATTGCTAGGCTAAATAAACAGCTGAGTTTTGTTTACAAGCTACGTCTGTGCCTGCTCACTGGTGTAGGACGTACTGACCCCCTATAAGCGCAATGCTAACCGCTGAGACCCAGCCACTGGACGTACAGACACAAAAAAGATATCGATCATGTTGTCTCAGTATGAAAATGATAGAGAAAGGGCATAACTCCCATATGGTCGGAGTATTCTTTTATGTGAAGATACACAGTGAAGACATAACATAATCCTAACACAGCAAAGCTGTTACCTGCAGCCTTCGCTTGCAAAGCTAACGCTACTAACGTTAGGTCAGTCCAAGTAATTAGTGGAAACATGCTAACATGCTAACGTTACACACAAATTAGTAGTAAAGTAAGACCTGTTCATAAATGTTCTGGTGTAACTCTGAAATTCTTATAAACTGAGGACAACTGCCTGCTGTATATTTGTGTTCATGGTCACAGTCACAGATAATTTTACATGATGCTCCTTCGTTATTTGCCATGACATCAAAAGTACAACCAAGGTCTGGTAAAACTGTTAGGTGTTATGTGTTCAGCAATGCCCGTTGTGTACTGCTTACTCGAAGAACACTGTAAACACGGCTCCTTCTTCTGTGGATAATCGCTGCAGGCCGCTGCGGGCGAGCAGAATCACTTCGGCCTCGGGTGCTGTATTCTGGTTTGCTGACTTCCGCTGTGTCCGACCCGAGTGAGGCTACGCTAAATATCCATATAGAGAAAGGCTTTTTTGTCGCTGTTGGGTTCAAATAAATATGCGGATCTTCAAGGGGGGGTGATACGAACTAGGGGCAGTTTTATTAATGGTAAAAAGTTCCGCACAGCTGCTTTAATCTTATTTTCCATTATGAAAAGTTACGGCTACGCAGGTGTTGGTTTGTTAGGACTGTTGCTGGTAGTAAGGGTAAAATAGGGATGACTGTAACTGTGTGAGTGTAGGTGTGTGTACCTTCAGACATAACAACCTAACACCTGTGGCCAGCTCCATATAGTAACTTTTCCCTCCTCCAGTAAATCAGTCAACTTTTACTGGCACATAACTGTCCCTCCTTTAAACTACTTAACCTGGGAATGACCTTAATGATGTTTAGCAGACTGACACACTGTCCAGGAAAATTAAGGGAAACCATGAATAATGTTAATTTTATTTTCATGTCATTGTAATACATTTTCCTCCATCTCATTTCATCTCATTTTTGTTATTAAGTTATACTTTTTTCTCTGCCTGCCACTCTTTGTCAGGGTGAAATTTAATGAGCCTCAGCATAACGTTTGGTTAACAGTTTTTTTTCCCCGACCATGTTTTATTTGTGCCAACAACAGTAAAGACAGACTCGTGGTTGCAGGCTGTGTCACTGCCAGTTTTCCACAGTGGGTCTATTTTCACTAATGTAAAAATTTAGGGGTTTTCCATGACTGAAGCCATGTAATGCAACAAATGTGTTTAAACTAAGTTGGACGTTGTGTTACAATTTGTTAAATATGTAATAGGACCTCTTGAAATTAAATGACTGGAACCCTGCATTGATTAAATTAGATTACATATCTTTAAGAGCCCACACTGCAGCATGTGTGGTTCTCTTCTTACTCCTGTAGACTCCCATAAATCTACAGAAGCCTGTCTGAAGACATTATACTGGAAAGCTGTTTTGTCAGCCCCTTCTTAGCCTCCCAACATGATGGCATGCTCCTCCTGACCATTTGCAAACACCCGACAGCTGGTGACAGGCCTGTACTGTATAAACATGATGTCATTTCCTATTAAATTCAGACAGCTCAGAAACAACAAAGGCGCATTTTCCTTTTCTATTTGAATAACTAGAAAAGTGCCTGAAAAAGTGAAGGCAAATCCAATTCTGGCATTTGGACCAAAGCACTGCAAAGACAAGGGCTATGAATGAAAGTGAAAGCCATTCAAAATAATGTGTCACTTGCTAATTACCTGCTGGCTTTAAACATTAAACATGTTGATTTAAATACACAGCTGAGATTGATTCTGCCTGAGAGAGGAAAATTTTTAATCTCCAGTGTTTATGTGCTTTGGTTTGTGATGGACATGGATACAATGTGTGTGTGCCCTTTTGCAGGTGGATGAATGCAACAAGTACAAACTAAATCACAAAGTGCGTTTTTTGTTGTGACCTAAAAGAGTCATGACTCATGTCTCCTGTAAAGGTTTTTGTCAGGTCAACATAAGGTATTTCAACATCTGACAAATGCTGTTAACAAGCATGGTCTTGATGAGTGTGTGTGAACAACATGCAAATATCATCAATATGCTCCTCATACCAGGTGTGCCCTTTTATCCACCCAGCCACCAGAAAAAAAATGTTGGCATTGTAAGTTTCCATAAACCTTGGATATGTTACAACTGTACATTTCATATGTATCATAGCAACATTTCTAAAATGACACAGTTGTGATTACGTGTGTTAGAACTAATATTGTTATCAGGAGCTGGAGGGGATGGTGGATGACGTAACACCTAGGCAAGAAGGTTGCCAAGCTGCAGAGTACTGTTAGAAACCCAAAACTGGGTGTTTTTTAGCAAAACATTCTCACCCTGACCTCGCACATATTGACGTGCTTATTCATGAACTTTCCACGTCCACATATGATGTGCAAGGTACCCTGGGTGAGTCGGTTCTTGACATTCTGGGACATCGTGTCAAGTTCTCTTCTTTCAAGATACACTTCCGTTTTCACAGGAGATATAACGTTTACATAGTCTCTTTCAAAATAAATGACACTGACATTTTTTTCCCTTCAACAACACACATGGGTTTACGCAACAAAATCACGTGGTTCGGTTTAGGAAAAAAGAACACGGTTTGGCTTTAGAATCTTACAGGACATGAAAACTGCTCTCTCGGGTGAAAGTCGGTGTTTGTTCGATCTACTACCCCTCCCGCCCTCCCCACACAGACATTCACCGCCTTAGCATTTGTGCTTGTCCCGCCGCATTTTCCCCTGACACTGCCGGGCGCCATTAAACTTTAACAGCGACCAGCCGCGTATCATACTGACGTGAAAGGACGCCTTTTTCGTTGACGCCGCAAGTCACTGCCCAAGTGCTGGACTTCGACAACTTCGGAGTGAGACCAGGCTCTTTTTAGCGAGACACTGGCAGCATTTCGCCCAGACTGGCTGTTTTTCAGACTGAAATCAGCAGCAATTCATGTTGTGACTGTGCCACCAAAACTGGGTGTATTTAGCAAAAAAAATTGGTAGTAGTTCCAGCAGCAATTGTGCCACTAAAACCAGGTGTTTTTTAGTGAAACACTGGGAGCAACTTCAGTGCTGAGTGTGCCACCAAAAGCCAATAAGACATTGGCGGCATTTCGAGCTACGACTGTGCCGCCAAAACTGGGTGTATTTAGCCAAAACATAACCATAACCACGTGATTTTTGAGACTTAAGAAAATCACACGTTAACTGCAGTGTTACGAAAACGTAAAGACAAGTCTCTGCATGTCTACTACATAATACTGTACAAATGTAACATATCCATGATTAGCAGACACGTACAGCGCCAACATTTTCTTTGGCAGTCGGCTTGCTTTTACCTGAGAAGGTCCTCGCACATACAGATGATAAAACGCCTCTCAGTGCCGTGAGAGATGTTATATCATTTGAGTACTTGTTTTAAAAGTATGTTGACTCAATGGCTATTCTTTACTGATGAAGTTATTTTTTTTCTCTGTGTGTGTGTGCAGACTCACTCATCTCCATGTATTCGGGCGTGAGGCCTTCAAAGGGAGCCAGGGCGTAGTCCAAGTTCCACTGCTGTGGAGGCCTCTCCTCCTCCAGCTCCTTCTCCGTTGGTGCTTTATCCTTTATCGCACGCACCAGCTTCTTCAACTTCCTGTTGGAATGGAGGGAGAGGTGGAGGAGAAGGTGAGGAGAGGAAAGAGTCAAGGTTAAGACTTAATAATTCTGTATTGTGTGTGTACACGTACTCAGTGTACAGTAAGTCCTATCTAAAGTAAAGAAATGTACATCAAATAAAAACTGTGAATAACCAGATTTAAAATGTGGTTAGATTAGTGCAGTGAGACAGTTATGTAATTGCAGACAGGGATTGAAAGTTGCTTGAACAGAACTTATTACTTGATATCACACATGGATGTACAGAAACTGTCTTGCTTGTTTAAGGTAAGTTAAATTGTATCGTTTCACTGAATCTGGTATTTCTCTAAGCTAAAAGCTGCACTTGGCACATTTTCTGCAGCTGGAAGATTAGATTTCAAATCCTGATTCATATGAAAAACAAATATGTCTCTTGAACAAATAAACTACCTGTATTTACTTTACAAGGCACAGGGCCTGCAGTGTTTATAATTTATGAATGTGAAGCAGGGTGGTGTTCACGTGTTGGATGTGTACTCAGTAAACTTTCCCTGGAACAAAAGAGGCGGACGGGGTTTCTGCTTCTAAAACATAACACACAAGCAGGTATTTACACTGGTAATGCTAAACATTTTATTGCAAGCCAACTGGACTCACAGCCAGAAGCTGACTGTTTTCTAAGAAAAGTGGTCGCTGAAGAGAGCGGCCAGCAGACTGGCGTTCAACTGAAAACTGAAGCTGTGTGATGCAAACAAACTGCTGCTGGGAAACGCAGCGGGAGAGCACAGAGAGAACCAGGTACACAAGAGTTTTACGCGTGTCTTTCTGTAAGTACATGGCCCAGTGGAAATAAGTCCAACTGGAAATAAGTGTGTGTGTACAGTATTTGTCCATATGCACTGTATATATGAACATGTAAAATGATGCATGTAGGACGACACTGATGTGTGCAATATGTGTACATTTGGTTGTATATGCATATAACTGTGTACTGCTTTAATAAAAACTCTTACTGATTAAAGCAGCTACATGCATGACTGCATTATTTAAGTGGTAATCACACACACACACACACACACACACACACACACACACACACACACACACACACACACCGCACAGGGGAGTTTGTACGGCACATTTCGAGGAGGCGGTGGAAGTATAAATGTAACTTTCCTTTAAACATTCACATATTCACATAAAGTACATGCAGACACACGTGTCCACGCTCATACACACACGCTTACAGTTTGAGGACACACACACACTGCACACACAGTCATGTTGCTGCTGCTGGCCTAAAAAGAGATTAGAGGTTTCTGATGTAGGTCAGGACTCTCTTACTCCATCTGCACGTTTCATGTATGTTCCCACCTCCTCCGCCCGGTGTTCCTTTTTTCTCTTTCTGTAGCAATAACATTGTTTTACTACCAAGACATTTATGCTGTGAAAAATTCAAGTCATCCCTCAAAAATGTAACCAGAAGTTTTACTGGGTAATGTGCCAGTTAATATAAAAACATTAATTCAACCTGCATTTCGCAATTTTTCTTGTGAATGGGGTCGCTGGTAGAGAAGCTAAAGGCTGAGATATTTATTCAGGAGTTTGGGTTTGCAAAGGACCATCAATACTGCACTTACAATGTATTAATAATAAATAATGAATTTATTTGATATAGTACCTTTCACTGAAATAAAATTCAATCATTGAATATATTTGTGTGTTAAATACAAAAATGTATATATTCATCAGATGCCAGAAACATGACCCCTAAGATGATACTGTAGCAGCAGGTGTCTGCTCTATGTGTAGGCAGGCAATTGTTCAACAGGTAAATCATAACTACTATGTTGAGGATACATAAATTGTGGGCAGTCTTTCGGTGTAGTGTTTTTGTGGATCTGTTATGTATTTTCTGCCCTCTAGTGGTGGAAATGACTTAATGCAGCTTAATTTTAAATGACAAAAATATATATTTTTGGAAGAATTTTGGCTTTTATTAGGTATGTCTTTAATTTGGACAGGTAAAGTACACAAAACCAAGTGGTGTATTTTTCCTGTTACACTGTATGTGATATACCAAAGGTTTTCAACGTCTGACTGAACTCCCTCAAAAAAAAAAGAGACACTTAACGTGTTGACAATGCCCACCCCATATTCTGAAACTGAGGTGCGCTGTGTGCTACAGCTTGTTGTTTTTTAGCCTATATTTGTTCATATTTTTGGCAAATCGGCAGTGTTGCGGAGTAGTGAACTAGGGTAGCTAAAGTGGTAGTATACAAAAACTACATTTTGCAATAGTTTGCTGGTAGTTCAGCTTCATTCGTATTTGCATAGTACTTTATTTTTTGGCCTTTTTTGTGTAGTTAACTTTGAACTACAAACAACTTAGGATCATAAAAGGAAAGGCATGGATTCTAAATTCTATTTACCCATTCTTTCTTTACTTTAATTAAACTCCCTTTGACCTCAATTAGTCATAAGTATTGATTATGAATTAGTATTAATTGTATTCATTAACAAATGTTAAGATAAGTTGTTGCATGCTATTTTACCTGGCTGACTGAGAAACCCTGCTTGGTGCAATAATTCCACCTGGACTTATGTTTCTGACGGACACTGTGTACAAAACTACACCTGACATTCCTTGCACATTTGTTTATGTAAGACCTGTGAACAAGTGGGCATTTTTGCAATAAACTCAGTTGAGCCGTATTTTTGCTGCCCTGTGACTTTTTTGTACTATATTTTGTGGGGCTGTCACATTGTGGTCAGTTGGTCGATTGGTTAGTCGACATGTTCTTGTCTGACCAAATTCTCATTGGTTGGACAATCACTGGTGTTACTAAGGCCATGTGTCCATCAGAGCATTTCTTTAACCAGCTGGAAATGGCAGTTCTTGTTGTTGAGTACTTGTATTTGTCCCCTGTGACCATTGGTCTTTGTGGTATTTGTCCCACCCCTTCTCCATTGGGATTGAATGGCTGCTGACAGTGACAAGCCCAGCGCATTAAACATTTTTAAACTAATTTTCAATTGGAAAACAGATAAATAATCACAAAGGACATTCAGTGTGGGATTTATCATTATGGATTGATTTTAATCATATTAATTAAGTCTCCAAAAAGACACTGCAGTTCAAGACTGGATGATAAAGCTTCTGAAAGGAAGAGGATCACACCAATGTCTTTTATGTCTGATTTTTCTCATCGGTCCTGTTGAACAATCTGTGGCGAGACGGCCAATTGCACACAGCTCAGCTGGAAAAGCGTTATAGTGTGCAGTTTATTTTCAGATATATTACACTGGAGATCACATTTATATTTCACTCAAAGTATTCCACTTGCCTGAACACAGACTTCACCTCAAGCCCTGTGACGGGAAAGATTTTCTTCAGTTGATTACAGCCCTAATATTTTGTTGTAATTTTGTATCACATGTAAATTGTTAAAATGAATATTTTCAACATAGTAGTTCAAACTACTTTTTCTAAGTAGCTTTAGTTAACCAAACTAAATTTCCTTCCAGGGTAGCTGTACTGTAGTTTCTTCTCCCAGTCTGAAGTGATTGGCAGCTTGCAAAACTATGGTTTCAAAGTAGCCTCTACAACACTGCAAATTCAAATCATATAAAGTATGCCAAATTAGTTATTAGCAGTTCTTGTTTGCAATGTAAACATGGATATACAGACACCTATCACTGTACTACTGTGATACTGAGGAAAACTTAAAATTGGGACAACTCTCAGGCAAGTTCTGGAACATTTCAAACCTAAATATGTCACAATGAGTCAACAAGACTGTCCCGGGCTCCTCCAAATGCAGAAAAAACACACCCTTCTTTTATTATTCAACAGGCCATGACTCTTGTGGGCAGACACTTGTTTTGGTCTCATGGGTGGGAGCTCAGAATGACGTGACTATGAAGTCTCCATAGACCTGAGTCCTCTTTGGGAGGATGTGGGCTCCTACTATCTATCTGTCTATCTCTCACATCTTTAGACGGGAGCTTTTAGGGTCAGGTATAATTTTTTAAACCTGTGAAAACCTCTAATGTACTGGCTTCACTCAACCGCTCAGACATTCTCCATAAAACCTCACACTGGCCCACAGTATGAGACCGTGGTTTAACTGGTCGTCTCCCAGGTGTCAAAGCTTTTAAGTGGATGAATGTAAAGCAGATGAGTAGATGGTATGTAGATGGTATCATGGTTTGTGCCGTGGCTCGCTGATCCCTCAGGACGTCCTGGAGAAACCAGTGTTTGATGAGACTCGCCTGACAGTACCGGAGGTCAAGCTGTGCTTACAGCAACAGTAACAGTGCAGCCTGAAGCCAAAAGGCTCCTCTGGTGTGTGACAGTAATTATAAACAGAGCCGACCTCTGACCCCTGAGCTGAGCTGTTACACAAGATGAAGCACCACTGTACAGACACAGGAAGAATGTTAATAGTAACAAAAAAGGAAAGAGGGACGCTTCTGAGTAAGCATCTGTATGTGTGTTTAGGTGTCAGACAATGAGAGATCAGACAGAGTATCCCACTTTTGTTTACTTGCTCTTGTGCATTCAGCATCTCCAGATCTTAAAAACATCATAATAAGTTAGCAAATGCAAAAAAGGAGTGTGGTCTACTTACGGGATGCCGATCTCAAAGATGTTGTTCTGGATCAGCTGCTTCCCCAGCATGATGATGCTGAGCTGAATGCACAGCTCAATGAGGCAGCCTCCTGGTGCACACTGAGGGACACACACACTTCATTTGTACACTTATTCATTGTCACTTTATGTTTCAGTTACTCAGCCAAATGAAAAAAAGCACTGATACAAAGAAAGACACAAACCTCCTCCATCCGATAATCATTGAAGACGTACACGTAATTTCCAGGTCGACCAGCAAACCTGTGAAAACACACAACAACGACTGAGGAGCTTCATTTGGATTTACCCGTTAGCAATGTGTTTTTATTTCTGAAATGGATGTATTTGTGTTATAGCATCCAGTGTAATCCAGCAGGCATGTTAAAGCATGTCATCGCTGCCCACAGAAAACCATGCATCTCCAAATATGGAGATTCCAATTTTTTTACACAAACAAAGGGAATAAATGTTCTTTTATGGTTGGAGAATATTCTCCTTATTCAGCTGGATAACCCCATTTAGACAGCTGAAAAATGCATTGTCACAAAGCTCAAAACAAGCACATGGAAAACCAGCCCAGTCACCACAAAAAAAAAAAGTTTTGCGTTGTATGTTTCTGCAAACCACAAATATGTCACATTTGTAAGTTTCATATGTATCAAATCAGCATTTCTGAAGTGATGTAGTATATGAGCTGACTTTGCCATCACGAGGTAGACGGGATAGCGGATGGTGTGATACCTAGGCGAGACCACTGCCAAGGTGTTTCTACCAGGGATAGTACCATGAAAAGCAGTTATCTTTTACCGAGACGTTGAAGGCTTCTCCAACCGTGAATGTGCACCAAAATTGTCCAAAAAGTCTAAATATGATCTTTCCAAACATTACATTACGTTTTTGTGCCTGAACATAACCACAGCATTGTTGAAACATAAAAATTCAATGTATCCACTACATAATAACGTAGAAATGTAATGTATCCTGAGTTTGTAGAAATGTACATTGCCAACATTTGCTGTGGCTGTTGGGTTAGGAAAACTGATGCTTTGGAGATACATGGTTTTCACAGGATAACGTTGCACGAATGTACTCCTACACACACGAATGCAGGACTTACCGTCCCTTGAAGAAAGCCACGTAAAAGATGGGTGCGTATGCGTTCATAAACTTGAGCAGGAAGGCTTTGAGGATGAGGCGTTCCTCAAAGTTGGTTTCTGTTTTAGGAATCTCTGAAAAACAGGTACAGTGAAACTGTCAGAGAGACTTGACATGGTGTTGTTTTGTGAGGACAGCAAGGGGGATGGAAAGAACGACAAATGAAGGGGAGTTTTTGAGACACAAGGTTTGGCTATCATTATTTCTTTAAAGAGATGCTGAGGATTTTCTACAGTGTGGTTTTTTTTTCAGTTAATGGTGAAGCGGTGATTCTGTCAGTTTGACTCTTGAATTTGAGTCATAACATGATCACTGTGGTGGAAGTAGGTTAAAATACTAGCACTTTTCACATGGCATATTCTCACACACACACACACACACACACACACACACACACACACACAGATACACTCTCCCTCGTTCTCACACTTCTGCTTCCCATTCTTTTCTTCCTCTATTTCAGAGGTTTTGAATATGAATGTAAATGTGGTTGAAACCTCCTGGGATGACTGATGGGATGACTGGAGCATGAAAACATCAAAGTTTCATCAAACTGTCCACCAAGAGCCAGAAAAACTCTTTCTGTTCTCTCTCTCTCTCTCTCTCTCTCTCTCTCTCTCTCTCTCTCACACACACACACACACACACACACACACACAGATGATGACTACATGTAAAATGCTGACTTTGTTTAGCAAGGTGCCGGGGGAGTATTCTCATTATTTATAGTATCTTGGTCTCATTTTTGAAACTTGTCATCACGGATGTAAAAAACTCCAATGACGGATTCCCATTAGCATTGACGAAGAATCATCATTGCTGATGGCAATATGGTTTATTTTTAAGGGGGCAAAATGAAAGTGAAGCATATCCACTGCAGCCTTTTTTTTGCCCTACGAGAGGAAAGAATTGTCACCTGGACTAGCTTATTTTCAAGAGGCTTCATTGGTGGTGTTTTTAAGGTAAGGTTAGGTTAAAGGGAAAAGTCTGACATTTTATAAAATACCTTACACGCTGTCTTGCTGAAGGTTAAGCTTTATGAGAAGATCGACACCACTCTCAAATCTTTCAAGTAAATATTAAGATAGAGCCTGGAGACATGGTTAGCTTAGCTTAGCACAAAGACCGAAAGCAGGGGGAAACAGTTAGCCTTGCACTATCCAAAGGAATGAAAATATTCACGTCCAAGTTTCACTAATCAACGTAATATATCTTGTTTGGATATTGTGTACAAAACAAGTTGTGGTTTGATGGGTCATTATGTCATTTTTATCGTTAGACGGAGCAGCGCTAACGACTCCCTCCTGTTCCCAGTTGTCGGGCTAAGCTAAGCTAACCATCGCTGTCTCAAAAAATGTCTCACTATTTATTTATACGGAGCAAAACTTGGATGAATTAACTTGGAAAAGAAAAGTGCTCACTAATGCTAATTCTAACCAATCTGTGACCAAACTTTGTGAGAAATATATCCATTCAGTGCCTTAAAAAGTCTCAGATCTTTAACTTAAACCTGTGATTAATGGGAGCAAAGACAAAAGTGCTGTGTTTATATTTCTGTTTAGTTTAATAGCTGAGACAGCATAACTAAATGAGAGCATAAAACTGTATATTCTTCTGTACCTAGCTCAGTCAGCCACAATGCCACAGCGCCGTAGATTTCATCAAGGATCAGAATGACCACCAGGTTGATGATGACCGCAGTGGCCGTCACTGTCACTCGAACATTAGACTTGGTCTCTGGGTCAGGACTCATCGCCATCAGGGCTGACACTGTGATGCGGTAGATAATGACACCAAAGACTGCTGAGAACGTCAAGCCAAACTGGGAGCAGAGAGGAGGAAAAGAAAGAAAATAAATAAGTTATTACTTGACCATATTTGTCTGATACTCACAGAGCAGAGACTGAATTAATATTTCAAAGGTCACATCGATGTAGGTCAGTCATATACTCACTTATGTACATTAGCTTATCATACACGTGTTTATTAATCTATTTTAAGTGCTGTCATCCATATATACTGACAAATGTATGATCCTAAGTACAGCATTAACCTGATTTTTATGTACTAACCATAAAGAGGATAGAGGAAACATTGATGAAGTATCCAGGGAGACGGTCTTTCCAGGTCAACTTCTCTATGGCAGCCTGACAGGAAGGACAGGAGGACACGGGAGGGACAAGAGAGGAAAGTTAGTACAATGGCCAAACCTTTATCAACTTTTGTTGTCTTCCTTTCAAATGGTTTGTAAAAGCTGAATGGAGAGTTGAAGCAGCAGCAGCCATCTGTATTTCACTGCCTCCACAGGAAGTGTTACCACATCTCAACAGAGAGACATAAAGGAGCACAATGGCCCGTTATACAGTCTGAATCCTACATTTAGAGACCAGTTCGGAACAAATGTTTCCATTCCATGGACCCTGTGAATTATTTGCCCAGGCGATAATGTGGGAAATTTTGTTCAAGTGCTGTTGTACTATTGAAGTGAATCAAAAATATTGATCCTGTACATGATGCGTGGTTTAATACAGCCTTTTTTCGTGAAAATATGCACTTGGAAGTATAAATGAGTAGTAAATAATCTGGAAAACTGTGCTGCATGTTTGACAAATTTGGGAAATATACTTATTTGCTTTCTTGCAGAGAGTTAGATGCTGCTTTCATGCTTATACAAGGCCACCAGACTCTATTTAGAAAACAATAATTTAGCATGCTGAAAACAGGAGCTGTTGGTCTACTGCTGCTTCAATCAGTTAGTTTGTATGTGTTGCTGTGTGACTTTGGTAAATCTGAATCAACCCTTTCAAATGCCAAAGTCACATAATAACACAAACAAACGTACTAATCAAAGCAGTGGTAGGCCGGCAGCTCCTGTGTTCACACATGTTAAATTATTGTTTTTCTCAATGGAGTCTGGCTTTCAGTGACATGATATAACAGCTTATTTTCTAGTTGGAAATTACTGTCTGACATTAAACTACAGCAGTGGAAATACTCTCAGTGTAGCATATACTTAAACTGAAATGGATGTTTTAAGGTGGGACTTGTTTTTAGGGGGCTAAAATACATTTTGTTGCTGATCCCTCTACAGCACTACATTGCTTAGCTTCTATGTTGGACTCCAGCCTGCTTCTCCAAACTGCAGGCGTTCTGACCGACATCTACTGACTACAAATAAGTACCCTGTACAACCCCACTTTAAGAGAATCTGAACAATCCATTTAAGATGCAAAACAGTACTAGGATCCCAAGCTCTCTCAATTGAAATGCATTTTGTCCATGTGCCGCTTTCTCTTAACTCACTCAGTACGCAAAGTGTCACTCTGCCCACCATGCTCAGATCATGAAAACAGTAATAATAATTAGGGATCCTACATATTTAAAGACACATCTGGCAGGCCAAATCCAACCTTACGGCAGGCCTACTTTGGCCCATGGGTCCAGCTTTGGGCTATCCTTACAATAAGAAGAAAGACTAGAATAAACATGACCAACACAAAACTTAATCAAGGACCTAGCCATTTGCCTGTTATTGATAAGCTGATCTTTGACCTCCCTGTAGAGGAGGGCAAGGAGTAGCAACAAAAGGGAGGACTGTATTGTTATTTTATCCCCCTTCTCCATAAAATAAAGACATGTTGGGAGTTGTCGAGGTGAGACTAAACTGTATTTTATCAACATTCAGTTCATCAGTGTGCAACATTAACACCACTGACTTTGCTCTGTTCTTGATTTTTTCTGAGACGTAGGGAAAAACTTTCCGAGCATTGGTCATCCAAAGACATTGTTCTGAAAGCTGGACTCTATTCTGAATTTTCTATTTTAAGATGGTGTGGTGCTCAAAAGGAGGGTAAAAATCATGTCAGAATTTCTTGATGCCCTCTAACCTGCTGGCTCCTCTCTCACACTCACGCTACAGAGTTAGTGTGGCATGGTTCCCTGAACTTAAAACCAGTGGGAAAAGCTGACCTACTTGTGTCAAAAGGAAAGCTGCTCTCCTGGCCTGTCTGTGGTAAAATACAGTTTGATCTCTGCAAAAACAAACGCTGCATCTCCATCCTGACATATGTGACCTCCTTCACCCACATACACACATATTTTTCCATGGGAAGGCAAAGGCAGGTAGGAATTTCACACACAGACACAGAATGATGTTCGAGGAGTTGGCTCATTAAAAGCTAATATATAAGACAACAACACCATCTAGTGGGTATACTGGCACAGTGCAACCTGCAGTACAAGCTTACTCTATACACTAGCATTTCAATAACATACACAGTAATCTTCAACTTAATCCAACACACTGCTCTTTACTTTAACACTGTTTAGTTAAACCTGAACATAGTGCATTTTAAATAATAGTAAATTAAACATATTATTTAGTTTAATTAATAACTCTTCTCTTTACATTTTATTAAATCCATTATAAGTCTGTCTCATATATTTTATCTTGATGCTTTGTGCTTTACATGATAGTGCTGCTGTATCAGGCCATTTAGCCATGACACAGCTGTAAAAGAGACATGTAAGTGAAAAGGTAAAGCCCCTGTTTATTGCTTGCTTTCTTTGGCTAATATTCAGCCATTATTCCCTTATGAAGACTGGTGCTGGAGTGTATGGCACTGAGTTTCTACAGCCTGATGCAATGTTTCTCCTGCAGCTCAGGTTTTTCCTCTTTGTTTTATGAATAATACCAAGAAAATGTTTAAGATGCAAACCGAGACTCTGAGTACTGATGTCTCCCTAACCTCCGAATCTGGCTGCATTTTTAACTGTCAAATTGTCATCAGTTTATCTAAGCTCTGCAGTGTTTCCTCATGTGCTTCAGTTTGTTTTTAAGACTTAATCCAATATAGGTGAATCTGTCACCAGCAGTATGAAAAGTTGCTAAAAGTGCCTATTGAACGAGATAAATGTGAATCCCTGTGACTTTGAGTCCAAGTTTGGTTGGCAAAGACCCCCATAGGCTATTTTCAACCAGTTTAAACCGAAGAAAACCAACTGTACATATCACCAGCATTTCTATTACAAAGTCTCTATGGCTAAAAATTAAAGCTAGGGTAGGCAGTTTTCTAGAAAAGACAAAAACAAAAAAAGATTTGAAAATACAACCTCCTCCTGCAGCTCTCGCCTCTGTCCTAAGCCCCTCCCACCAGATGAGCATGGGCATATGCATGCACCTCATACAGTAACCCAGTGTTTCCCATACACTCTTTTTTCTTTAATTTTATTGTAGTGCAGCACAAAGCGCATTCCCTCACCCCTCCTTACCTACTCTGTCTATCAGATCACAAATGAGACAAGAACTAGATAGCACTCCTCTGTCCCTCCCCTTCATTCCCCGCTGCTTTGGACTGCTTCCCCGGAGGAGAGCTGGCAGCAGCTCTGGAGTCAGACCCTTGGTCTGTGGCTCTAGCAGTTTCAGGGCCTTACGACCAAAAGCTCTGATAGCTAAAAAGTGGGCCTTTGAGATTACAATATCCTTACCATAAGTAATTATATCAAAATAACTAAAATAACCAGTTCTATCACAGTATATACAATCACAGAGATGCAGCAATAGATGCAGTTGCATTTAAAATTTGTGATATATGTGGAGAATGTCGCCTGTACAGAGAACACATTTATCCACCCTGCCCCTGCATGTTGAGCACTGCATCTGTCACTTTGATGTATTTTTATATCAAAGTGATTCTTTGTGAATTTTCAGACACATCATGGAAGCAGTGAATTTCACATTAAGCAGCATACTTGAGAGTCCTTTTATACTCTGGCCAATAAGAGCTCCTGTTAACTTCTGTCTGAGTGGGTTTGATTTTAGTGTAGAATATTCCTGCATATCCTTAAGTGTCTCTGAATACAAATGAGTTGTGAGATAAGGCGACACATTAGGTAAGGTAATGTAAACAAATGACATATATTTGATCAATTCATCTAATGACGGTGAGGCATGTTTTTAAGGTTCTGTGCCTCTGACATGTGGCTATTTTGCTTCCTTTGTCAAGAAGGAAGTTTATTGACTAACAAAATAATAATTAAAGGTGTTTATCATATATAGGTTTTAGAACTTTGCAAACATGTCTGTTGACTAATATTCCGTTGGACGGACACATACAAGCTTCAAAGACACAAGTTATTTGTCTCTATTGAACATACCTGAATGTGACTGTTCAAATATCAAAGACACACTCTTTAAAATGTTCAAACTGGAATTTCCCTCATCAGGAACATTTGGTAAAGATAGATAATAATGGACAGATTTTTCAAAAACATCCATTGTTTACATTTGTCACTATAAAATCTCTGTATTTTTCTATATGCAAATGACCCATAATGGTCCCTCCTAGTCTGGCTGAGAGAATGAAATAAATCGGCCCTTGAGCAGGACAGTTTGATAAATGTTAATAACTTGATGTCAACATTTTTTTAGGACTGCACAGATATAACAGCTGAACATCAGTACTGGCCAGTATCCGCCTTGCTGACTGCCATCAGCCTATCTGCAAATAAGATTCAGGGGATCAAGGTTACGGCATCCTCTCATCCCTTGGACAATAGAAAAAGTGTTTGGGACAAGCAGAGATCTTCCCCAGGATACCCTCAGGACCAAATGACACGTTAAACTCTATCAATCAATACATGTTGAAATCGGCAGGAGGAGAGCTAGTTAACATTAGCTGTTAGCAGCCAGTGACTGGAATCAACAGCAAATGGAGGCTGCACCAAGTTACATTATGAGGCACTAAAGGTTTATGTAATAAAAATTAGTATTGGGTGAAGGTAAATCATAATGATATCATGATGTGTTCAAATGTAATCATGTAAAATTTAGTTTTTGGTGAAAATGTTTAAATAAATACAGCTGTTTGAGGGAGAATGTTTTGTTATATATAGTAAAAAGATATTTGAAGCAGTTTAAAAAAAATGTTTTTCATGTGAATGAATGGAATATTAAAGGTTGTCTCGTGAATAGGTATGACTGACTTGTGGAATACATGACAACAAAAAGAAAACAAATTAACAAAATTATCTGTATTGGTATTGGTTATCAGTCTAATTTTTATTTTAAACATTGGTATCTGCCCAGAATTTCACAATCAGTGCATCTCTAGTTTTTTTTTCAATGCCCAGCCACTTGTCTGTTTAATTTGGGCTGAGTCTTAATTTCAAGCAAGATCCCTAAGAGCTTTTTCTCTATTTTATACCCACACACAAACAGGTTGATGAACTTGACAAATCAACTCACTGAAGGACAAAAAGACTTTCTTAGTGGGAGTGAGAGTGTGTGTGTGTGATGGTTGGTGGGGACAGCCGTCACAAAGGATGGTAGTAGAAAATGGGTCAGGTGTTATATTTGGCTTGTTACCTCCGTTGAGGAAAGCCCAGCGAAAGCCTTCATCTCATGACAGAGACCATTTTTATTTCTCTCTGTCACTCGCTCCCTCTGTTTATCAGCCTCCCTCTCTTTATTTCTTTTTCGCCTTGTGTCAACACCCTGGTTGGCATACAGAGCACACAACATTCTAACTCATGTGCAAACTTATACAGTTGCAAGACTGCCAAAGATATTTACAAACACACACACCACCGGGATGGTATTACCCATCCATCCATCCATCCATCATCTCTACCTACTTATCCTTTCTAAGGTTGCAGCAGACTGAGGCTCATCCTACACACACAAATGCTTCTTTATCCTTTATAATTAAACTACTCATACATTTGATGACTACAGGTGGCACATTTTACAAATCCATATCAGTCTAAATGTTGGGGCTCACGTGGTTTTTTGCTATAAAGATGTTGACAGAATTTTTTAATTATAACTATCCAGTTAAGAAATGCAAACAAATGAAGCTGTGGGTTGTGTAGTTGCTAATATTCTGAATGGTTGTGTATTTGGAAGCCTCACAGTTGTATAGTCATGCCCATCCTTACATACTGCGAGGTGCTGCAGTGACAGATTACAAGAGCTGCTCTGTCTATCTGTTGTCTTCTAACAGACAGATAAATTTAAGAGTACAGAAATACACATGTAATGCTACCTCTGTAATAACTGGCAAAGAATGGTTGTAAGTCAGATGCAAAATGTGCAGCATGGATGGGAGAAAAACTGGATTCTTAGAGGCACTGGGATGCGGACATGGACAATTCAGCATTGATTCAAAACTTTAAAAAATTGATTTTCTAAATAATTGATGAATGTAAATGGTGGAACTCAAATGCAAGGGCAGTGCAGCCCTCGGGCAGTCAACAGAGCATCCATGTTGCCTATCTTGTTAGCTTATCTTGTGTCATCTCCACAAAAGTCAGCAGTTGTGGTCATGTTTTAATTTGATGTTTAAACAGAATTTGTGAGACAAATGTGGTGTGTATTCTGAATACTTGCTACATCAACAATTTGGAGATTAAAGGCCCAGATGCATCAAACCGACTTCTAAGAACTAGTGGCAATGAAAACCAACTGATGCGTCACCTCACGTTGCCAGTGCCACAGTCAAAATGTTGCACATGAACACACCGCAAAGACTACAGCTGCCGGCCAACCAGCATGTATGTTCTGTGACTGCGTGAGAGGAAATAACTCTACCCGCCAGCAGATGGCGGTAATCTGTATTTGTCATTCAAAAAGGGAAACTAGAAGAGTGACAGGACGGATTCAAGATGCTAGTTAGCCAGTTAGCACATTGACAATACAGCCTGATGCTGAAAGAAAAATGTATATATACTGTGCACTGTTGAACAATTACACAAACAATTCCGAACTGTTTCTGCTCTCAGTGGTCAAAAAAAATCTTACCTAATATAACAACTCTGCTTTGATCTCACACCCTCTCGACATTAGCCATTTTGCTTTCCTCTTTTCCATTTCTCTTCTTGTGCACTGAGCTGAACTGCCAATCAGACTGATTTAATGACAACACAACAAAGCACTCCACCTCCCCCTCATTTTGTTATCCGCATACAGACAGGAGACTCTAAGGTGTTTTCAAATTAACTGTGGACCATTTTGGATATGTTTCATACTGTGTTTCAGTGTAATAAGGATGTCAGTAAATGGTTTGTCTTACAATATAGCATACTAGAGGACTGAAAACTGTGCCCTCCTTTTCAAATCGAATCGAATTTGATTCAAATCAGGCACCAAAAATTGTATTAGAATTGAATCATGAGGTTACGTAAGATTTCCAAAGACACTCATACTTTCCAGTGCTAAAATATTTAAAATGGTCTTGTATGTATAATCTTATTTTAGCTCTTTGGACACGTCTCATGTTATCAGCACTGACAGCTCCTAATTTAAAAAATGATGTGAAAAGTTTTGACAGAGAACTGTCCGTCACTGAGATGCAGAGATGGCTTCAGTTAATAAATAAACCAGAAGGTAACAAAAAAAAGGCAGAAAGAGCAGCATGTTTGTCACGTTAAGACCAGGGCCTTTAAAATAATCGCTAAACTGCCAAATTAATGGTTTTTGGTTTGTACACTGAGTAGTCATGAATATTATTGATATTGAATATAAACTGTATTGTAGCTAATGTCTTTAGATTTGATCCTACAGCACATTTCAGTGTCTCAGGTAACAAATCAAAAGCCTCATGTGTGTGTGTGTGTGTGAGAGAGAGAAAGAGATTTCTTTGTCGCCATAGTGACGTTCCCTAATCTTACCCCTGGCTTCCAGCCCAGCATGCCTCACTCCCACTCAGCCTCCCTCCCTCTGTTACTCTCCATCCCTCTGCTTCTCCAAGTCTCTCTCTCTCTCTCTCTCTCTCTCTCTCTCTCTCTGTCTCTCTCTGTGTCTATTTGTGTGTCTCTCTCATTGTCTTTTTGTCTTTGTCTCTTTTCATGCTGTGCACTCTTTGTCCTTTTCAGTTTAGCCCCACAGACAATTGGTTGCAGGTGCAGAAATATAGTTACACCAGCAGCAGTTATACAGACATGTTTCGCAGCAGAATTATGTACTTGTTATTGCAGGAAGAGCACAGGTGTAACTAATGACATTAATTACTGTTAACTCGGTTTCATTTACGGGAGGTGTTTGTGAGCCAGCGAGCACAATAAGCTATCATTAATGTTATTAGTTACACCTGTCGCTGATGAGTCAAAATGCCTGCTAAATGTGGGATTACAACCGTTAAAGATAACCTGTCGGTGGCACTCAGCCCTTAACTCATTCATGGAAGATGGAAAGCTTTAACAGCGGGTCACAAACACATCAGTAGTTTCCTGAAACTGATGGGCAGTGTAATTTTTTAACAATCATCACTCAAACAGGAGTAAGCAGTGCATTTACTGGGGACTATTTTCAGACGTAGATTAACACGCATTTGGAATCAAGTGAGTAATAAAGGCCCAGAATAAACTACAGGTTGCTTGTGATGGTGACGTAATAATCGGTGCAACATTGATGCCTTTTAACATGTGATTTTTGCACAATATTACAGCTGTATGGCACAGAGGGAGTTGGTTTTGGTCTTTTCAAGGGATTTTTTGACAATAACAAACAACAGAATATCTCCAGGCTTATACTTAAATATTAATAAATGCAGTTTCTTTGTCTGCCAATCTTTAGCAATGTCTTTTAAACCAGCATGTGTTTTGTTTGTGTATGACTTCCCTAACTCACACTCACACAGTATCCAACAGGGGGAAAAGGGAACAACAGAGGCTTATAATTCATCATCAGGCAAAATCAGCCACACTGTCAGATATCACTGCAGGATAAACAAAGTATGCACAATTAAAATGAAGCTAAAATCATCATCATGTGTTTAGTGACACAAACAATCTCTCCATTTGTGAAAAGCTCAGTTTTAAAACCAGAGCGGAAATAAAAGCCTGGAGCAATACAATGATTCTACTGACCTATAAACTTGTTTATGTGTTACTCAGGACTTTCTCCATGTCAGGATATTTTCTTTCCCCAGTGATCTGACTGGTCAGTGGTCAGAGTGACCAGTGACCAGTTTGGATCTGATCTTCTGAAGTTTAGCTGCCAAATTATCCGCAGACTACTGTAACAGTGTTCTTTATGGTGCATTATCCAAAGTCCTAATTAACTCTAATACATCAGGAACTCTGCTGCCCATCTGCTCACCCATACCCGCTTCTGCACATCACCCCTGTACCCAGAACCTCCACTGGCTCCCTGTCCCACAACGCATCCAATTCAAAGTCCTTCTCCTCACTCATAAAGCCCTCCATAACCAGGCCCCCTCATACATCATTGACCTGCTCCACCGCCACACTCCTTCCCACAGCCTCCACTCTTCTGATGCCAACCTCCTGACTCCACCACTCAGGACCAAGCACCAGACCTTGGACGATAGAGACTTCTTCATAGCCATCCCCTCCCTCTGGAACACTCTCCCCAAACACATTCGACACTGCACTGACCTCTCTCGGTTCAAATCACTCATCAAAACTTATCTTTTCAAAACAGCATTTAATATGTGTGAATGATTTTGTGTGTATTTTGCTTGTTTTTAACTAATGTAAAGTGTCTTTGAGTACCATGAAAAGCGCTTTACAAATAAAATGTATTATTATCATTATTAGAGGTCTCCTCCTCCAAACGGACCCAGTTACTGAAACAGCAAGCACTGAATAAAGCAGTTTTGTTTTAAAAAATCAGGGTTTCTTCAACGCTCTTTAGCAGGAGGAGGTGCTAGCTAAGCTGCTGCTAATGTTAGCTCAGCTTGTTTCTAGCTTGTTTAAAGGTTAGAATTGCTTTAGTCTTTCAATTGACCAGGTTTTTAGCGGTAGCAGAATTATCTGAAGAGGTCTCTTCCACTCCAAAATAAACAGACTTGGTGATTGAAACTGAATAAAACAGTTTCATCTTAAAAATTAGTGTCTCTCAGACACTCTTTGGTTGACAGGGAGGTCAGGGGGGGCTGTGATCCGAGCTGATGCTAATGGTAACTCAGCTTGTCTCTCTGATAACTTACGATCAAGACGTTCAATGACTAAAATCTTCCATCCAGTTAAAAGATATAGCTAAAAAAGACGAAGGCCAAAAAAGTAATGGCGACATGTCTTGAAATCTAAGCTTGAAACAGTAAGAAAGCAGTCGGCTGGCAATGTTTTAATGTTCAGCTATCAGGAAGACAGGGAGTGCTTATGGAAAACTTTGTGGTCCTCAAACATACCATCAACTATAAGCAGGGTTTGGTTACTTGACTCTACATTGGTAAAAGTTTTGGCTTCTCTGACTTGTTGACCTTTTCCCTCTGCTCTGCAACACGCTCCACCTGTTGGAGTTTCTAGACAGCACTGCCTCTGTTTTTGTTGATACAGACTGTATTTGTCTAAAATAACAGGTTTGTCTCTGTCTGCTGAAAGTAAGCACAGTCTGTTACTTCACTGCTGGCAAAATCTAGAATAATTGAGAAGTTTCATTCCAAAAATGAGACATCCATCACTGAGGATACTGTCACTTCTCCAAACAAAAACTGGTGGTGTTACATGGTCCAGTATTAAACACCTACTTGCAAAACAGTGATCAGTCACTGGAAATATTGAATTTAGGAAGCAAAATATTTCCAAATATAGACATCCCAGCAGACTGCTTTGAATAAAAAACCTTCAATTATTATGGATGTCATTTCTACCTCATTAGTGGAAGAGAGAAGCTCACATAAGCTCTCACAGGACAGGAAATCTTTCGGTCAACTTCACTCAGGCAACAGACGCTGAAATAACAGTTCTGTCATGCTTTTAGTCCCACAAAGAGACTTGAAAGGATTACAAAGGCTCAGTTTGTTGCTGTGACTATCAGAAAGATTACAGATTAATGTGAAAAAAGTGCTCAGAAAGTTGCACAAACAAATACCTGAAGAGTTGAGACTGTAGAAGCCAGAGGATGGGACAGGAAGAGAAGAACAGATAGACAGCAGCCTGCAGGAGAGGAAAAGAGAGGAGAGGGACAGGGAGGTGAGGAAGGACAGGAAGGCAAGGAGGAGAAGGAAGGTGAAAGGAGGAGGGAGAGGAAGAGAAAGGTGAGGGACAGGAGGGGTTACCGGTATTCCTGCAGCCATGGCAGACAGTAGTTTTTGCCTCCATCTGTCCTTCCCTGTCACTGTCCCATCCTCCTGCTTCTCTGGCTGCAACACAGAGGGACAGGTTACACACACACACACACACACACACACACACAATAATAATAATTTAGTTTAGTACCATAATGTGTCTTAGTATTGAAAAATGTCTGATGCACACAAAGGATACCTGACGATTTATGCCACCATTGACTTTTCAAGCAATTTCACTGCACAGACAGATTTCTAATGTTGACCATGACAGTTCCACCTCAGTCAGTGCGCGTTGCTGTGATCTCAATCATTTGATGTAGGGGGTCATAAAACTCTTGTGTTAGACCTGTGTTAAGTCTGTCACTTTTTAGCAAAGTCAGTTTTCTCGTTTTGACATTCTGACATGTTTAATTAACATTATCAGATGTTTTTAGTCTTGGCTCATGCATGTACTAAAGTTAAATGATGTGAACACAGTCAACAACCAATGGCTGCACTCTCTCCAGCACCAAACAGGAAGCAGCAAACCAGGTCGACAGTAACCATGGAGGGGACTCTGGGGCATAAGAACGTGGACAAGTCTCAGTTCTCTTGGAAACTGGTGAGGCTGGAGACTGAACAATAGACTCATTTTCAGTTTGCCTCTCATTCCAGTAGTCTCCTCCCACTAAAAAAGAACACCTAACCAACGGAGGCTGGTAGCAAGTTACACAAATGTAAAGTTTGTACACAAATACAGTTTCTCTTTATTGGTTATACTAATGCAGAATTGACAAGAATACTGTCAACATGACGCCTTTTATCTTGTGTTTCTAGAGTTCTCTGTTTTGGCAGACATGGAGGGAATACTTAGGCCTTGTTTACAGATACTGATACAGATAAAAACAGATTTTTATTTATCCCGTATAAAAAAAAACAACGGGTTTACACAATCAGTTGTAAAAACGATATGTTTACACAAAAATGCAGAAGCAGCAGCTTTTCACTGCAATTAGCATGCCAGGCCAGTAGGTGACGATACGCCATATGTCGAACACCATAGAAGAACATTCTGTGCATGCACAGTGATTTGTTTTCCTCTTGGCGCTAGTGATAAAAACAATGATAAACTACATTTTAACCTTATGTAGCATAGTTAGGTGCTATGCACTTACTAATATTGGGCACAGCAGACGTCGTTGTTTGCCGATGTAGCAGTGATGTTGATGCAGCAGTTCATTTGTAAGCTCGTAAGTAGTCCCAGAAGTGCTAACAAAATGTAAACAACCCCGCATATATCCGCCATTGTTGTTGTGGTTCCCGGGCGCCTAATGGGCATGTGCGAACTGGTTTGCAATGTCATCGTTTTCCAAAATCTCCGTCTATCCTGTTTACACGTCTCCATAGACACGGATATTATCACTTTGGAAGCCATTTTTGAAAATCTCCATTTTCGTCGAGAAAAATGCCGGTTACGTGTAAATAATAAGATAAATACCCGTTTTCAGAAATATACCGAACCGTATAAACAGGCCCTTAATATGTCATATTTCTTACAGAAAGTTAAGCCTAATATTTTCCACCAGGAGCAGGATGGGCAATAATCTCAAAACGAATCTAGCTGTAGTCTTGCAAACAGTGACCCTGCAAGATCCTCAGTCTTTGCAAAATCTGATAGTTGGTGACTGAAAATGAAAACACATTGTCTTTTGACATTGGAGGCTGACCGACTTTAGTCCAAGTCTTTTCAAAGTCTTTACGTGTATGGTAGGCATTACACATTCCATGACTGTAAAAGAAAACTGAGGCAAAGACCAACCCAACACAAGGCCAGTCAAAAAAGAGAATTCTCAGTGATCATGGTATAACTGTATATAATCAACCATTTCAATTCCTTGTAGGGAAACTTTGTGGTGCTTTTCCTTTTCCTTGAATTCCAACCAGCAGATGGCGTATGTTGACACGCTCCC
The DNA here is from genome assembly GCF_041903045.1 of Epinephelus lanceolatus. NCBI lineage: Eukaryota > Metazoa > Chordata > Actinopteri > Perciformes > Serranidae > Epinephelus > Epinephelus lanceolatus. The sequence continues at coordinate 27,372,756 of NC_135756.1, forward strand.
CATAAGTTGAAATAAAAAAACACCAGTGGGATCCTACAGGTTTCCAACTTTTCTCCCCAGATCAGGTTGTGAGATGGTGTTGTGGGCATTGTGTACCGTGTGAATTTATTAGCCCGTGGCAAGAAGCCATCTGTCACCCAAGCAAAGTCTATGTGGGCCAGCAGGACTCAATGTGATTGACCCAATTTACAGAGGGAATCTAGATCATTCCCAATCATTAGACTATCACACTAATGTCTACCACACGTTTTGGACACCAAACTATCAGGAACCATGCAGGAACCAACTGTTTCCAAATGTGAAGACTGAGCCAGGTGGAAGAGTTTCATAATCAAGTGAATACTGTTTTTATCTTTCCACAGAATGCAGTAAAGTATACTTACTGTAATCATGAGGCAAGGTGGGAATATCATGTGTATCTTTTTTAAAACCTGCTGTTATTCAAATAAATGTCAAAGTCTGTCATACATATTGTGAAAAAAAAAATGAGTTTACTGTATAATACCTCTCCATTGATGTTGTTGACAGTCAGGTCCAGCTACGAGAATGGATTTCATACATTGTTCATATTATATAAAGTAAACACTTGTGAGTTAAGTAAACAGGTTTTATGAGAAAGATGGAGGTTTCTAACATTCCCTACCTCATTCTTTTTCTTCTTCTTCTTCTTTTCATTTTTCTGCTTCCGCTGTCTTTTCTGAAGGAGGATGGTTTCGTACTTTGGCCTGGGATGTTCCTAGGGGAAAAATAGGAGAAAGAGACAAATATGTGAATATGATGTACAAGTCTGTGTGAGAAAAGCTCCTACCTGTGTGTGTGTATGTGTGTATCTGTGTGTGTTTTTTCTATGTGTGTGTATGTTGCATCTGTATATTTCAGTCTAGTCTCTGTGGAACATTCATATTGGACAATTCTGCAGCAGGTGACTTGTTTAATATGCCAATGCGGGAGGTAGATTGTACTTTAAGAGTTCTAGATGCGTCAAACATGACCAGTTACCTTAAACATACTGTAGATGTTGTGCACTGATGTTGTACAGTGGCAATGAATAATCTGGCAAAACCTTGTCACTGAAATTTCAGAAACAATGTCACAGAAAATAAGTAGTTGTGCTGAACTGTCCAGTGTTCTGTCTTGTGATACAGCTGATGTGTTTGTATGTTTATATGAACGAACACATTACTATTTGCGTGTATTCAGACCTATATCACTGTGTATCAGTGACTTTCTTTGCATGTGTATGTACTGCATATACCTCATCCTCCTCGATGCCTGTCAGATCCCAACTGAAGCTCAAACTGATCTGACGGCGCTTCCAGTGCTCCAGGAACAGCACCGCTACACAAACACACAAAAAGAGTCAAGTCATTTTGATGAACATTTTTATAATTAGCATCATCTCAAGATCTACTGACAGCTAGATGCAGTTTTTTTTTAGGATTTATGGTTTGGCAGCTGATCACTGATCTGACTGCTGATTAAAATGAAGACTGTCAGCACATGAACAGATAAGAGGGGAAATTTCACTTTCCTACTGCCTAATTTTACAAACATTATTTACTCATGGTCTTACAAATCCATACCATAAAGTTAGTAGAATGGCGTTCCATAATCTATCAAGGTCATAGTTTTATGAAAAAACATCTAGTTGAGTAGCTTTTTCTGGAGCTTCCAAACACATCTCACAATCACACTTCAGTTTCCAGTGTCAAAATGTATTTTCAGGCAAAAGTCATTGTTTTTGTTTTCACCAATTTTCATTGAAAGACCTTAAAAAGCTGTTTTCCCATTTCCTGCTGTAAGAGCACACTGTTAAGCCCAATTCACAGTAAACTAGATGCTCTCATGGCAGCTCACTTTCAGAAAGAAAAATGGGACAAACGTAAATTAAGCTGCTGATTACAGTATGCATCAGATAATTGAAGAAAACAATTAACTGACTACATAGCGTTTGTGCTGCATATAAAACTTTTAGATTGTCCAGATTCATTTTTAAATGTATTTTTGCTGTGTGTCGTTTAGCCTGTTGCTCTTAGCAAGATGTGGGCTGTGGTCGAATAATCTTTTTTGCTTAGGACGGTTCATAAATTAGTGAAATGGCCCAGAAGTACCCAAGTGGCAGCCATGACAAGAGCTGGTCAAATTCTCTAAGGAAAGGTGCTTCAGTGCTTTCTTTCTTATTGTCTGGAGCATTGGATACACTGGACCATCCTTTACAAAAAGGAAAGGAGATAATGCCGCCTCACAATTCTTTGTGGCAGCAACATTTAAAGTGATGCAGTGTTCGGCCGTTCACAAAAAACCAATCAACATGATAAACACAAGAGACGTAGACCATCATGTAAGTTACCATTGCTGATTAAACATTTTCCATATGCTTCTATGTTCCGAAGTCTCAACATTATGTTAAACCCATAGGAAAACTCTGAACGCTACACTACTGTAGTTAATGGTGTAGCATAATGTAATGGGCCTATTACAGTAGTTATCTACACTTAATTTACTTAAACATTAAATGGCTAGTAAAAGTTAGCCCTATTCCATTATTATTGGTCCCGTGCATTCTGCCCTCAGTATAACCTAAAATCAGACAGAACTGTCAAGTTGTTTTTCTCATCTTCAGTCTCCCACTGATTCCACTTGAAATGACTTCCACTGGGGAATGGGATTTGATTTCCCTAACCAATCACTGGATACCAATGTAAATGCCTGAATATATCATTTTGAGTTGAGTCAAAGACATGAAAACAAGTCAAATCAAACTACAACGTCGGGCGATATTGAGCAGACGTGTCAATTTACAACAGCCTCAATAGCAGAGTCTGTCTTGTCTGTAGTGGTTGCCATTGATGTTATTACTCCTCATTGGTTCTGGGAAAAAGCTTGACAACTCTTGACAATGGCGTTCGTCCAGCTCATCGCACTGATTGGCTGACTGTTAGTCCGCTCACGGTGCTCACTGGATTGATTGTTTTTCAACCCAGAAAAAGGTATAATGTCATAATGTCAGATGACTACCTCAACTTAGTGGAGTGGGCAGATTGAAAGATCTGGACACAAGTATCTTTCAGTAACATTCTGTTATCCATGGTGTTAACAGGAGTTAAAGAATCCTTTCACCAGCACTGACATGGACAGTGGTGAGGCAACATCAGGTCCTTGGCCATGGTTTGATGCCATGCGTGAGGCACTTGGAGAGAGGCCACCCATTCTGCCCCCCACCCTCAGTGCCTCATCCTTGGTGCCAAACCATGGCCAGACTGCTGCTGAAGCCTCATCCCCGAGTTGTGAAGAGCCTTCACAAATGTCCCTCCTGCCTGGCACAGATAACGATGAGTGGTCCATGCCCTCCACCTGCTCCGAGCAACCCACTAAAAAGGCAGAGGAGGGGCGGGAGCATGATGGCCTTCCTCAAAAAGCAGGCTAAAGAGGAGAAAGCACGGGATGTTGCTCTATGCGAGCAAAATGAATCACAACTAAGCTTTTTGCTGAACTTGGTTTTTTTTTTGTTTTTTTTAAGAAAACCTAGCCCACCTGTAAGTGCTGTCTCGAACTCACTGTGCTGCACAAGCACCTTCCTCCCACCTCTTACAAGATGGCCATTAGCAATAGATGTCAGGAGCATCTTTTAATGATTTTAGTTCTTCTTAGGCATCCCATGGTCTTTGCATCTCTCACACAAAGATCCACTGTAATAAATATGACAAATACTGTATGAAAGAAAAGGCAAGTTCTTGATTTATTAATGTGCAAACAAAAATTGAAGAAAAGTTCTTGAATTATTGACTAAAACCAAAATGTGCTGCTAGTCTGTCTTCCATGTTAATCCCCTTGCATAGGTGTTGATGGTGGTGGAACTAGATTCTCTTCCTCAGCTGGCTTGAATGTCCCCAGCAGTGATGCAGATGTTATTGAGCACTGCACATACTGCAACAACACTAGGAGGAAAGGTGTGATCCACCTTAAGAGTTTTGGAGAAGATCACTCGCCACCATGCCTTCATCATGCCAAAGGCCCTCTGTATAATTGATTAGGCTCTGGCATGGGGAGCGTTGAAGCGCACCTCCACTCTTCCCCGTACTGGTATGAGGTAATGAGGTTGGCTGGTGCAGTCAGACATTGGTATCCTGTAACAAACACTGGAATATTTCTTAGCACCTTGGTGTTGTAGACTGAATCACAGCAACCAACAAATATGTCCAGAAATTTGCCAGGGCTGTCACAGAATGCCTGAAACTGAAAAGAGTGAGAAAAGAGTTTCCTGTTCAGGTAACCTTGTGTCTGTGGACCAATGGGAGCCTTGATGCAGATGAGGCAATTATCAATGACTACCACACAGTGGCTGATGGCTGGGCTGTTGTCAAGGTGAAGGGAGCCATGGCCAACCTTAGCACTCTGTGCCATTGTGGGGAAGTGAACTACTTTGTCTAGGAGAGACAGGTCTGGGTCACACATCTGATATACAGTTTCAGACAAAGACCTGAGAGACAAAGGTGTAAAACAATCCGCATGCCAGCCAGTAGATCCAGCCATGGGTCTGCTCACTCCTGAGAAGGGCTACCGGTCTCTCAATAGATGGCCTAGACAGACGGTAGTCAAAGCGCATGCATTTCAATCGATTTAAGTAGATCTGTGGGACATGGGTGTTGGGGATAGTATATATTTTGCTCCTCTCCTGTACAAGACAAAGCAAGGTGTAAATACAATGAAGTGTAAATGCATGTGTAAAGTGGACTATGTAAGCTTGTCATTGGCCAATTATTTTATATGGTAACGAGCTTCCTGAGCTACATGAAACTAGTCTTGCATAGCCAGACCTATCTCCAGACTTGGTTTTTGCACTGTCCGTGAAACAACAACAACCTCTGAGCAACGGGTGGGTGATATATCGAATATACTCTATGTGTCACGGCTTGTTCCAAGGGTGATGAAAAAAAAAAGACTTTATCACAAACACTGAGTATAAATTGACTATCACCATTTTTTTAATCCACCGGCATGAGACTCGCTCCGGTGTTTCAACTCTCTCTCTCTTTCTCTCTCTCTCTCTCTCTCTCTCTCTCTCTGAACTTATCACTGCCAAGGAGGTTGAAAAGAGGAGACATGCTTTTTATATGAAAATGTTCTATTGTATATCGGCAGCCATTCATTCGAGTGTATCCAAAAAGTTCCATCAGGCCAAGTGCACCTAAAGAGGCTAACAAGAGTGCACCCAAGGAGCACCTGAGCACAAACCGTCCCTTTATTTCTAGTGCTGTCTGCTCACTTGTGATTGGTTTAAAAAAATACAAACAACCCAGTGTACTTTTATTTACACTTGTAAGGAATTATGATGGGTTCAGCCAAATCTTTCATTAGTGCTAGCACAACACGAGAAAGGTCTGGCTATGCAAGACTACAGGCATAAGGATAACCATAAAAAAACATGACAAACTGGCAAGTAAAAAAAAAGCTGGGCTGGTATAGGCAGAGCAGGTTCTAATGAGAGGGATCGGGAAGCAGTTAGGTGATTAGATGATGCAGGTGAGGATGTTGGTGGGAAATGCCAGGATGTGGCTAAAGAGGGATAAAAGGATCAAAAAGTGACACCAGTATGCTGTGTGCTTTTAAACCTACTGATAGATTATTCTACATAGGAACACATTAGACATGCAGAAGAAACTCCAGTTAGTCTTTATGTTCAGAATAAGCATGCTCTGTGATCTATGTTCAAAATTCCTATCAGCATCCTCTTACCATTTGTGAAAGCAATGCCAGGAGTCTCTTCAGTAATACCCTCCTCCTTTGAATGTCTCTTCACTGTCTTCAGGTGAGCCACACGGCAGCAGCAAGCTCCATATCTCCGATCTTGCTCTATATCTCTGATACACTTCTGCTGCCCTTTTATAGGCCACTAATTTTAAATAGGCCTATCGGGATATACTGCTCAGCTGGCTGAATGGGTTACTGGCCATTCATTGAGTGGAGTAGTCTTGGACCCTTTGTTATCTGATAGTAATCTTGCATACATTTTATGAGTATTTTTCATACAATCATTCTAATTGGGATTCATGCCCATAAATATAAGTGGACAGGAAGGTGAGAGTGAGCAACCATTCTCAGTGTGACAAGTATTTCACTTTCTGTGATGGGAAGCTTGCGGTTCACCAGGTTGTCCATGTTTACATAGGCGGCATGAAATAACACAGTGAGAACACATAGGGTGGAGTATTTATAGCCCCTTTTACACTTCCTGTTTAAGGCCAGGATTATGTACTGTTAATCCACCGTACTGTTGTTAATACAATTGCGGAATGGTGGTACAGAGTTGTCTCGCCTTCAAGCTGGCAGCAGAGGCAGTAAAGACACCAAATTGACTTCTGTGTAAAAGGGACAGCTGGCAGGAAAGGAACATGGATAGGACAGGTGTGACATTTTGACGTGTTTTGATGTGTTATGTGTGCGATCCACAAAAAGTATTCCATAGCAGTTAGCAGCTAACTCAAAGAGGAAGAACAGCGGCTGAAAATGTCTACAAATTGGTAAAACAATGAGGTCCTGGAAGCTTCTTACCCTCCAAGTAGAGGACGAGATCAACTGACATATAACAGGAACAGTAAATGATTGTTATTGCCATTGTTATTGTTCATTAAGTGCTGCAGAGGCATACGCAGTATGTCACACTAGAGGCTGACCGTTGTGTTACATGTCATGTCCATCACTGCTCTTTTGCTTCCGGGACACCAACATGCTGTTTAAAATCACCCATTGTTTGATTCTGTGTAAAAATGCGAAGGCGGTGTAAAGTAGGGACTTCTCAGTGCCCCTTTAGTGAAATCTCTATGTAAAAAAGGCATATGATGGGCTTTTAGTAGATTATCTTTGGGACACTGTTGTTTCACCATGGCATATCCATGTCAATAACATCCGCCGTCACGTAATTTTGTAGCCTAGTGCAGCTGGACTCACTTAGCAACGCAGTTGTCTTTTACTTGGTCCTTACAAACTGTCTATTACATCTTTCCTTGACCTCATGATGTTTTCCATCAAGGTCAAGAAAAAGTGTTCGGGAAAAGGCATAGAATGTTTTTCTGACTGATCGACCACAGCCCACATATTAAGGTGAAGGAGGTCATAAGATGAGACAACATCAAAGAGCAACTCCACATTCAGCCCAATTGCTCACACACACACACACACACACACACACACACACACACACACACACACACACACGAACAACCTCACCCCACAGAGACATGAAGATGGCGAAGAAGACGGTGGCGGGGTTGTCAAAGAGGTGTGAAGCCCTGGCGGTACCACAGGCGGTGCTGAGCTGCCAGAAGTCACAGGCTCCATCACACAGAGGACACATGGTGAAATTGAGACGCTCGTCACACATCTCCAGACTGAAGGGGGAAGAAATCAAAAGTGAATTCACAGAGCACCTAGGTCCAATGATGTTTCACAATTAAAGCTGATACGATATATCTAAGCCTCTTGCACCTAAAATAGTATCAAATGAACTAAAGTTCTGTGTTCCTGTCTGTGGATTCAGCCCCAGTAAAAGGACCCGGAGTAACATTGAACTATTAGAAATGAATGGAACTTTTAACACATAACTACAATACAAACCTCTCTGCTTTGACCTGATTCATACTCTGTGTAGGCTGAATTATGAACCTTATGCTTCATGACACACTCTCACACACACACACACACACACACACACACACACTCACACACACACACACACACACACACACACACTGCCAGCAGTGCCTTCTGTGTTCCTCCCACACAACCCTGTCTTAAGCCAGATACTGCAGGTATCTGGGCAATCCCTGTCTGCTGTGTGTGTGTGTGTGTGTGTGTGTGTGTAAGGGCACGTGTGCATACATTTAAATTGAGGTAGGAAGAGATCCAGATTTTCTGCATCCTTCTAATGTTGGTATATTATCTGACATCATGTTGTTTTTATCTTTTAACATCTTCAAAGTTAAAATCAGGGGAAATGTTCTCCTCACAGTCTCACAGCCATTTGAAGCATCTTCACAGACTAGTGTTAGTAGTGTCAGCCAAGCAAAACTGAGTAGCAAAAAATGTAGTCTCAAATGGATTTTGTCCTATTTTGCACCTTCACTGAATATACAAGTTGTGTTTTACAGTAGTTTTCTTCCTCAAATGAAGCTGTGGTGCACTTTATGGTACCTGGGTATGTTAGTATCCACTGTCGCCACCCCGTAGCCAAACACAATGATTCCCACTATGGAGGCTGGTATCAGCAGCTGAGTGTAAACACCGAGCCATGCAAAGTACAGACCGATCTTCTCCCCAAAATACTTCCTGTGGGGTCAGAGGTCAGGGATTAGGGGGTGAAAGTGACAGAGCAGGTCATGGTCATGGCAGATCAGTCTATGTAGACTTAAGCAGCATGCAACACAGGTGTGAGATTCCTCGTAGTGTGTTTGATCCTGAAATAGAGTAAAAGCATGCCAATGTTTTATTTAGGGCTTCTGTTGTTTACGTTGAGCTTTTCACGAGGCACCTCCTTTCAGATTTGTGTACAAACTCTGCCTGCTATACTAGGACTGACAGACCTAAGCCCCAGGCATGGATTTAGGAACAGTCTTACCTGTAGTGCTATTTCTCAGTCTCTACGTTTTGGTGTGAGTTGCCGAGTGTTGGAGATATCGGCCGTAAAGATGTCTGCCTTCTCTCCAGTATAATAGAACTAGATGGCACTCAGCTTGTGGTGCTCAAAGTTCTGAGTAGTTTCATGCTGTAACTATTTTCTGTCTACCGAACTACACCCACCAACCGTGTTCCAGTCTTCCAGCAATCACTCTCTTAACAGATGAGTTGTGTTTTTCATGCATTTTCATAAATTAACATTGATCATTTACTGATGGGCCATGCAGCCAACAACACTTTTATCTGGAGGAAAGATAGATCTGGTGATAGATACTGTAGCTACAGCCACAGCACAACTTTACTCTATTGTGTTGGCAAATGTCCATCAGATAAGTAATCACAATAAGCTGTCACCATCAACCACTACATACTCTCACTCAGCATCTCAGGCAAACAAACAGCGACTGCACAGCCAGTGTGTTGCAAATGTGCAGGCTCAAGATTTTTCTTCAGACATCTCACTGCCAGCTAATGGTAAGTAATGCACTTACTAAAATGAGTAAAAAAAAAAAGACATACAGAGAAAAAAATAGTAAAAGGTAAAGGAAAAAGCAAAGCAGAGTACAGACAGAGAGAAATAAAAGAGAGAAAACTGAAGAAAAACATTGCTGAGGGAACAGGCGTCCTTTTCAGACTGCCTATCCTTTTGAAAAAGGTGCACTGGTTACAGGTGAAACGGTAAATTATCAATTAACTTTTTGTTTTAAGAGTCATCGATGCATGTTGTGATTTTCATACAAGTAGTTTTGTTTGAATGATATCAAAAAATTCATCTCTGCATCCAGAGTCAGATTAGAAAATAGGTTGGGGTAAACAGAAGTAAAACTAACGCCTCGTGGTTGTATGCCGTTGTGAGCCAGTCAAGGTGCAGCTACATTTTACATCCATGTCTGTCCAGACTCATATGGAGTAATGACAGTGGCCAATGCTTCCAATATGGATGTTGCTAAACAGAAGCTACATATCCTTAAAACATGGATGCTTCACACACATCTTCCCCCCAGCAGCACAGAAGATCTATACAATCAGCAGAGTTTTAAGGTGGACACCCAAGATTAGTGTCACAATTCAGTATCTAACCAAATGTCTCCCCTTCTGAGATATAAAGCAAAATAATGGCAAGAGAAGTGTTTTTGCAGAACATTATGATGTCCCAATGACGCTGACCTTTGACCTTTTGCACTAAAAGGCTGTCACTTCATAATTTTATCCAATTAGACATTTGTTTGAAATGTTGTCATAATTAGTGTATTAATACTTGAGCTATTGCAAAAAACAGGTTTTCTAACGTCACAGTGACCTTGACCTTTGACCACCAAAAACGAATTGGTACATCCTTAAGTCCAAGTGGACATTTGTGCCAAATTTGAGGGACTGAGATATCACATTCACGAGAATGAGACGGATGCAAGATCATAGTGACCTTGACCTTTGACCACTAAAATCTAATGGTTCATCATTGAGTCCAAGTGGACATTTGTGCCAAATTTGAGGGAATTTCCTCAAAGCGTTCTTGAGATATCACATGTGATGTGTGGAACTTTTCAAATGATAATCAGTAAGTATGTGATTGTAAGTCAGCCCTTGAACCTGTCAAAAACTGAGAAATTACACTTTGTAAGCGTTCAGAAATTATTTGTATTTGTAGAAAAAATTGTCAAATCAAAATTTTTATACAACCTGTCACCATGATTCTAATTTCTGATAGATGATTTAGCCTTACTGGATTAGTATATACAGTAAAGCTGTCCCTGAAATCCCATACTAAAATGCTACTTGGTGCACTAAAACAGTATGCAAGATTTTTTTTATCATGTCCAAAACCTTAGTATGAAATCAACAGCATGTGAATTCCATGCTTTTTCCAGTGAAATATTATGCAAACACTAGACACTACGCCAGCATACATATCACACAAAGCAAAGCAGCCAAGGCAGCTCTGTTTGTCAATAAGTCATAAATACCTTTAGAGGTGAATAACGTTAGTTGTGAGTCTACTGCCTGATGTGCAATTTGGGAAACACTATATAAAATGCTGAGATAAGTACACCACTACAGATGGATGACATATTACATAATGTAATTATTAAGCTTTGTTATGGGTACAACATGGATTGGGCTTTTCGTTTTGCCATAGATTTGTGGCAATCAGTCATTCACTCCACCCCTGTGATTCAGAGAGAAATATCCAAGATACTATTTGGATGGTGGCCGTGAAACTTGGTACACACATAAACATTATACCTTCTAAACATCAGCTTATTAGCATCATGATATTAGCATTTAGCTAATTTAAGCATTATCTGGCAACAAAGATGCCTGGAAGATGCACAACAAGTTTCCCTGTGGTTTGTGTTTTCTAATACAATGGGCATGCAGTGCATAGTGAGCGATTTCGGACACAGGCTATATGAACATTGAAAGTTTTTGGAAAGATGGAATCCCCAGAGAGGGAATTCCATTGAGTTGAGCTAGAAAGGAAGTCCTTCACGGCTAGCATGAAGAAGAGGTATGATTATTGTGATTAAGAACTCTCTCAATGTACAAATGAGCATGTACATATACTTGGGGTGTTCATAGTTGTGCTGTGATGCAGAGTTGAATGTAATGTCAAACAATTTGTAGATTTCAAAGGTCAAATCCTACCAAATAACAAAAGTCTGTTAGTGATCTACAACAACCATGATGCACTGCAACATCTGTACAGCTGTGGCAATGTGTCTTTGCCTAATCAAATTCAAGAAGTCTATCACACTTATCTTATCAAACACATTTAAGCTACAAATAATGAGTCACTGGTGTGCTTTTCCACATTTAGGAGCTGTGTGGTCTCATTACCTGACGAGATCAATGGGCTGGTACTTGTAAAAGGCTGAGTATCTGGCCCACTCTTCATGCAGAGTCTGACAAACAGACAGGAAAGAGTCAGTGTGGGTGGATGTTGTCATGTTGTATGTTTACTAGTTTACTAGCTAATCAACAAACAATCCTCAGAGGCAAAGCTGATCTGGAGGCAGAAATAATGTGATAGGCTGAGCTAAACCTCAGTGGATAAAGTCAAAGAACTGTTTAAGAAACATTATGCCAAAGCCAAGAATAAAAGAGTAAAGGAAGAGGAAGATGATATGATGAAGCCTGACACTCTTGATGCTGAAGGGATATCACAATAAATGATCTGGTTTAAATGTCCAAAACATGAATGTCATGATGATTACTGAATGGAAAAAGAAGAAGCTGCTATTTATACTTTTTATTCAGATTTAGATTGAGGTTGTTTTTTGCTAACATACACTCCAAAAATAGTTTGCTTTGCTCCGTCCTTTGAAATTCAAGTCGTCAATGAAGTTTTTTTCTTGCCTTTAGCGCAGCTCTGCCTCTGAGAAATGTTTACTGAACTTAAACTCCAATCTGTGACAGTGTTACACAGATGGGATGGAGGAACAATCTCAAAAAAGAAAACAGGAGAAAAGATAGAAGATGACGATCGCGTTCATGAAACTATGAGCAGCAGTTTCAAAGGTCTTGTGCAGTACACTTTTAGATGACATTTTGTCTAATAGCACACTAAATGGCCCCAGCACTGTATCACATTAGCAAGGTCACTTTCTCAAGAACTAGAGCAGGGGTAGTCTTTTTGTAGTTTTTCATTAGACAGACGAATGGAGAGGAGGAGGAAGAGAAGCAGAGGGAAGAAAGGAGAACAGAGGAAGAGAAGCAGAGGGAAGAAAGGAGAACAGAGGAAGAGAGTGAGAACGAGAGGAGTCGGCGTACCTGTCTGTCATTCCTCTCCTCAAGGTGTCCGATGACCTTATAGTCACCCTGAGGAACGAGAAGAGAGTGTGAAAAACATGAGTGCACACAGGCATAATAAACAGAGAGATCTAGAACAGAGAGTGTTGTACTCAATTACTCACTGAAACATTTAGAAATACACACATTAACACAGTCACACACATATATACTATAATCATAATAATAATAATAATAAGAATATTTTTTTAGCATGTTAACTATAACCCTTGTATGCTGAGTTAACTTCTAGGACTGATTTCCTGCCTGCAATGGTTGAAGTTTATTGAAAAGGAAAATCAGCCTTTAGAGACTAAAGTGTGACTTCAATATTCTTGAACCTGGACCCATTTTCATGTTTTTGTGTCTCAGTGAAAAATGGAGATAACATTTTTTTTAAATTGGTCCAGCACTCAGTGAGACAAACAGACTGCAATGTATCCTCTTGGGCCAATTATGCCCTGTCAATTTACATCCACTCAAAGAGCTTGTTGTTGGCAAAATCTCTATTCCCAAACCGACCGGACTCCATTTAAATAGAGAGTAATTTTAGTGTGTATAGTGCCAGAGTATTTTCACATGTAACTGGGTGAATTAAGGGTTTATTTCAACCAAACCAGAGTTGGTGATTGTCGGAAGAGTGGGAAGACAAACCAAGATGGCTTTCCAGTTTGATTTTGTTTCTGTCGACTCTGAATGAATTGTGTTACACAATAATAAAATCAGTCTCTTATCTAAATGGAATCTGGTGGGTTTGGAGATGGCAATTTCTGGTTAGACAAAAAGGATCTCTCTCTCTTTACCAAAAATGTCTATCTCTGTAGGTCCCTTTCTATAATGTTTTCAGACACTTAAAATGAAAAGCTGAGCCTGTCGGTGGCAAAAACAAGCGTTCTTTGTGAACGTAAACTGATGGTGCATAAATGCCCCTAGTGATTACACTGAAGCCTGTTTTGCTCCAGGCCTCTCACTCAATACTGGGCCAGTTTCAAAAACTGTTGTTCCCATAAGTCACGTAGACACAAACACATGGGAAAATAGGGTCCAGGCTGAAAAAAAAAGCTACCCTTTAAGATTTGCTACGAACAGGAAATACATTGCAAAAGTGTATCTCTAACTTTTCCTATTTTGTGTATCGCATCATAACATGTTCGTGAAGTTGAGAGCACAGATTGCAGAGACATGTTCCTTATTTGTGCTTCCAATGTTCTTGTAAATTGCTTCAACATTTGTGTCAGCTGCTGAAAATCTGAACTTGATCTTTCCTTGGATTCTTATTTTTGGCCATACAGCTAAACAAACTCTACAATACCTGCTAGCTGAAAAAAAAAATATAATGTAACCAGTTTGACAAAAATGAGATGCAATAACGCTTTCACTTTTATTTCTTTATCCATAAAGTTTCCATTCTCTGCAAATTGAATGCTGTGGTGAAATAAATTGAAACCAATGGCCATCTACTGGGAATTCAAGGCTTCACACTTACGTCATGAAGAGGGAAGGCAGCGTCATACACGCCTTTAGCTATCAATGTGCTGATGCCTGGAAAGGAGAGAGACACAGAGACAACCCCAAGGGAGTATTTAAACATCACTTTAAGGTGCTTTTCTCCTTCAGCCTTGTCATCCGAATCATCATTGAATTCTTAATACCCCTTTCATGCAAATCACGTTCTGTATCCACTGGAGAGAAGTCACGGTCGAAAACAACTCTTGTCTTCAGTAGTGGCTTGGGCTGAAGATTGAGTTTTAAACCATAAATCAAAGCAGATGGTGAAGTAATAGTGTCATTAAGGAGAGGGTTTACACCAAATGTGCTCCAAGATGTGGCATGAAATAAAGTGGTAGCCATTATAAAAGAGCACCTCCTGTTATTTATCTCACATCTAGTACTGCTCTCAGCTCACATTCCAAAAGCAAGTTCTCCTGAATTCACACCAACCACAAAGACTAAAATTCAGCTGCTGTGTGTTAAAAAGTGGCCTTTGCACCCCAGCTGTGTCTGATGTGGCATCAGGCCACACCCTGCAGCCTGCATCATTTTAACTCTGCTCTTCAGTGTCAGGCAGACTGGCATTAGGGTTACGTAGGTACCCGCTTTTAGTCTTTGGAAAATTTCATGTGGGAAGTGATGGCCTGACCTGTGAATGTCAGGACCGACACTGACATCAGATGACCTGGCACTCGCTACTGGCTCTTTCATCAAAGTCATTAATCAATTAATTATCACTGCCTCAAAGGGGGGACTGGGAACTACACAGTGATTAGCTGTGCTATTAATGAAACTCACGACCAACACACACACTTACACACACATTCAAATGCATGAATGCACACTCAACCAGCTAGATACAACCACAACTCCCAGAGGCCCCTGTTTCAATCTCTGCCTGACCCAGGAAGTGTGACCCACTTGTAGAGGAGATGGAAGAGGGTAACGGACACATGAAGAGTGGGCTCTGTGTGTGTGATAAAAATTATACACCCAAAAATGAAGAGCAAAGAGAAGATAGAGGTTAAAGAGATGCAACTCGCATTTCTCTCCCCATCCTCCCCTGCAGCACCATCAGTACCCTCTGGCTAAGACCTTCTGCTGTGATGGAAACGCCAACCAGACATATGGTGGACACTGGAAATGAAAGGAGTGTCAGCTCGATGCTATATGGGACTGATGGGTCTCATACATGCATAAACAGCTGCTATTTGCATGTCATAAAAATCTACATACATATAAATGAAACACCTGCATTAGCATGAATGCAGACTTTGCTGAAAGTCTTGAGATCTAGAGTCATAAACAACTGACACCACTGCTGAAGTTAATCATCCCAGTGGACGTCTGCAGTTTAAAGTGTTAATAAGTGAAGCCACTTTCTAGGAACAGCCCCATTTGAACAAAGTGTTGCTGCAGTACAAAGCCCAGACAGAACAAATTAGGGTTAAACAGATGTTGTCCAATTACGCAATCGTTGCTCTCCTTGTTTGGGTCACCAGCTGCACTTCACTTCACTTCACCTCCCCAATGACCTCCCGGTGGACATATCACTATCACCTCCCAGCTCACCTGTAGTCTATCAAAGTCCAGACATGTTTGAGAGTCACAACACCACCTTGAGCTGACAGCTGACTTCCCCCTGCAGTGTCTCAGCCAAACATGTTACACAAGTCGTCCACTGCACCTGGTTTTACTTTCTTATCTCACCCCTAAAAAGGGACAATACACCTTTTACTCAAGCTGCTGCTTATTCTCTGTGATTTCACTTATTATCATACCTGGTGCTGGGATTTTAATTCACCAGGCTACTGATTAGTTTTACAGCACAAACCCCCAGTTTCAGGTAGGACTGGGCAATGTATCAATATATATATTGATATTGTTATCTGAGACCAAAGCCAAGGTATGACAAGTAACATGACGTCAAGGACACACTACGCTATTGGAAACGGCTCTCATGCACATTCACAACATCTAATGTTTGCAGGTAAGGCACAACTTGCAGATAACAGTGAAAAACAGCTTTCATCGTATCTACCTTGGTGCTTATTTGAGCACAGCTGACAGAGAGGGGAGGTCTAATTATCATGGGTAATCGGTTTAAACTTTACAGAAAATAAAGAAACACATTGTATTAAATGCTACTTTTAGTAGTAGCAACCAAGGGGTGTTCAAAACATAGCAAAACAAAAGACAAATGTGGACAAAATAGGCAATTAACTGTAGTTTCAAAGGCCCAACCACACAGGCTGATTTCAGTCTTCAGTAACATGTTTGAATTCATTTGATGCAGGAAAAAAAACACCTAAAATCACAGGTATCATTTGTACAGGCTGTTGAGCATTTATCTAAAGTAGCTGGGCAAAATACTTCCGTAACACACTGTTAACAATCATAGAGGAACAAATAAGTTACTCACTGACACTCAGATTTACTAACGGGCATATTATGGACCCGTTACGCATAAGTAATACATAGCGCAATCACAAACGCACACAGACAAGCAAACACTCAAAATGTGAAATATTAATAGGCTACGTCTATATTTGCCCAGAGGAGATTTGTTGAGCATTAATGATCTAATTTAAGGTGATACAAGTGATATTAGGATCTTATTTTAATCCTTTTTTTGCCATACACAATTGATGCCTATGGACTAGATATCATTTTAGATTTTGGATACCGTAACATTGTAAGTGTAGTCTTTTCTTGGTTTTAAAGGCTGCATTACAGTAAAAATATGTAATATTCTGCACTTACCAGACTGTTCTTTTATTTGTCTTTACCCACTTAGTCATTATATCCACATTACTTACGGTTATTCATGAAAAATCTCATTGTGTAAATATTATTTAAGGCACCAAAAGTCAACCCTAAAATATAGCAAAAAAAACTATATTGAGGCATTTCATCAAAAATATCTTGGTATTTGATTTTTTCCATATCATCCAGTCCTGTTTTTGAAAGAGTACAACCTCATAATGACTGGCATTTTCAAAAGAATGTATGTATCACAGATCGGTATCACAACACATCCACTACAAAGGTTCATAAAGCATTTCTATAAAGGCAAACCAGGTTTCGCTCTAGTATTGTGATTCATGAACTCTTCATTGGACCTCTGCTCTTATAGTGAGGAATCTCCAAAATTTGATATTGCTGTTTTTAATCAATTACAGGCCAGCATACTTCAAGAGGATGAGATGGGTGGGCAGAGGAAGTTTCACATTGTGTTGCTGCAATTCCTGGCGCTTGCCAACATAGGTGGATAGACTCATCAATTATTTAGTGCACCATTTTTGACTAGGACCAACATAACGGAAAAATCATTTACATTTGGCAGATGCTTATGCCTGCAGCAAGTATATTACATCCAGAATTGAATCCACCTTCTTCCATTCATCTAATCACTGACCAAGCCAAAGTGTACCAATCAATGTGAAGAATGCATGGTGCTAGAAAAGACTGCATATATTTATCAGATACACACAAACACATGAACTGTTTGGTATCCTCACCTATGGTTTGACAGGTCCGTACACACACCGTCCGTCTCAGGATCTCATATACCTAAGACAGATGCAAGAATACCAGACTGGAGATACAAGCTAATCGTGGACAAACATTAAGGTGAATCATATTTAAATCTGAATGAATACTTACTATTCGGCCCCTTGTGGCGTTGTCAAAGAATGTGTCTTTAGATGTGATGTTGTACCTGAAAGAAACAGACAATGAATACAAATCTGTAGGTGTGCATTTTCTGTGTGTACATCTTTACATCCTTCTATCTATATAGTGTATAGCATGCAAACATACACAGCTTTTTTTTAATGAAATTTTTAGGTTAACTGGGATCCTATCAGTCAACTCAACCCATTAATTGATCAGAAGAAGACCAAAAACTAAAACGTCTGCCAAGTAGATGACTGTGTCTGATGAAATACTGTATACTATACTATCAGAGCTTCTTAAATTTAAAGTATACTCTCTAAAACTCTAGGCTAACACTGTGCATTAATTTAAACCATGATTTAAAATAGAAAAAGAACACAAAAGAACAAATTTTAGCCAAATATCATAAATAATCTCATTGTGTCAAGAGTTGTTACAGAATCTTATTTTCTTCAATAGCACGGGCTACCCACCATCCCTCAGTAAGTCATAGGAATCAAGGTTAGCATGGCCACTTACACTAAGGTTTTAGAACTTCATAGTGTATTTCAAAGTGTTGGCACAGACTACAGGAGCAAGTATGGGACCAAGAGAATCTACCAAAAACGTGTATTCCTTTATAGTGAGCCTTTGTAACTTTATAGTCTTGTTTTAAAATCAGCTGACTTCTGTTTATCTCTGGTTTCTAATATTAAAGGAGGGCGTGGTACGGTGTGTGTGTGTGTGTGTGTGTGTGTGTGTGTGTCTCTCTCTCACAGGTGAAGTTTGTCTCTGGAGAAGCAGTGTGTGAGAAATTTGGTGCGATCATGGTCCTGGTGTGGTACTTTAGGCTGGAAAGGTTGGTTCATTTTCCTCCACATTGTAGTCATACTGGACCCAAAGCCACTTTCCTCTTTAAGTTCATAACTCTGATGAAACACATAACACAAAAAGAGTCAGCCAGTTACGCTTGTTGGACACTTGGGGAATAAGTGTCTTCCAGTCCTGAAGATGACAACATTAACACTGGTTGGTAAAAATGAAATATCAGTGTCTCTGTACGATTGTTGATTAAATTTGGTGAGACAGACTAACACAGAAACACAATGGGTCCTTTTCACTGATGGCAATTCATGCTTCCTTACATCCTCTCACCTCTCCTGTGCCAGAAATTATTCCCCCTCCACATCATGGAGGATCTTTCAATCCCTTAAATGCACCTACGCGGCAGTCTTTTATCAAGTGGCATTATGTATAAATGCCCCACCTCCACATGTGGCACAGTAACTGATGTCACTTAAAGGCCAAGACACATCAAACAGACTTCAAGGAACAGGTGATGATGACAGCCCCCTGCTGTGTCGTCTGTGTCTCCTCCTGTGTCTCAGCCAAAAAGTTGCACATAAACACACCGCAAAGACTACAGGCAACAGCCAACCAGCAGGTACGATCTGCGTCTGCCTGAGAGCAAATAAGTCTTCACACCAGCAGATGGAAGTCGTCTGTAATCGCCATTCAAAAAGGCAAAGCAGACAACCATCTTGACACTAGATAGCCAGTTATCACATTCACAACATAATCTAGTATTGAAAGAACAGAGGATATTTACCGTGCACCAGTGAACAATAACGCAAACCATCACGAACCATTTTTCTAAAGAGCTCAATGGCTAAAGAACAATAATCTTACTTTACCTAACAAGTTTGTTTCAGTCTCACTCCCTCTCCACTTTAGCTGTTTGTTTACTTTCCTCACTTCTTTTCTTCTCGTGCACTGAGCTAAACTGCCAATCAGTGATTTCATTCACTGACAGGCTCTGTCATCTCTGTTGCCAATTCAACATAGTGAATTGGCAACAAAAAAGCCAATCTGCACCAACGAGGGGCAACAGCATTACACAGCACACCAACTAGGGCAACAGATGCTTACCGACAGCCCAACACTGACCGATAGCCGACTGTCAACTTGGTGTGTCAGGACCTAAAGACTGATGCTATGGAACCAAGGATTTCTCATTTGGCAGCTTCAGCTCCTCTATCCTGACGTCAATTCCTTGCGTCTCTCTATTATATCCTCACTGGCAGGAGGTAAGACACGAGGAAGAGACACGAGTGAGGGAAGCAAGTAGACATGGTAGCATAATGAAAAGGACCCCCTGTCTGTGTCCACTGACTGCTGAGAAAATCAAAACAGATCTGAGGTCTCACCGTCTTAGTGGGAACTTTAATCTTGAGAAACTCAGCCTCTCGACACAGTACTGGCCAGGGCGCATGGAGACGAGTGAAGCTGGGACCGTGGGTCTTTAACTGAAAAACAAACAAGACTTCATGTTAAGATATGATATGATGTTAATGAATTATATGGAGTCTGGAATCTTCAGGAACAGAAAAATAAGCATGTCTTCCTAGTTATTTGGTCAGATTCAGTGGATACAAGTTCAGTTCATCTTTCAGTTTATTTCACTCATGTTAATGCACAACAATCAGATACACAGCAACACAACTCTATTACCTTTTTCTTTACATAATTTCCAGTTCATCCTCCATCATTACACACTCTTTCAATATAAACTCAATCTATAGACAGTGAAACTATTTCATCCTCTTTTCAACTAGCAAAAACCATAAACTTAGCTTTGTTCATATTTAAAGATAACTTATTATTAATCAATACACCATTTAAATTTGACCATTTCATTTCTAATGCTTCCTGATAAAACTTTGAAACATCTCCTGAGCAAAAAAAAACAATTGTTTCATCTGCAAACAACACAGCCTGCAACTTAACATTTCACGTATGTCATTGAAATACAAAATAAAAAGTTTAGGCCCCGGAATCAAGCCTTGTGGGACTCCACAATCAATCTTCAATAATTCAGATGTATCACCAGCAAACTATTCATATTGTTGTCTGTTATCTAAATAGCTGCTTAACCAGTATACTCCTCTCACCCCATATGTATGTCATTTAAAATTTAAGATGGTATGATCCATAGTGTCAAATGCTTTCCTCAGATCAATAAATACCGCAATTGTGTATTTCTTCCTTTCTATCGCTGTTGTAATTTCCTGTTATTTTCATTAATGTTAAAGCTGTAGATTGATTTGTCCGAAAGCTGTACAGACTCTCACTCAACAAATGATTTTTTTAAATGAATGCAATATGTATGTCCGCAGGCCACATCTGACCAACAATAGGGGCCATATGGTGGCCTGCCAACCATATTGTAATTCACAAAAAATAAATACATTTATAACTTGATTCACACTGGGGAGGATCCCTTATTACTTATATATTTATATTATTAATGTTTGATTATTAACTTACCCCTGGCCTCCTGTCATTATGCAAAAGTGGCCCCTAGGCAACGCAAGTTGAGTATCCCTGGTCTAGATGCTTGAGAGCTGCAAATGGGTCATATTGTTTCTTTAAATTGATCCCAACAAGACACAAGGCACTCAGTCATCCAAAGTCTTCTTTTTTTATACGGTAAACTTTTATGTTTTGGGAAATATATAACCAGATTGCTTGGCTGAAGCTACCTGCTGGCTTACCAGGCCATCTGTCAGTACTGTTTTGCAATCCAATATAGTTGACAGACCTCAGTGTGTGCTGCACTTGCCTCTCAACTGCTTTTGCCTCCAGACCTTTAAAACTGGCCTCTGGAGCTGCAACATTTCAGATTACACAATATTCCACACTCTATGTAAGACTTCACATCTGAACCAGTCACAACCAATCCCTGCCTTCAACCTGACCCACTGAAACACTTTGGCTGATCAGTTTGGCCAGCAGCATTACTGGTATCTATAAAAGATGGATGTAGGCTCTGTTCCTTAAGCAAAGCCTGGAGCTGTTTTCCTCGCCGGTTTGTTGTTGCAGCCTGTTCCTGACACATTGCATGCTTTTCATGCTCCTATCATCATCCCCACCTAACACATATAATGTATTTACTGTATGTCAAATAAAATCCTGACTCATCTAGCGTGTTCTGCAAATGAATCATGGTCCAGTGCCCACACTGTAATTATTATTTAGCATTAAGATGCATTAGGAAATTTTGATAATTAGCAGCTCCAAATAGCATCAAAGGGTAGGTGATTGAATTATGAACATTAATGCATTAACAAACCCACTTCTGCCTCTCTGCAGTTGACTAAGGAGAACAGAAATAAATAAACAAAGCGCTAATTGTGAGCAGCAGTGAAAACAGTTCCTCCAAAATCATAATGGAGCTGGTGGTGGTGTGAGCGAGAGTGTTACCAGAAATGAAAGCGAGCCAGCAGAGGACGACAGCCAGGTAACCTTACCCTCCTCAGACCCCCATCAGCTTCTGCGAGAGGGGGGGGCAGGGGTGAAAAGAGAAAGGTGGCATGGCAAATGATGGAAACCTGAAACGATTCCCTTTCTCCTCTCTCGACTCCTACTCTCCTGAGATCTTTCACTCCCCCTCACAACCCCCCCTCCTCACATATATTACTGTACCTTCTGCTACCCGCTAGACACAGTTTCACTGACTGATTGACTGACTGGCTGACTCACTGACTGTCACTCTTCCTCCTCTTATATTTCATTATCTTCTCCCTCACTCACATCCACACTGTCCTTTGTCCAACTTGGGGACACAGAGGAGCAAAAAGCCACCTGACCTGTTCATACATATGGATATCCATGAGACATGTTTGCAGCTAACCTAAATGTTTGTTTTAACATTTTTAACTTGGACTAAAAGTCTACAGTGTAGAACTTTAAAATCAACTGAAGAAGCTCAATGATGCATGAAGGTGGTAACCTGATAACGACACTGAACTGCTATGGTTTCACCTCCTTTATTTAGTCTGATATTGCGTTCATGTCAGCTGTTGTTTTTGTCCTAACTAATTAGTGTTAGCACAGAACCAGCAAGAGTGAGTTATTTGTCTCAAGGATGTCGTTTCAAGTCAACAGGGAAGATTCTTGCATTACCTAGCATCACCCCAGACATTTTGATGAAGATGTGAGCAGTGATTGGAGTTGAGCAACATATTTATTACATTAGAGATACATGAAGTTATTTAAAGACAAACTAAATGTATGTTTCAACTCAAGGATAACTGCACCCAGTCTAATAATACTGTGAGTACTGCCAGCAGTCGGTAACAGCTTTGTGCAGCCATGATGTAGTGTAGCACTTTAGTACCATGGCTGTGGTCACAAATAGAACAGACCACACCCAGCTGTGTTGTTGAGTGTGGTCAGAGGTAGGATTCAGGAAGTCCAGTTGGAGTGAAAAATTAATACTTTATCGGTCGCCAAGACAGTGCAAAATAATCTGTAATACTGACAGACAGGATTTTGCAACTTTTGGAAGTTATTTTATTTGTCATCAGGACAATTACAAGGTAAACAGTAGAAATGCAGTGCGCATATAACGGCTTGACTATATGGAGAAAATGAAATCTAACAATATTTGTGTGATTTTCTCCAGGATAATAATTTATTTGAGGAATTTCAGTCAGGATTTAGAGTGCATCATAGCACTGAGACAGCTCTAGTTAAAATTACAAATGACCTTCTGATTGCTTCAGACAAAGGACTCGTCTCTGTTCTTGTTTTATTAGATCTTAGTGCGGCGTTTGACACAATTGACCATCAAATTCTACTGCAGAGACTGGATCACTTAATTGGCCTAAAAGGTTCAGCACTAAGCTGGTTTAAATCTTATTTATCTGATCGTTTTCAATTTGTTGACGTTCGTAATGAATCATCCTTACGTACCAAAGTTTGTTTTGGAGTTCCGCAAGGTTCTGTGCTCGGACCAATCCTATTTACTCTATATATGCTTCCTTTAGGTAACATCATTAGAAATCACTCTATAAACTTCCATTGTTATGCGGATGATACACAGTTGTATTTATCGATGAAGCCAGAAGAAAGTAATCAATTAACTAAACTCCATAACTGCCT
Organism: Epinephelus lanceolatus; assembly: GCF_041903045.1. Classification (NCBI taxonomy): domain Eukaryota; kingdom Metazoa; phylum Chordata; class Actinopteri; order Perciformes; family Serranidae; genus Epinephelus; species Epinephelus lanceolatus. The sequence goes on from NC_135756.1 coordinate 27,396,312, forward strand.
TAAAGACATAAAAAATTGGATGAGCACCAATTTCCTGATGTTAAATTCAGACAAAACTGAAGTTATTGTTCTTGGCCCCAAACAACTCAGAGACTCTTTATCTGATGACATAGTTTCTCTAGATGGCATTGCTCTGGCCTCTAGCACTACCGTAAGAAACCTCGGAGTAATATTTGATCAAGATTTGTCTTTTAATTCTCATTTAAAGCAAACCTCACGGACTGCATTTTTTCATCTGCGTAATATTGCTAAAATTAGGCCTATCCTGACCCGAAAAGATGCAGAAAAATTGGTCCACGCTTTTGTTACCTCAAGGCTGGATTACTGTAACTCTCTATTATCAGGTAGCTCTAGTAAGTCCTTAAAAACTCTCCAGCTAATTCAGAATGCAGCAGCACGTGTACTAACAGGAACTAAGAAACGAGATCATATTTCTCCTGTTTTAGCTTCTCTGCACTGGCTCCCTGTAAAATCCAGAATTGAATTTAAAATCCTACTGTTAACTTATAAAGCTCTAAATGGTCAAGCTCCGTCATATCTTAGAGAGCTCATAGTGCCATATTATCCCACCAGAACACTGCGCTCTGAGAACGCAGGGTTACTCGTGGTCCCTAAAGTCTCCAAAAGCAGATCAGGAGCCAGAGCCTTCAGCTATCAGGCTCCTCTCCTGTGGAATCATCTTCCTATTACGGTCCGGGAGGCAGACACCGTCTCCACATTTAAGACTAGACTTAAGACTTTCCTCTTTGATAAAGCTTATAGTTAGGGCTGGCTCAGGCTTGCCCTGTACCAGCCCCTAGTTAGGCTGACTTAGGCCTAGTCTGCCGGAGGACCCCCTATAATACACCGGGCTCCCTCTCTCTCCCTCTCTCTCTCTCTCTCTCTCTCTCTCTCTCTCTCTCTCTCACTCTCATCCTATTACTGCATCTTGCTAACTCGGCCATTCTGGATGTCACTAACTCGGCTTCTTCTCCGGAGCCTTTGTGCTCCACTGTCTCTCAGAATAACTCATACCGCAGCGGTGCCTGGACAGTGTGACGTGTGTGGTTGTGCTGCTGCCGTGGTCCCGCCAGATGCCTCCTGCTGCTGCTGCCATCATTAGTCATTAGTCATACTTCTACTGTTATTATACACATATGACTATTGTCACACAAGTATACTGTCTGATACTAATACATACTTTCAACATATTGTACCACAGTAGCCAGAACTATAACTATAATATTATTACTTTCATTAATGTTGTTGTAAGCTACTGTCATTACCTGCATCTCTCTCTCTCTCTCTCTCTCTCTCTCTCTCTCTCTGTCTCATTGTGTCATATGGATTACTGTTAATTTATTATGCTGATCTGTTCTGTATGACATCTATTGCACGTCTGTCCGTCCTGGAAGAGGGATCCCTCCTCAGTTGGAGGGAGTTTTTCCTTATCCGCTGTGAGGGTCTTAAGGACAGAGGGATGTCGTATGCTGTAAAGCCCTGTGAGGCAAATTGTGATTTGTGATATTGGGCTTTATAAATAAAATTGAAATTGAAAATTGAATATTTTTAACAATATCGATATTGCAACAATATTGTAATGTCAACTATCGGTGCTTCCAAAGTATTAATAACTTGAAGATTTCTCGACTTAATGACATTTATGCTCATTGCTGTAAGTGCAATAAACCCTTGGCCAATAAAAAGCCAATACTTTATTAAACCTTTGAAACCTGGAACAACATCAGTTTTCTTGTGCTGCTTTCAGAAAGGAATCAAGCTCAGGTTTCAAAGGGTTAATACACGTGTTCAACAAGCATAAACACATGGAAAGCAATGTTTTTATCTGCTGTATCCGCAGTAACTCATCCACCGCCACTACTGTCATGTTTTACACAAACTCAACGCGCTAGCTCAGCTAAAAGCAAATTGTTAAAAATAAGCTAAAACAAAAGCTGTCTGCATGTAGACTGATTATCTTAGTCTGCTACGCATCTTACAATTTACCAGCAGTATCTGCAGGCAGTGAATCACCTCAGCAGCAACGGGAAGTGAAGGGAGGACAGGAGGAGGAATGACTGATTCGGACTGATGTCTGTGTTCTTCACTCTGTCTAAACTTCACTCACTATTTGTTATGTCAGGAATATCATTCATTTTATTGACAGTTTAGATTTGTTTCCAGCAAGATACTGAGTTTGTGTAATGACTTTGCTGTTGTAAACGTTATTGTTGCTGCTCTAGAAACAATATTTAGTTCTATTTAAAAATTCAATAATTCTGTTATTATTTAGTAGGGGGAAAAAAATTACAGTAGCAATGAAGAACCGAACCAATATGGAGTACCAAGAAGAGTAGTATCGATAAAATCCTAACAATAGTCATCCCTAATCACCAGTAATGTGGATATGATGACTGAGTGGGTAAAGGCAGATAACAGAGAAGCTAAAACAGTCCATTAAGTTCAGAAAATGACCGTTAAACTTCAATTAATAGCCCAGGCTATTATTCGCTTAAATCACTGAACTCAGTGGGCCTATATCTGGGACAGGCCTTTAATTCCTTTCACACAAAACGGTTGATCAGCAAACATCAGGAAATACAGTCTAACTATTTAAACCAGTATGGCTATTATAAGCTTCAGGTAATATATCAGTTATGAATCAGTCATTTGATCATCGACAGACAGCACATCAGAGAGTGTTACGGCACTCTTAGCTGCTTGGCAACCAGATCAGGTGTCTAATTAAAGACAGGCGTTTATCTGTCAAAATGTGCAGCCACACTGGGCCAGTAAAAAGGACTGGGCGTTTAATTGGGACTATGCTTTTAATTAAGTTTTACAGTACATCATGGTATTGTAATACAGCCTTTAAAACCCCCAAAAAGACAACACTTACAGTATTACAATATCCAAAATCTAAGACAATAGCTATTCTCTTATCACCATGTCGATATCATATCAATATACTGCCCTGCCCTATTTCACATTACAAAGTTTTTTACCAGTAAGATCTGACCTGGTGACTCTAGAAGTAAATTTGCAGAGTAGGAAACTGATAGCTGACTTCAGGAGCTTATTGCACTGTCACAAAAATTAAAAAATCAGCACTGATTCATTGACATTATGTTCAAATGCTACAGTGACTTCATCCTTTTACTTCCACATCTACACCTCGCTCTCCTCCCTCACATACTTGTACCCACCTCCTACCAACATCCATTATTTTCTACCCACTTGCTCACATTAATTTCTCAGATCTCTCGCCCCCTTTTCCTTCCTCCTCCTTCCCCTCCTCGCCCTCCCCTCCCTCCTCCCTTATCGCTCCATCAAAAAGCAAGGGATATAAATACCTTTCAGCCTGGAGAAGGTTAATTAGTAGAGGGATTTCCAATTAGCTCTTTATCTCTGTAGGGGGGGTAACTAGGACGCAGCCAGGGGCGTTTTTGGATGGGAGGAGGGGGTGTGCATGGAATATGAGAAGGTGATCGGTTGGGTGATGTGATGGCTGGGAAGAGAGTGAAGTAGTGAGGAGTCAAGAGGAGTGTGAATGGTGCGAACAAGAGAAAGATAAAGACAGTGACAAAGGGTGATGGATCACACAGAGAAAGACTAATTAAGACAAAGAGAGAGCCACAAAGCAACACAAAGAGAAACACTGCGTGGCAGGTGGTTCTAAGTAGAACTCATTGAATTGGGTTAAAGGCTGTGGGGGCGCTGACATTACAGGAGCTCCTAAAGACCTACAGGTGGTCGGATGTATGGATTAACCTGGATATACTGACTGCTGATGCATTCTGCAACTACAGGCTACAATTAAACATACATCTGAACTGATCATTTGTGTTGACTCACAACATGATGCAAAGCATTTCTTTTTGGTAGATTAATACCAATAGCAATAGCAAGCCACAGGTTTCTGCTGCTGAGCTATAACATAAGTTGCAGAACACACTGAAAAGAAATCATTACATGACTCTTTTAGTCTACTTCAGAGTACCAAAAGGTAGACTGGGCTCATCCCTAATACATGGAGTTTGAAGTTGCCACAGTAACAGTCAGGGTGTCCATTATCTTGAGTTTTTATGATCCTGTTGCTGTACTCAGACTTTTAAAAAGCAGCCTCAAAACTTAGTTTTCTGTCACCTTTCAACACTGTCTACTGCCTTTCAGAAGCTGAACAGTTAGTTGTTAATGGTTAAAATGTCTTCCTTTATCTTATAACTGGAGCAATAGGGCACTCCTCTCCTTGCAAAGTCCAAGTATATGTAGGTATTGGAAAATGTGTCAGCCTGAAAACAGACTCACAACTTTTCATAGGCAGTAAGTGGCTTCACCCCAAGTTCATCCTGGGATAGACTTTAGCCACCCCTACGTATGGATGTATAGATTAGTGCAGAGATATTTATTAGAGACCAGCCCAGAAGTTAAACTTATTGGGGGGAGACCAATTTTGAAATTCTGGGCAGAAAACAATGTTTAAAAAAACAATTTGGCTGACAGTCGATAACCAATAGTGATATCAATGTTTAATTTGTTTTTGTTGTTATATATTTCCCCTTTTGTGCTTAGACTCTTTAAAAAATAACTTAAAGGTAATTAAGCCCTTTTTAAGCCACCTTTGAATGAACACAAATTCAATTTTAGGCTACAAATTTATGAAACAACCTTCAATATAACCAGGCATGGCGCTACACCGGGGCTAGGGGGTGCTATAGCCCCATCAAAAATCTGTGTAGCCCCAGTTAAACCCCTCAAGCATTTTATTTTATATTTTATAATATATATTTTTAAGTTAAAAAACATTAGAAAGTTCACAAGTAGCCATTCTGTTCCAGTGCAATCCCCACTTGCATATTTGTGCTGCGCCTGTACCCCATTGATTGGTGTAGGCTACCATAACCTGTGTGTGAGAGGTCAGAGGTGAGAGGGGAGGGGCGGGGGGAGTCTTTTGTTTATACTCACGCATTAGGCTAAGGCTAGCTAGCCTGCAGTCCCTTGCAATGGATCATTTTATGTTTAAGAAAAAAAGAGTGCAGGTAGAAAATGAAGACCAAGACCCAGTCTCCCAGAGGGACAAAGAAGAAGAGGGAGTTTCGGAAAATGAATCTGAGAGAGGAATACGTGAGCCAGCACCTGAAGGAGCTCCAGAGCAGTCCATCGCTGCTAGCTGCTCTACAGCCCCCGTTAGCTGCACTGCTGACACAGACACTGCTCCCTTTGATTTAAGCCAGTCACCTGTTGATGAACCAAGGCGGCCTCTTCTTCGGCATTATCCAGCCACGAAAGTTGGACAGCAGGATCGCTACTTCAATCGTAGATGGTATGAGGATTACAAATGGCTGGAATATTCTATTTCTAAGGACCGTGTTTTTTGCTTTGCATGCCGCCACTTTCAGCATCCTGGAAACCATGGAGAGAAGGCAGCATTTACCCACGATGGCTACCAGAACTGGAAGAAGGCGACAAGTTCATTCAAGACACACAATGCTAGTGTGGAGCATAAATATGCTATGGCAGCATGGAATGAGTGGACTATTCAGAAAGAGTCTGGCTCAACAATATGTAATGCTCTGAGTCATGGACATGCAAAAGTAGTCCAAGAGAACAAAGAGTATATGAGAGCAGTTGTGAAGTTATTGCGTTTCACTGCATACCAGGGACTTTCACAGAGAGGAGACATAGAGAATGACACGGCTGTCAACCAGGGAAACTTCCTTGAACTTTTACAGATTATAGGCAAATTTGACAAAACAGTTGCACAGAAAATATCAGATAATCCAAGAAATGTGAAGTACACGCATCATGATATACAGAATGAAATACTGGACATTATGGCAAATATGATTAGGGACCAGATAAGTGGTGAAATACAAGATGCTGAAATATTTGCTTTGATGGTAGATAAAAGTAAGGACCTGAGTAAAACAGAACAAGTGTCTCTGGTGGTGCGCTACGTGAAAAATGATAAAGTTGTGGAAGAATTTCTCCATTTCACGCCAGCTGACGGTTTAGATGCAGAGTCACTTTTTGCTACAATCAAAGACACTCTCAGTAAATGTAACATTGATCACACTGCCTGTATTGCTCAGTGTTATGACGGCGCTGCAGTAATGTCCGGTGTTCACAACAGGGTCCAAGAGAAATTCAGAGAAGAGGTCCCTCAGGCAATCTACGTTCATTGCCATGCACACCACCTGAATCTTGTTTTGGTGGACTGTGTCAGAAATGTGAAGCCAGCGGGGGATTTTTTTGTTATTGTGCAAGACATGTACAAGTTTTTCTCAGGCTCATTTGTCCATGCCCATTTCATTAAGAAGCAAAGGGAACTTGAGCCCTCTCAGCAGCCCACTGAACTTAAGAAACTGTCTGATACGCGCTGGTCCTCCCAGTACTACTCACTGTGGGCAGTGCAAAAAACCTTGCCCGCCATCACTGCAACCTTAAATGACATTAAGGCGCAACCAAATCCATGCAGATCCACTGATGCACGGTCATTAATCTCACTCATTGATGCTGAATTCATCCTCCATCTTATCCTGTTTGAGGATCTTTTTTGTACAGCAAAGTTCATGTCTGACACTCTACAGTCCCCCGATCTTTTGCTGGAGACTGCCACCGACCTCGCGCACTCGGTCATCACAGGCCTAAAAGAAAAGCGCACAGAGGACTCTTGGAGAGCCATATGGAGCAAGGCAGAGGCCCTGTGCACAAAGGTCGGTGTCGCAAAACCACCGCAGCTCCCACAAGAGAAGAGACAATCCCAACAGCCTCGCCATCTGCAGGACTATGTAGTTGAAGCTCCAATTCAAACAGAACATCCATCCATGTCCTCTCCGGATAAACTTCAAACATCCTCATTCTACCCTGTCATTGACCGACTAGTGAATGAAATGACACGACGATTTTCAACAGAAGCAGGTGCAGTTCTCATGGGCACGTCAGCCCTCAACCCCAAAAATGCCACATTCCTTGAAAAGGAGAGCCTTGAGCCCATGGCGTAGTTGTATGGGATCAAAAAGGACAACCTGCTGGCCGAGGTGCACCAAATGCGCCGGCTCTTGGAAAGAAAAAAAGAACAAGGTGAAACAGTCAGTAGCACACAGGAATTTCTATCCATGCTTAAACCTTACAAAGACTCCTTTGAGGACATCTATAAACTTTTGCGCATATCTGTTACACTGCCTGTAACCTCCGCTTCATGTGAGCGCAGTTTTTCCTGCATGCAGCGCGTAAAAACCTACCTGAGAAACAGAATGGCAAACCCTCGACTCAGCAACCTTGCCTGCCTGTCCATACACACAGAAAGAACCAAGGTCCTGGATGTCCAGAAGATTTTAGACTCATTTGCACTTAACCACAACAACAGACGCATCGTCCTCCTTTAAAACAACTAAAGTGAGTTTTTTCCTGACTTTGCGATCATAGACTGGTTGTGATACATTTGATGTGATGTGATGTGACATTTAATGCGTTACACTGTAACGAATGCACAGCAGGACGTGACATGTATTTTTGTTTGCAGTAGAAGAAATATAATCACCAACATTGTGATGAGCCAATTCATTTTACGCTCTTTAAATGTGTGCCCAGTTAACAGGCACAGGGTGTTTGCACTTCTCGTTGTGCCTTTGTAATTCCATTTTTGACCTTATGATGTTGTGATCCAAATCATTAGTGTGTGCAGTTTACAGCCTATGTTATTAATTTCATTATTCATTTAATTTCTGAAGTTATGATGTTGCGATCCGAATCATTAGACACAAGCTGTTTGCACTTCTCATTGCGGCTGCACTTTGTAGCCTATGTTATTAATTTCACTATTAATTTAATTTCTTAAGTTATGATGTTGTGATCCGAAACAATATTGCCAATGCATAGTTGTTTGTTTTCATTAATTATGCATATGGAATAAATACACTTGCTGTCGCATTTTGGATGTATTGTCTGGTTATTGGCAGGCGCATGGGCGCTGCCCGGTGCTGAATCTGTCACCTTTGCACGTGAAACATTTTTGCCATTGCCTTGTGGTCACTTGTATTAGGCTTAACTATTTTGTTGAATATTCTTTGGCCAAATTCAGTTAAAACTACTTTTATATCGAAAATGCTTGTGCTGTGCATCATAGCTGCTTTTATTGGAAAAAACAAGAACCTCCTTATAAAGTAACTGAAGTCATGAAAATCAATTATTTTCTTAGCACCCCCACGTATCGGTCAAGCTCCCCCTTAACACCGGGAGAGAAAAAATCCTGGCGCCGTGCCTGAATATAACCTTTCACACGAAAAGTATCTTTTAAAAAATAACTGCTTGAAAACCCTTTTTACTATATATCATTATTTCCTCTTTAATGTCTATTTTATATTGCTGTGAAAACATCAAATTTCTCCTTCAAACAGCTGTATTTATTCAAGTTTGTTGCCAAAAAAACTACATTTTACAAGATTATTTTGAACACATCATGAGGACGTTAGAATTTACCTTCGCCCAATATTCATTTTTACTGAATACAGCTGAACACATTTTAAGTTAATTCAATGCAAACTCGTGAGCTGTTAGTTGCAGCCACCTAGCGCTATAAGCTAACGTTAACTAGCGCTCCTCCTGCTCATTTTAACCAAGATTTGTTATTCAAATCTAGCATTATCAGGAATCAACAGGATGCATCCTCTGATGCCACAATAATAAGTTCACTGCATCCTTTTGTCCCAAAGGTGTCCTGCGGAAGATTTCCGTTCATCCCAAACACGTTTTCTAGTGTCCCATATTGCTTCTACTAGCCATCGTCATACAACAATAACATCACAGAGCCCATTTAGCAAACAGTCATTGTATTCTTCTCTCTCATTAATTTACGTTCGTGGCCATTAGTGTCAAGCCCTGCTTTTTAGCCTGTGCAAAACTGATGTGACACAACAGAAAGACATCGGCTACTGCTGTCAGTGGATGTCATCTTATTTGCCAACAGGCTAATGGCAGTTAACATGGCAAATATCGCCCCAAACCAATGTTCAGTCGATAAATAAGTGCATCCCTAAAAATTGCCCTGGTTCTCTTGTCAGGAAGCCTGCGGGATTTTTCCATTGGATTTTGGACTATTGCAGAAAATAAGCTAACATAATGTTCACAAATGAATACCACTTTTATGATTTTTTGAAGCGGAAATGCAATCACCAGAAGTAAAAAGCTAACATTAGGCTATAAACAAACTATACCCTGGTCGCTGACTTCAACGTAGCCACTACAACGAGGCTGTAAAGCCGTGTTCCGTGTGATGATGTTCTGTAGTCTCATTTAAGCCACTTGTTCACAGACGCTTAAAAGCTTGAAAATTCATGAGTGGGGGATTTACTGACATATTTTATGTCGTAGAACAAAACATGGAGGGCACTTAAATTTGGTGAACCACAGACATTATTTCAGGCATCTAACAAAAACCCAATTGAAAAAAACCCACTCTGACTCTGAGACGAAGGAACCAATAGTACTAAAATGCTAACTCACTTCCAGGTTTTAGAACTCTATTAAGGGCGCTTTTGATTACGCTAATGTGTCTCTTTGCTTCCCCACACTTCTTGCGTCTTAGCTCCTCCCAGCGAGAATTTGAGAGACAGATGTGAGAAAGAGACAACCCGGATACACCTGTGTTTCCTCGTTCTAAGCTCCTCAAGATGCCTCCCCACTCCTCATGTCCTTGACATGCATTTAAGGGATTGGAAGGTCCTCTATGGTGGCAGAGGAGGAATAATATCCGGGTTACGGAAGGAGAGAGGACTGGAGGAAGCATAAGTTAGCATAATGAAAAGCACCCATAAAAAGAGACATCTGTAAAACCATTGACAAGACACCTCTGAATGTAAACAGGGCCAATTAATACTGTTTGTATTGTGCATTTTTAATCCATGGGGGGGTTTATATTTGTAATACACTGAGCCTAAGCTGCTTTAACATGCTTACTGTAAGTCTGTGGGTTCATATCAAATAATCTTCACAGCATCAGAACTGTTGCAGTAATTGCCTGAAATGTTTTTCCCTCCTAAAGAAAAACGTGCTCACTTAGTAATCATTAGTATTGTGATTCTGATACGTTTTGTGATTATCAGCATTTCTACACGACACAGCGGAGCAGCAGGATTTGAGCAGACAGGTGCAGTACAGACGAGTGTGCTCCTCCCCGGCCGCCTGTCAAACAATTTGTTGGGAGAGAATCATTCTCTACCTGAGGGAAGTCTTACCAAACAGTTAATCCTGCTCATTCTGTTTCCCAAGCCCCCACAGACTGAACTCTTCAAAAGTCCCAGCTCCACTCCTTGAATTAACATCTTGCTCTGATTTAATTAAAAGCGTTCTGAAGGAGGCTGTCCCTCAGAGATCGAAGGTCAACTCAATAATCCTCAGACACAGTCAACAAGTTTGACATTTACACGCACTCTTCTTTTTTCCCAGCATCCAATTAATCTGAAGTCAAACAGGTTGGACACAAACAGGAGAGTTTAGTTTGGTACAGAAATACTTTGGCTTTGGCTTTCATCTAATGCCAACAATTAAATACTTTAAACATATTTAAGATATTAAACACGTTATGATTCAGTCTACTTTTTAAAAAATACCTTAAATTATCTAATTATGCAGTAAATCACATGATGAACTTAATATCCATGTAAATATTATACTGCTGTATTGTGATGCTTAACATTGACTTTAGAAAAAAAAAATCAAGCCTTGGGAAGTGTCAATTTACAGGGATTATTTTGGATTATTTCTGAGTCATGAAGTGCCTCAAACTGTCTGAATAATCAGTTATTTATTACTGCCACATTGGCCAGTGTGTATTTGCAATATAACACTGTCATGATCTTTGTTGACCTGGTTGTCAATAACAGCTCGAATCACTGTGGTGTTTTGCTGAATGGTTGGTTTATTCGGTGCCACATTCTGCCTCCTGTGACAAACAAAGCCAAACTGAGGAGTCCTATTCCATTCCATCCATCCATCCATTTTCTTCTGTTTATCCTGGGCCAGGTCGCAGGGGCAGCAGGCCGAGCAAAGCACCCAAGACATCCCTCTCCCAAGCAGCACTTTCCAGCTCCTCCTGGGGGACCCCAAGGTGTTCCCAGGCCAGTTGAGATATGTAATCCCTCCAGCATGTTCTGGGTCTGCCCCGGGGCCTCCTACCAGTGGGACGTGCCCGAAACACCTCCAGCGGGAGGCGCCCAGGACGCAGCCTGATGAGATGCCCGAATCACCTCAGCTGACCCCTTTTGACACGAAGGAGCAGTGGCTGTACTTCCTCCGGATGTCTGAGCTCCTCACCCTATCTCTGAGGCTGAGCTGAGCCCAAACTCATTTAAAAATGCTAAAGAACAGATGTGGAGGAAAGTAAAATTGGAGGTTTGTCATCCAATACCAGGCCCACAAACTGTGTTAGCCATTTTCTCAGATGACCCATAATTCCCCCAAAGGTAAAACAATGTCCATTAAAGCCTTTTAGCACACATTTAATTAGCCTGACATCAAAGAACCAAATCACAAATGTGAATTAGTCTGGAACCTTTCAGTTCATTTTTCGATTTCGAAAGAGTGTCATCAACAGCTGCAGACCAAAATACCTCTGATAGCAATTAGATAGACCTTCAACCAATCAGAGCAGCTAAACATGTGACATATCGCTGAGCAACAGACCAATGTGAACAGACGACAGCTTGCAGAGATGAGCTGTGATGGCATAGCATCAATGTGTCTGAACAAGTGTTGCCATTTCGCCACTGTGGCTATCTTGGTTGTGTCCCAAGCGCTCGGGTGCACAAGCAAAAAAAAGGCTTTACCATGTATATAGCGTACTGCGCGAAGGTTTCCACAAGGTGTCCACCACTGTTTGAAACGTGACCTATGTTAGATAACAGTTGTGATCACCTGACCCATCTGAGGCCTGCTGGAAATCTGTCTGAACGGGAGGGGGACCAGACACATCTACCAGAGCAAATAAAACATGAGCTTAATGCCCTTATAAACCAACAGGTCAGAGGTTAATGCTCGGCCTCTGTGATGTAAGTTCATTAGTTCAAATTACAAAAAATGTTTCCGCTGCATCATCCTGGTGCAGATTCATTTCCTTTTGATGCTGATGCATGACCCTCGTGGATTATCATCAAAGTTAAAAAACTTTTATTTACGACATTATTTCGTTATCTGCACATGGACTTTGGTGAGAAAATGCATTTCCATTTTCTGATTCTATCTATATGAGTGATTAAGTGAGCAGCAAACCTGCAGTTATTATCAGACAATGTTCCCTCTCTCTGCCAGAACCTCCTACAACCACATCTAGCTGATGGAAGGAGTGTAATTATGTTTGTCAGTCATTTTGTAAGAGTACCCCTCACTACATTCAAATGAAGGATATTGGAAAGCAGGTCTTCCTCTTTATATTGGCTGCTCTCGGCAGCAGATTCGATCTACCCCTCAATCCACGAGATGAGATAAGGAGCTATCAGTCAGTCAGCTAATCTCATCCTGGCTTAGGCTCCGTGGCCACACTGTCAGCAATCTGATTAATACTAGCCTGCAGACCACACACACTGCCAACTGGCTGCGAGCCAGCACACACACATGTCCGCGCAGTCACATGTGTTTAGCGGAATAGGTATTACACACTCACATAGAAAACCCTAATTCTGTCCACTGGTATGACACTGTAAAAGTCAGACTACACTGCATATGTGCAGATAACTCTGCCCTGAACAGTGTGAGCCTATTAGCACATTGTATAACTGTTCCTGTTTCTAATACTCAGTATTAAGGATGTAACAATTCACAAAATTGCAAGCCCATTCTTTGCAGCTTCCAACAGCTGATGTGAGAGACACTTCATTATCCCAAATGATTCCTCTTAGTGATGGAGCCAAAGAGCAGCAGCAGTTCATTTGGTAACAAGTGGAACTTTAACAATAACTACGTTTGTACAACTCTGTGGCAGTGAGCCTGCAGCCCCACTGCAAGAACACAGAGCACACAAACTGTGCGTCCTGCCAAGCACCTACTACACACACACACACACACACACACACACACACACACACACACACACCAAAAGAAGGACTGAACCACACACTCTCGCACACAAGTACTGGTTGCTGCATAACATACAATCAGAGCAAAGCGATTTGTACATGTCAAAACAAAATTACCCGTTTCAGGCTAAATTGGTAAATCGATACAAAGGGGTCAGTGCAGCAGCTGTGTTGGCTACAGCGACTAGAATTTAAGTCTGCCAGCTCACATGAAACCGTCACAGCCTCATGTGGAGTCGAACACCAAAAATAAACAGAATCCCAGTCATATATAAAGATGGTAGAGACAAAATAGCAAACACCGCATGGAAAAGAAGTTTAGATCGGACGCAGCATCTCCCGTGATCGTACAGGCGTGGTCGGCCGTAAGGTCAACAGGAGCCCTGCCAAGTCAAAGATATTCTTTTTTTTTTTCTTTTTTTTTAACCATTAATTTCGAAATGAATGATTTGCATTTGTAGGGGAGAGTTTTTACTGTGTTTTACTGTCATTTACAGTTGATTCCTCTCCTCTCTGTGTTTCACTGAGGGTGGGGCTTCACCTGACGTCAACTCATTAAGTTGTGTACAATAATGCAAGTGCCACAGGCCTGAGCTAAAAAATAGTGTCTAAAACAAAATTATTGTTCTGTCTATGAACCTTGACAATTATTGAGCCACATCTTAATTGTTCTTGCTGTTAATCTATGTTTCATGTGTTAGTGGAGCCAATTTAATCGATAATAATATCACAACGAAAGTTGTGATGTACTCCCCTAGTAATTGATTGGGTTAGCATATCCCCCCACCCCCACCCCCACCACTTACAGGAAGGTAACGGAATCACATTTAGAAAAGTGCAGTAAAGGTAAGTTATATTCTGTAAACCAGTCATTCTCAAATGGTGTGCCGCCAATCCAGGTGTGCTGTGGGACTTTGTGATACCCACACATTATTGCAATATTCAACTGGGCCTATACAAAAAGTTAGGAATGAATTTTTAATGGACTCTATCAGTATGTTGTGCGCGACCATTTCCTCACAAAGAAGCAAAAAATTGTAATGGAATGGAATAGAATGGAATGGAACTGAATTGAATTGAATTGAATTGAATTGAATTGAATTTTAATGTTTTTAAAAAACCTTAACTGGGAACCTATTTGTCACCGTTTGCACATGGGAATTCTAAGTGTGTGACGCATCAAAAGCCCTGATTGGCAGCCAGTGTGAGGGATGATAACATTTAAAAGGAGAAAGCCGTCAGTGGGAGCAAATTACAACAAAGCACCAGTGAATACGACCTACAACTGAAAGAAAAGAGGAAAAAAAAACCTGTCAGTAGACAGTACCACAAAAGCTACTTGTCTTATTTGTTCTTATTTTTATTGTCTTACGTCGTGATAAGAGTGAACACGTTATAGAAGCAAAAAGGGCACAAAAAGTTCAAAAACCACTGCTATAAACTATCATTTAGCAGTGTAGGTCACATGAGGTCAGAGAGTTAACACCATGTATATGAATTTTCAAAAGAACATGAACGGAGCTCAGAACAGAGGATAGAGTGTGATACATCTTAGGAAAAGATACACTTAATAGTTCAGTTCGAATACTCTGCACTTCACAACTTTGGTCTGATCAAATCAAGTGGGACAATCCCTAGTTGTTTCCATATGATCAATACAGATCCACAATACTGGCTATAGGTCTGGGTGAAATGCCAGTATATACTGTGTGACATATGACAGTAGAAATGTGCCCAGCAGAAAGGTTTGGCAAAACCGTTTCTACCATGAGACCAATTCGAGGCAGGGTATGTAGCAAATCAGGACTGGATTCTTGCATGATCTCATGAACCCTGCCGCCTTGCAGGGTAACGTGATTTGGGCAGACATAAAGGAGAGTGAAGTTGCAAATAATAATACCTGGAAGTGTTGTCCGATGGGAAGCAGTTTTTTTTTGTTGTAGTTTGTATGAAAGTCCCAAATAAAAAAAATATAGTACAGCATGTACTGTATTGAGATATACAACCATTACCATGATATAAAGTGACATATACCATGATAGAAAAATTCGGCCATATCATCTACCCCTACTATTTACAGTAAACATTGTTGGCTGAAGGTTTCCTTTGTCCTCACAAGTGCTTCTGGATGACTGAACAAGGCAGAGTGACTCAGACTTGATTTTTTTCTCCATTGCTCAGTTTGCTCAGGTTTGGTGCACCAACTTGTGCATTTGTGTGTGTTGCCCTGGATACAAGCTGTTTCTGACACAGGGCAGTCTGCAATTCTTAAAATACCTCTTTGTGGAAAATTTTCTATCAAGGCTTCACCTTAATTATTCTGTGGTCAGTTTATTAGGAAGGTTTGGTGTTCTTGAAAAGAAAAGTCCTGTTATGTCCGTCTATCTTTTGATAACTTGCAAGTAAAATGCAGTTGGTCCATGTTTGACATTCTGCCACCTCAATATGATATCTATAATTTAACCTTTTGTGATATTTGCCTCCATAAATGTCATTTATTTAAGGTTAGACCCATTGCCAAAGGAACACATGGGGTCTAAACCGGAGCCTCCGTGTGAAGTTCTTGTATTGACAGCTCTTGTATTGACACTTCATGTCAATATAAGAGCTGAAATAAATCATTCTAGAATAAAAAATAAAGGATTTGTGGGGTAAAAAGGAAGGCCATTGCGTTTATGTCCTTTTCTGTAAGATGTTTCAACCTTGTGCTCACCATATGGGCTAATTTTTCTGCAAAAAAAAGTCAGAAAACTCCTATTTTGGTCATGTGAATGAACTGTTGTCACTTAGCATGGCACAACAAGGTGCAAATTACTGCCTGTTGATAGTGTTTACACCCTGACATGATCTTATTTCATATTCTTGGTTGAGAAAAAATATTCCATTCACATGCTTAAGCTGAGCAGGTACAGTTGGATATCTTAGCGTCCCTTTGGTCATGATCGTGCCTGCACTTTGTTCGCTTCAAAGCTGACACACACTTTTACCTGGTGTTTCTGTTATTTTGTCCAACAGCAGTAAGGTGACTAAAAAAGAAACGGCTCAGTGCATAAAACATCAAAGGGAAATAAAAGATAGATTTCAAAGTTTAACAGAAACCTCCTCATGACACTTGTCTCTTGCTGGTGTGATAGCCACCTTGCATCCCTAACAACACATTGAGTCTCACCCACCTCTTTCCTCTACCATCTGAGCTAGGTTCCTATGTAGGCGCTCACCTTAAATAGCTCAAGACAGAGTTACATCAGCTCCTGTGTCAGGGTTTAAAATCCTGTTACAGTCTGTACAAACTGTAGTATCTAGTCTGTATATCAATCCACAGGCTGTTGGATAATGTCCGAGATTATACTGATTACTTCTCCAGGTATTGTGATCGAATAGATCAACTGTAGGGAGATTACTGCTTTTTTCAAAATGTAAGTCTGACATCATCTGCCAGCAGACCAGCAAGGGAACATGTTAGTGGTTTGTATATTTTGACCATTTCCTACTAATGCTCTATAGTTTACTCAAAGCTTCACCAATCCATGTTTTTAAATAAGACACCCTGCAGTTCCCTTCAGTTCTATGGAGCACTCATTGATTGTGTTTTGAGGCCCACAGTGTTCATGTTTTGTGTCCCTCTCGTCAGCATTGTTTCCGGCTGCAACACACAGCTGTTTGCAGCAAAAAGCTCTTTTAAACCTACTGTACACCACCAATCCAGCCCAAAACAGCAAGCAGACAAAGCCAGCAATTAGCTGGTAAACAGAGAGGAGTATTTAGCAGCTAAAAGGACAGATACACTCATCGGCCACTTTATTATTAGGTACACCTTGCTTGTACCAGACTGGACCCCTTTTGCATTCAGAACTGCCTTAATCGTACGTGGCATAGATTCATCATGCTGCCTGGAAATATTCCTCAGAGATTTTGGTCCATATTGACATGACAGCATCACACAGCTGCTGCAGATTTGTCAGCTGCACATCCATGATGTTAATCTCCCGTTCCACCACATCCCAAAGGTGCTCTATTGGATTGAGATCCGGTGACTGTGGAGGCCGTTGGAGTACAGTGAACTCATTGTCATGTTCAAGTTGATACAAGGCAGGATGGATCCATGCTTTCATGTTGTTTACACCAAATTCTGACCCTACCATCTGAATGTCACAGCAGAAATCGAGACTCATCAGACCAGGCAACGTATTTCCAATCTTGTATTGTCCAATTTTGGTGAGCCCGTGTGAATTGTAGCCTCAGCTTCCTGTTGTTAGCTGACAGGAGTGGCACCTGGTGTGATCCTCTGCTGCTGTGGCCCATCTGCTTCAAGGTTCGATGTGTTGTTGTTTCAGAGATGGTCTTTTGCATACCTTGGTTATAACGAGCGGTTATTTGAGTTACTGTTCCCTTTCTATCTTCTTGAACCAGTCTGGTCATTCTCCTGTGACCTCTGGCATCAACAAGGCATTTTTGCCTAGAAAACTGTCGCTCACTGGAAATTCTATCTTTTTCAGACCATCCTCTGTAAACCCTGGAGATGGTTGTGCGTGAAAATCCCAGTAGATCAGCAGTTTCTGAAAAACTCAGACCAGCCTGTCTCATACCAACAACCATGCCACGTTCAAAGTCACTTAAATCACCTTTCTTCCTCATTCTGATGCTCGGTTTGAACTTCAGCAGGTCATCCTGACCATGTCTACATGCCTAAATACATTGAGTTGCTGCCACGTGATTGGCTGATTTACTATTTTCATTCACGAGCAGTTGAACAGATGTACCCAAAAAAAGTGGCCGGTGTGTGTATTCTTCAGGATTTGGTGGAGACCAAAACAGAGCTAAAAAGGAAAGTGATAGACATTCATAAGATGGCAAAAAACACTATTTCAAATTCATGTTAATGTTGCTCAGTTTCTGCCGGACTCTGTCGTCGTCATTGTTTTTTAACATGTTTGCTATGTCAACTAAGGTGATAACACATCAATGTGAACAGCTTGTTAAGCTGCTCCTAAATAACCAAAAAATAAATGAAAGCAGGTTTAACTGTCGACTTTTAGCTAATGTTCCTGATGCCAAAATGTTTGTTTATATTGCTTATTTTTATTGCATCTTTTATTCTTATTATAATCTTTATTTGAATCTTGTTTGGTTTATTGTCTATTTTATTTGACTGTTACAGGGTGAGCCTGCCTGAGGCCTATAACTTTCACTGTCTCATTGCTCTGTACAATGCACATAAGACAGTAAAAACCTTCAACCTTGAGCACAGTGGGCTTTTATTCCATTAAATGTTCCCACCTTTCATACAACAGCTTGTTTCAGACCAAGGTTGTTTTCTACAAACCTTTTAATGCACCAACAAGGAAGAGTACACACCAAAAGCACCAATCTGAACTGCATCCCCTACATTATACCAGAGACCATCTTGTAAGGGATCACTCCAGCTACGATAAAGCAGTGCGCAACTTAAGACAAATTTGGGCCAGGGGCATGAAGTGGGGGAAAATGGCCCCTTCCCTACCCCACTATTTCTGGCGCCTTTGCTTGGACAACACCCATCTTCAAACTCACCCACTGTGATCTCGACTACACAGGGGCGTAAAGTGGGGGTGCCAATGGCCTACTTCCCTACTTCAGGACCCCTCGCTCGGATCACACCGTTCTTCAAACTCGGCCTTCATTTTCATCTCAACTACAGACCTGTAAAGTTTCCTGACTGCATCTTGCTTGGTTGTGATGCAATCATGTTGACAAAATGTTCCCACAGACAGACAGACAGGCATATACACAAACACTTGGCAAAATACTCAAACCAGCTTCTGTGGTAGTTCCCGCTATGGTAGGTGTCTCCAGGACCACATTTTGCAATGACAGACACAAACAGACTTACAAGGTGAAAACAAGACCAGCTGTCAGGACATTGTCGCAGCTGCTAAATAACATGTATAAAAAGTATGAGATATGGGCCCATCTTCGGTACCAATACAATGTCTTGGAGACAAAAGGAAGGGTAGGACATGGACATTAGCATGACCACACATGTACACTCACCTCTCTGTCTCTCTCTATCTCCAGGCCGGCCTCCACCAGGTTGGCCTCAAATTCCTGTCTGATTAAACGCATCTCATGGTCAGCTGGCTCCGTTAACTCGTTCCCTCCTGCACCTCCAAGTTCCATAAACACCTCGCCGGCACTGGCAGCATCCCCTCCCCGTACGCTGCCTCTTCTTGCTGCCGCATCTGAGACCGCCGAAGGGGGAAAGTTGCCATTGGAAACGATGGATAATCTGTCGTGTGAAACTGAGGTGCTGGCGCGAGATCGAATGGAGCTGCGCCGTCGCTGATGGAAGACCAGAACGTAATCAACTTTCCGTCTGCCATCAGAGAAGTAGAGGCCCTCCCCGCCGGCCTGAGGGCTTGAAATGGAACCCACGACCTGCAGGGAGTCAAGAGAAACCAAAAGGGAATTTAAAATATACAGTAAGCGAGCTGTGCTGTAAAACAGTGGCACAGTAGCACCTACCATTGAACCTGATGTTAGAGGAAACCCTCATCTCCATCATATTACCATTTGTTTACAATACTCAATTGCAAGGCATCACAATCAATTTAACAAGTACATAGTGTTTAAAGCCAGCATACACAGAACCTTTACGCAGCAGTGGAGTTATGTAATAACTGTTTGAATGAACTTAAACATCTTCTGCACTGTCAGCACACGCAAACACAAGTGGCTTTTGGCAGGTTCTCAAAAACACTGAAATGAAAACCTTCAGCAGCAGAGTGGGCAGTCAGCTCACCTTTGGCAGTTTTATTCTTTATTTAGACAGAGGGAAAGTAGAGAGGGAGACTAAACATGGACGACACAAGAGGGAATGCTCTATAGGCTCTGGGCAGGATGAGAGATTTTCTAACTTCCTAAGAGCAGGTTTCTTACTTATCAGCAGGACAGGCTTTTAAAATATGGAGTTAAATTCTACTCTGTTCATAAACAGTGTGTGTTTGTCAAGGCTGTATCCTTATGTAGTCATAATGTTTTATTTTGTTAAAACAATAAATAATGCAACATCACTTACATTAATTAGATAGATAAGTAGATGAGCACAGATGTATCGTCAAGCTCAAGTTTCCCACAGAGTACACAGTATTAGCTTAATCTTTCATCTTTTGTGTCACTGTAGCTCTGTCATTGGTTGGGTCTTGCTAAACAGAAAAAAATGCTAGTGTTAGTGGCTTAATCAATCCTTAATAACTATTTGTTTTTTTACATGTGTGGGAAAAATATCTCCCAGATTCATGAAGAAATGCTTTAAACCTGCAATGAGTTTTTTGGCCACTTGGGGCGGCAGAAACAAGTTATCAACACAGCAATGACATATCACCTTTTAAATTGATTTGGTAAACTTTTCAGCGAGCAGTTGTGAATGTATAAAAGACAGTTTGTATGGACTGACATTAGCATTCATTTGGAGTCGTGTTTCTTGCCACAGAGTAAACAAACGTCGAATATTCACTCTCTTTTAGCTCTGCTTTTGGTCTCCACCAACTTCAAGGGAAAACCAGGGAGATATATGGCACTTTGGATGCTAAATGCTCCACCATGTTCAACAGCTAGCGCTTTGTACTGTGTCTGTTTGCCATTTGGTAAGACACTACAAGAGCCTTGGGAGAGAACAAAACTGTTAAGTCGAGGGCTGGACAGCTAAACAATGAGCTCAGACTCTCTATAAAACTCTGTAAAGCCGATGCGTATATTCTGTTCTGAACATAATAATTCTTTGTCTGTTCATCACAACGAGCAACCCCCTGTCAGAGAATGCGTACCTTAAGAGATGGAGCCCCCACCCAAAAAATGTATCACAACTTCTACTTCCCATTCTCTACTGTATGACAAAAAAACTACCACGATAGTGCGAATTGGATCCAGAATCCATTCCTTTAGGCCTATACTGTTTGTGTGTGCAATCAAAAAATGCCTCACCATTTCCCACCAGCCAAACAGCTAACGTTGTTTTTTCTATCATACTGAGTGGACAAACTTCAGTTTTTACTCTGATTTTACCATCCTTGGTATAGATGCTGAAACATCACAAAATGTAGTTCACAGGACTCCCTCACTCAATGTTAAGTTTAGCTTGGATCTAGATGCGGTTACATGCTTTGTTGGTTCGAAGGCTAGATTAGCTAAAATATCTGAAAGCCCTCAGGCATCCATGGTCCTCTCACACAGGTTTTTTCATTTATTTAAATTGATTCGACCTCTTATAAGGCATGCAAAGACTATATTTGATTGATATCTTGCTTGCACCTGTTGGGTGGAACAATTTCCGCCTTTATCTTTTTGGATATTTTCAGTTTCCTATGGCTCTTGTTATATACGCAATGGGTTTTAACCTTAAAGGTTAAAATTGTGCACAACTTTGACTGTTTTCTCAGTGTTTCTTACTTTTAAACAAGCTGACTTAAATTTCAGTTTAAACATCAGGGTAATTAGTCGTTAGGAACAGCTCTAGCTGAGCGGTACATGTAGGCTAGTGATACTGAACAGCCTGCGGGCAGTTGGGGTGGGCAATATTTCCCGAAAATAACATCACAATATTTAAGGGTATTTAAAACTTTTGAAATTTCTTGCTCCTGGTTTATGACGAAATCACTTGATGACACTGACTCCTGTGTGTGCACAGCGAGACAGTAGAGGAGAGATGCTGTGCTGCTGCCAGAGGAGCCGCTGAATGAGTTCCCTCTGAGCGGTAACCCGCTAAAAGAGCATGAGAAGTTCAGGGCTGTTCATAAAATATTCAGGACACCACAGTTTATTGCACATTACTGAAGCTGCTCCTCTTTTTGGAAGCCCCTGCAGAGTCTGTAATAATTTCAGTGCTAGCCAAGCTTGTTGTTGCCATGGGTAACAGTATGACATAAATATGTCAACAAGTCGCGAGTATCACAATCTGAATTTTTCATATCATATAAAAAATGATACTGGTATTATTGTGAGCAAGATGATATGGCACAACCCTAGTGGGCAGAGAGGGTACCAGCTTGCCCAACGACCATTTTCTAATTTACAATGGAAATAAATTGATTCACACTAGGAACCTTTTTTTTGGTACTCTGAATGTAAATAAGGTCCTAGAGTGCACTGATAAAAGCATCAAAACAGAGGGTGTTTATTAAAGAAAAAAAGTGCCCAAGGAGGATCCCATGGACCCCCAGTAGAGTTCCAGGCTAAGCCCTGAACGTAGTCAAATCCTAGAAACACCCCTGCATACAGTCCAGCTAACCTGTGCGGGACAGCTACAACTGGATTTGCCTCATAGCAAACATGAGTGAGGACAATGTCGAAAGGCTTAGCACAGGAAATTCATGTATTATATATCTACAGATAAATATTAATAATGTTTGTTTATTAACTGGCCCCTGGCCTCCTGTCATTTTGTAAAAGTGGCCACCGGGCAAAGTTGAGTATACCTGATGCAGGCTGCTACCTTCAAACTCCTGGAACTTTCCAAAGGCTTACTGTTTGCTGACACTTCTTTATAATGAAGAACATAGAGCGAAAATCCCCATTTTGGTTTAGCCAAGCAGAGTCATGAAGGTTCCCACATGCTCGTGTTCTTTAAAGGGTTAACAAAATGTTCCTGAAGGTTGCCAGAAGGTTATAAATCTTTTACAGAACCTCACCTGTTTGCTACCTTAAAATGTTTTGTCGTTTCGTGCTGCCTGTTTGGGTCTAACAGTCTCCCACACAGCAGTAATAGTTAGACTTTCTGTTTGTAGTCAGCTTACCGTAAACAGCAGCACGGAGTTCACAACAATGTCGCCAAATGTAAAATGACAGTGAAACTATTACCAGCAGGGCGTAACACAGACTGGCCACAGGTGAAGCTAATTAAAGTCAAGACAGAGACGAGAGAAGCAACAGAGTGTCGGCGGATGGATACTGCTGTACTTACAGGGATCTTGTCTTCAGTCGGGGAGATCTGCATGCTGTTGCGCTTTAAAGACATATAGAGAAGTACAAGAAGAAGAAGTAGAAGAAGAGAGGGAGTGAAAGTTGGCGGTTTTCGCAGAAAAAGACAGCCAGATTCATCATCACCACCTTCACCCCCGTCATCCCCAAATGACACCTGAGGTCACTCCAGTTAGTCCACAGTCCAAGAGGAGCGACGGCTCATCTGCACCAGGGCTCATTGTTTTCTATAAAGTAGATCAATGAGATAGAAGAGGCTGAGCACACACATATAGACTCAGCAGCCTGATCGCATGCTGGTGATACCCATCTATCCCGCTGTGTGATCTGGAGGCTGCCTGCGCACCGCCGGCGCTTTTGGCACGGAGTATGCCACACTGTAAAAAATGTCTGTGCTCAGCTTGTTGTTTTGGTTGTGATGCTCAGTCTCAAAATTCCGTTTTAAATAAAAAAATAAATAGAATAAAATATTTCTGCCAAGTTGGTGAAAATTCAAATAATTTCCTGTGTGGTTTCAAGTGTTTATAGATATTTTTGATTATTTATGAACAGGGCCGCCCATAAGGGGGGAAAAGATGGAAAGGGCCCCTGGAAGCCTGTAGTATGAACATGTTCATCCATTAGTAGCCTAATGAAAGACAATTTTTATTTTGAACCAAAATATTCATTAGTACTTGTTAAACAACAAAAACATTCTACAGTCAAATGTATACTGTAAAAAGCTGTAAAATAAAAAAAAACTCTTGAAAATGGTATTAGTCACTTTTTTTTGTACACAGCCTTTGCCAGAAAAAAAAGCCAGCCACATGACCTAAAAGGTTCGCTGATCTAAACCATAGACTTTATATAAAGATGGATGACGCGTCTCAACTTCCTTCCACTGTACAAAAGTGAAGCCAAAATATCCCAGTTACAGCCGCTGCCATTTTGTGCTGATGACATCATTTGGAGCCAGAGTCTGCACAATAGCATTCTCTGTTGTGTCAAATTCCCATCCATACACACGTCAGACCAATCGCAAGCAGCACCATTGATCGTGAGCGCATCATTTGGCATACATAGCTGTTAATCGTAACATCAAACCTCCTTTGTATAGCATCAAATAACAAATTAGAACCAAACTTATAAGAAAAACCAAAAATTGAACAAACAGCAATGTGATAAGAACTACCTAAAATGATTGAAACCATCTTTGGGAAAAATTTATTTGATGTGCACTTTGATCTTTCACTTTTGCTAACATGGAGGGGGCAGGATTTATGACCTATACTGCAGCCAGCCACCAGGGGGCAATCAAGATGTTCTGGCTTCAATTTTGGGGAGCTGTCATGTCATTCATTTTTATTATACAGTCTGTGATCTAAACTAGTGGTGTGTCTCAAATCACATACTTCCGTTAGTACACTTCAGTGTAGTATACTATGTGCACTACGTACTCATTGGTGTAGTGGTGTAGAATTTCGACAGGGTAGTGTTGTCTCAAACCAAACACGGCTGTTTTGCACTCACCGGAAATGATGACCGCAAATTAGCTAGTTAGCAAACTAGCATTAGCATTAGCGTTATCGTTCGCGGCACCAAATCATTACAGACTGCTAACTGCTAACACCCAGTAAACATACTGCTGGCTTATACCCAACAACGATATAGTGGTGCTTAGTGCAAAAAACACATGTATTTGTACAATGCAGCGGCGTTCACAGTCACACACTCCTTGGCCGCTATTTCCAGTTTGAAAAGTGGTCCCTCCCCTTCCGCTACGTAGCCAAGATGGCGAGAAGTGTCCAGGGTTCCACACTCAACTTCTTGACCATTTTGAGTGCACCATCGGGGTACTCATAGTGCACTGCATTTTTCCAAACTTCTCAGTGTGAATGCACTTATGCACTCAAAATATTAAGTGTAAGTACAGAAGTACGCGATTTGAGACACAGCCTAGGATAGACTTTGTCAGGGGCAGAGCCATTTCTGTGGACTGACCGGTTCCTGATATACATTACAGGCTATCTCAAATTTTACCTGACAGAAAAAAAGAAAAAAAAAAATTGCATTAAAATGTAGAGCTACGTAATCATTCCCTGCAGCCCCTTTCCCCCTATTTCATATTTTTTAAAAATGATATACTTATCTTGCTCTCATTTTTAAAAATGACAGGTTAAGATGTATATTTTTTGTAGTGTGGAGAGAGGGAGCAGCCTTGGTTGCTTAGACAGCCCACTGATGTAACTTGGAGAGAGACCTGTGTTTTCCTAATAGCTACATCATAATCACAGAAGCAAAAATAATATAAAATGTAATTGAAGCATAGTTTTTGTCCCAGGAATATATTTCTGTCTTCCTCAGAATGAGTATTTTTAGGTGATATTTCATGACACACACACACAAACACACACACACAGATACCTTCTGAGGCGCAGCTAACCTCAGGCTTTACCATTAACCTATTTCTAATATCAGCCTTAATCCTCAGCTGTCTTTTCCCTAAACTAACATTAACCTTGAACTGATGTGTTCATGCTTTTTACTGAAATTCAGGTCAAAGTCAGTTCAGGTCCAGATATCTCAGTTACAACTTTTATTTTGAAAGACTCCAAGAATAAACATCTTGAGAAACAAATTTGGGAGAACAGCTCCCTCCATCATCATAACAGATTAAAAGTCATGAAGTCGTTTTAATGAGATTCTTTCTATTTTATGCTGAGTCATAAAATGATGCAATGGTATGCAATACGTTTCCCTCACAGGAAATATTACATGATTAACTCATTTTTACAAGTTGTTCCTAGTGTGTCTGAGCAGGCTTTAACCTTAAACTGGTTCCCAAAACAGGAAGGAAAAGTACATCAATGTGTTGTTTTTTACCAACACACACTTTATGTGTTCGTTTAATCACCTGTAACAAATTCTGTGATTCCTCAGTCCAGGGTTCTTCTTTATAAGGCTCAGGTTCCAGGATGCTGTAGGACATGGGGTCCAGTCCCATCCCGGACATGTCCTTGGTCAGATGATACAGGGCGTCGCTGTGGATGGAGGAGGACTCACTGAGGGCTGTGGTCACTCGCATGAAGCTTGCACCATTGGTCCATGATTCTATAAGACATTTATTTGGAAATGCAAAGATTGTAACTCAGCATCTTGATTGGACACAAAGGAACTCTATGCTGAGGCAAGTAGAAATTAGTCACTAAAACTCAACACTTTAGACATGGAGGTGGTGAAGAGGTGCATCTATAGACACTGGGTCCAGTTTACTCCAGGTAAATATTTCCCACCAGGGCCACAAAAACAGAAAAGTGAAACAAGGTGAAACTAGAGCTTCTTGGATGATTCAGCTGTATTGATTCAGGTGTATTTTCACATCTTGTCCTGTGCAGCTTTCTTTTGTTTACCGAGGCAAAGTAAACCAGCCGTATTGAAACTTTCAAGCTTGCTTCCCATTTATGAATTTCAGAATAGTCGTAAAATAAAAATAAAAAAAGGATGAGGATGTGTCTCTATCCTAAAATAATTGAGACAACAGCATGACTATTAACGTAATGTTCTCAAATTTGGTTGATTTGCCAGCTGTCAGTTATTGCCAACACTTATGATACATGGGTTGTGGTAACTTTAAGGGTGGAAGAAAAAGCCTCCAGGGGAGAAACTTGTTGCTGCATCTTAAGTTGCATCTCTCACCAGAGATAAAAGTAAACGTCTCTGCCCCACAGCTCATTGATCTCCAAGACATTTGGGGGAATAAGCTTTTTCGCTTTCTTGCCCAGAGTTAGAGGAGAAGATCAATACCACTCTCATGTCTACATAAGACCAGAGCCAGCAGCTGGTTAGCTGAGCTTAGCACAAAGACAGGAAACAGGCAGTGCCGGACTTAACACATTCGGCACCCTGGGCAAGCTCTCCCTGAGCACCCTCCACATTATTATTGTAATCTTTTATATTTTTTTTTGTATTTTTCATGAACTAAAACAAGAGCAAAAAAGAAATACACAAATAAACTTAGCTAACAAACAATAATGATAATAATAATAATAATAATAATAAAACAAATCATACAGGAAAATGGTAGGCCTATGTGCAAATTTGCGATTTTCATATTCTTTTCCCTTACTCTAATGCTCTCCATGTCCTTTCCATTCCAAACATACTCTTTTTACAAACTCTCACACAGCTTGTGCAGTATAATCCAAGTCTCAGTACTTCCCAAACACACGCATTTTGGCTTAAACCTCACTATTTCAAACACTTTCACATAAACAGCTCAGGCGCACCACTCGTCCGTGCCCGAGACAGTATATGCGGAAGTGACTTGGTTTATACAGCATGGAGTTTGTAAACAAATGTTTTGATGTAGTTTTGCTGTTGTAAAATACGGCCCCCCATTACTTCAGTTCACTAAGAATTTTCTCTGTTTTTGGATTCTTCATTCACCGTTGAGGCATGCAAGCAAAGCAAAATTTTCTGCTTGAATTTCAAGCTTGGGGTGAGTTATTGATACACAAATTATCGTTAAGGGGGTGAAGTGTTCCTTTAAATGTCAAGAATTAACACCTTATATCGTCTTTGTTTAACTTTTATTTTTAAAGGATGTAGTGTGGTTTTATGTGGGGTTATGTAACTATTTCTTGGTGGAGTGAAGACTTGTCGTCACTGTGAGGTTGCTAGGAAATCTGCGTAGGCTTCAGGAAGTTACTGCTCCTGGCTAAGAAATAGTCTGCCACATAACTCCCCCTTATAATCACAACCTGTCATTTTAATACCTTTTGTATGTATTTAACAACTAAGATGTTATGTGTAAACCACGAGTTATAGCAGTGCTGGTAGGTATTTATTTCTTTTTACCTTTGGACAGAGCTAGGCTAGTCGTTTGCCCCTGTTTCCAGTCTTTATGCTAAGCTAATCAAACATGCTGCTGGCTGGAGCAGTACCCACCTACTTTCCTCACACACATTTCCTTATCAAACCTACATATAGGACCTTTTGGTTATGACGCAACCTCACGATTTCCTATTATTTGAAGCCACAAATATGCAAAGTGTCCTTGTGAAGCTTTGTTTCACACTGTACAAATTGATATGTGTGTCAGTCAATCACAAACCCTGTCTCAAAACACACACAACACGCACAAATGACAAGCCTACGTAGAGCTCACTTCTCAACAATCAGTCTCAAAACACAAAGAACACAATATAATACAAATAAAAGAATAAAACACAAGACAGAGAATATTGTAAATGGTAAAAGAGTTTGATTGTGTACACAGTGCAGGGAAGAAAACACCAGCAGATTACTTGTTGCTCAGCCACTGTTTATATTGAGAACTGTGATTTTTTCCAAACAGCTCCTCTCGGAGGAGTTTAAAGTTCAGTGGTGACAAATGAGACATTCCTCCATCTTTATCAAGCTGATTGCTGTGTTGTCAGGAGCTGCAACAGATTTTTTAGTAATAAGGTTACTATGTGTGCGTATGGTTATTTTAGGGATACAGACAGCTGTAGCCATAGTAACGCACCAGGCCACGTGCTGTGCTCTCATTTCAGCACCACGGACAGCTCGCTCTATTTCATTCTATCTTCCTCTCCCTCATCCACACACAGTTGGACAACACTTTAACATAGTGAGTGAGCAGGAACCAGGTCAAGAGGGGAAAATATTTTTATAATGTCTCTTTTGAAGTATTTTGGGCCTACAAGGACAGAGATTTCATGGCAACAGTTGTGTTTGTGTTCCTCACTGCTCACTTGACAGCAGCTCAGTAGCCTGGAGGTTAGAGAGGCAGGCCTGTAACTGGAAGGTCGCCAGTTTGAATCTAGTAGGAGGGGAAATGAATGAGAAAATCCCTCATGTATAAATATAAAGCAGGGCATCACAGAATAAAACATGTTGCTGAATGTTTCTGGATTTTGAAATAAAGTATAAACTAGGTTAAACAAACACATTTTATGCACATGGAAACAGACATTCGAACATTTTCGAGTAGAGATTCCCAAAATAGGTTTTGGGGGTTGTGAGGGTCCCCTGGCTTTTACCTGCAAAATGTCAAATTAGCAACACTAAAATGAACACGTATCAACAAGGAGACTCAGAATGACCACGAAGAGATGCAAAGGAGCTACAGAGACACAAAATGACTACAAAGAGATACAAAACGACCAAAATAGACACAAATATACCTCAAAGAGACAAAAATGGACCTTTTCAGAGACACAAAATGATAATAAAGACATACAAAGGAACTATAAAAGGACACAAAATGGGCACAAAGGAACTACAAAGACACACAGAATGAAAAAAGACACAAATATACCTCACAGAGACACAGATTGACCTTTAAAAAGACTCAAAACAACATCAAAGACATGCAAAGGAACAACAGAGAAACACAAAATGACTACAAAGAGATACACAATGAGTACAGAAAGACACAAAATGACCACAAAGAGATGCAGAAGAATTGCAAAAAGACACAGAATAACTACAAAGAGATGCAAAACTACCAAAAAAGACATAAATATATCCATAAGAAGCACAAAATGGCCTCAAAAAGACAAAAAAGGACAACAAAGACGCAAGGGAAGTATGAAGAGACACACAACAACCATAAAGAGGCACAAAATAATTACAAAGAGATGCAGAGGAACTGCAAAGAGACACAGAACGACCAAAAATACACAAATATACATCATAGAGAATGCAAAATGGCCTCAAAGGGACAGCAAAACTACCAAAAAATAAATAAATATATCCCTAAGAGACACAAAATGGCCTCAAAAGGACACAAAACAACAACAAAGACATGAAAGGGAACTGCAAATGGACACAGAAGGACTACAAAGAGATACAAAATGGTCTAAAAGGGACACAAAACAACAACAAAGACATCAAAGGGAACTGCAAAGGGACACAGAAGGACTACAGAGACAGAAAATGACCAACAAAACACAAATATACCTCAAAGAGACACAAACTGACCGTCAAAGAGACACAAAACAACAGGGAGATATAATGACCACAAAGAGATGCAGAGAGACACAGAATGACTACGAAGAAAAACAAGTCGACCAAAATAGACACAAATATACCCTAAAAGACACTGAATGACTTCAAAGAGAAATTAAACAATTACACAGAAACACACACAATCCACAAGGACACACAAAATTACCAACAAGAGACACAAAACAACAACAAAGAAGGCAAAACCAGCACAAAGTCTGTGCGTCTTCCCCCCAGTGCAGAAGAGGCAATGGGGCCCTTCTGGATGTCTGTGCCCAGGAGCCCATTGCCACATAATCTGCCCATGTTCATTTAGCATAATTTGTCAGAAAATATGTAAAGATTAATATACATTTTGCTCATTTATGTCGTTCTGTTATCATGTTTAATACCACATTTCCTTACACAAGGTGTTTATGGAGAATTAACATTCTAAATTGGGATTTAACATTTCACTTTGTTTCCCCTTTTGTGTGCCCAAGAGTTAAAAAGCTTCCTCTGTCTCCTAAAAAAGTTGCTTGATATAATATCCGGACCTTTTGGAATTTCACACTGCCCCTGCTTCTCAGACTGATTGTGTAAGATAAACACTCTCTCTATCACAGTCATTTCTAATGGCTGAGACAAAGGGCATCCTTCAGAGAGCAGCTAATGAGCAGCAGCACTGCACAAAGCCTTAATGCTGATGCTTTTAAACATGTTGTCTCAGCTCTGCCTCGCTGATTGTGTGGAAGCCTTCACCCTGTCTTATTTTAGTTTCATGTTGTTACCATCTTGATTAATTTAAAATCGCAGCTGTAAAGATTTTCAGCATTTTGAAGTGATGTGCAAGTTCTGCAACACCTGTTTTTGAAGGTGTGCTGAAATCTGCTGAAAAAAAATTCAAAAATGTGTTCTGTTACTGCAGAAGGATGTTTGACACTAGTTGGCTGTTTATCCACTGCAGACAGATAGTTTCTCTGAGCTTCTTAAAGGTTCCCTGTAGAGTTTCTGACCTATATTAAAGCTATGGAGTTGTTTTTTTATGAACGGGTCTCCTGTTATTTGTCCCGTGGCACATGCACAAGGATGCACATGCACTCATGTGGGTGATGCGATTCACGGTCCTGTTTCACACTATTTTTCTGATGGTGGTAATGCACTGAGAAGCAAAGCAGGACACCAAGAAAAATGGGGAGGAAAAGACAGCTAAGTAAACACTTAAAGATATACTATGCAGGGTTATCCTAACAAACAATGTATAACTCGTTTAAAAGTAATCCCTCTAAGTCATCACTTATGACCAAGAAGAAGTGTGAGGCCATGTATTTTTCTGCAGAGACTCTGCCCTCTGCCTGTATTTTATTTCCTTCTTACTGCATTTTGCTTCATTTGGGACATTCCTGGTCACAGCGCACAGGTGAGGTTGGGTAGCAACCCAGTGCCAGACAATAAACAGCACATATCTAAGAGATCTAAGAGTAAGCTATGAAATTTGTGGAACAGCAACAAAATAATGCAAATATGGTGAGGCGAAATGCCAAGCAGACAAAGCTGGGGTTGACATTGGCATTGGTGTTGGCGTTGGCTTTCATTTTCATTGGCAATAACAAACAGTAACTGACAATTTGTGCATAGTATACCTTTTGAAATCAGCTTTGCAAATATTTTATGAGGAAGGTAATGCATTCAACAAGTTTGCAGTGCACACAATGGTGAGTAACACTGACTATAAACATAACTTTTGTTGGTCTACAAGAAAACTCCAAAGGGCCCCTTTAAAGCGGAATCTAACAAGTGGACGTACGAGCAGGATTTTGTCACACATCACAACTAGTTTGGAAGACAATCATGATCCAAAACGTAACTCAAATGTAACCTAAATGTAAAATAAGTGTGAGAAACCAGAAGCTTCAAGTGCACTGAACTGAAAAATTTCAGGCAATAGACAGTAGCTTCAGTCCGTCCTCATCCCCAGGCTGTCAAATACTTACACTTTGTCATACACCCCAGTGTGTGACATCAACGCCAAAAGCACACTTTAGCATCTTTATGAGATGCACCAGGCTTTCAGCTAACTCTAATGTAAACCAATCCACAGAATACTTGACACTGAGAGCAACCAACATGGTATAAAGAGAGAAAGTGGGCACAGGGTGGGAGAGAGGGGTGGTGGACAGGTCAAACAAAACAAGACTTTCACCCACGAGACCACAGTTCATGTGTGAAACTAAAAGTCACTGTTGTTTTAATGTAACATAACATAATTTACGTATGGACATTTTTATCGATAAATGCTTATTTTAACCCAAAACATGATCTTTTCTTCTGAACCTAACTAAGTAATGTTTTGTCTGAAACCTAATCGCGACTGTTTCACCACATTAACCACATATTATAATGTGTACATGACATAGATAGGCTTAACTGTGCCCTGTGCCTCATTATGAGATGCAGAGGGGCATGTCAAAGCATCAGAATTTGACGATCTGTAAATGAGAATGGGTTGGTAGTCTAGTAATTAAATTTTTGAATTGAAAAAAAAAAAAAATTACATATAGATTTTTTTCATGACAGCAAAGGAGTAATTTTAAACATTTTTAAACGATGTAATTATTTCTGTATCAGCCACAAATTGTTATTCCTAGCAGAGTATTTCTATGTCTTCAAACATGTCTGGAGGGGGTCTTTAATTTTCCACCCAACAGCCCTGATTGAACTTTCCACACGCTCCATTCTGAGTAAACAAAGTTCAGAGAAGCCTGGTTTGGATGCCAAAGCAAGGCAGTGTGTGCAACAGCTGGGACGTCATTATTGGCTATCAATGGGCCATCTCCCGTCAAAGATACGGTATAATAATGACTTTGGAACATAAAACCTCCAGGAGGCTCGATAGTAAATTCTGACGTCCCAGGGCTGCCAAATCATTCCCCAGTTGCAGTCAATATCGCCTGCCTGCCATCGTGTCAAAATGTTTCCCCTGGAGCAGCCCAATAAAATCAGCTCTGGGCAGTTTCTAAACAGCGAGGGATGTTTCACTCAGCCTTTGCCTTTCAAGGTTTATGAGAATTTTAAGGTCAATTGAAATCAGCCATAAGAGCTTCGTCACCTCACTTACACTAAAGCACAGCCGCAGTCAGCCATGCAGACTAACCCGGATTACCGCCCTGCCTGAGCTTTACTGCCAGGGAGCACATCTCTAAGATAAAGTCATCCTAAAAACTGAGTCATTCTGTTCAAACTGGGTGTAAGAGTTCCTCTGGGAGACAAGCTGAGGACAATGAGGGGACTACATTAGCACAGAGGGGTCTGGATGAATAAGCAAATTAAACTACAGCAGCCTCACATGCAACTGTATACCCAGCCTGCCATAAAGAGCTGCCTGTTGACGGCTGCCCCACACGGCCTGCTGACACACACACACACACACACACACACACACACAAACACACACACACACACTGGGGGGAAATGGGATGGGACAATAGGTGGGTTAGTCTACGGTGGTCCTGTCTATTGTGTCCTTTTTGTTGGGTGAGGATACAGGAGGGACAGGCAGGACAGGCCACACAAAGGAGTCCTGCTTGGTTTCCTATATGTTACCGCAACACTTACCTGCACAGGTAGAGGAGGGGGATTTACGGAGAGCCATTTTGCCTCAACTCTTAGTGACACCAGCCGAGAGGCAGGCCTCGTTTCAGTCTTTGAGTTCCCAGTCAGTCAGTCAGCCATGCTGGTTTGCTTTCAGCAGCAGGTGAGAGGAACAACAGCAACACTCTGACTCAGTAGTGCAATCCTCAGCTCAGTAGAGGCTTAGCTCTGCTGAGATAATACGCTCCTCCAAATGGCTGACTGGGTAGCAGAAACTCCACAACTCAGCTTATTGTGTACACTCGCCTAATACACTGCACACCGGGGCTCATGGGTAACAGACCGGCTGGCTGATTGGGTGTTCTGCAAAGGAATTACAGCCACACAGAGACAAGCAGAGATTATTGGGCCCTCTAATGTGCATTAATTACTGTGCCTTCTGTTGAGGTTTAGACGCAAACCTGTGGGGTCTTAAGGGTCCGCTGTGTGGAGCTTAAGATAGGAGAGAGGTGCCCTAATGCAAATTAAAGTTATACAATAAAGAGTTTCACCCAAAACAGGGAGGCACGTGTGATATACGGACAGTGGCAGTCTTAGAAATTTGTCATAGGGGTGGCCAGATGGAGCCACTGAAAATCTTAGGGTGGTACACCAGACATAAAAGCCATAACTGAATTTCAGGATTTCTATTATTATATAGTTTATAGGTTAGTTGAAAACTGTGTCAATATGAGAGTTAAGGAATCACATACTGACAGAGATGGGACTGAGTCATTGCTTTGCAAGTCACAGGTCTTGGCACTCAAGTCCCACGTCAAGTACCAAGTCCTAAACTTCAAGTTTCAAGTCCTAAACAAGCCATAATGCACTCTTTACCAAATGTTCAACCAAATAATAATATGTTAAATTTACGATTTTTTAAAAATTTTTTGTATTGATTTGTTAAAGCAAGTTGTAATTTGTTGTGTCTCTAATTTTCTAGCCAAGCACTTTGCGTACTTACCCAGGCACTCTGCAGTTATTATACGCAAACTGGTATCATTTTTTCCAATTGGTAAGTGATGTAAAGTGAGTTCTTCATGGTTTTCTCCTGTACTGTGATTGGAGGATGTCTGATTGGTTCAAACATTGTTGATTTGGGGAATCAAGTGTCAACTTGCTGGGAATAAACAGAGTTAATGTTAGCTGATTCAGGAAATGGAGGGAAATGAACTAAATCATGGCACAGTTTTTAAATAACATACTTTTAATCTTTGGGATCGGATGAAGGTATCAAGCATACTCAAGTCAAAAGGCTGAAGTCCAAGTGAGGTCATGAGTCACTGATGTTAGTCCAAGTCCAAGTCAAGTTGCAAATCTTTTGGGATTTTGCTGAGTCTAAAGTTTGGGATAGCCAATGCTGATTGAAATCAGCATTGACATGTAGAGTTCCACAACAATCCTGTTTTAATGTATCATGTATCTGTATGTGTTAACTGATTCATTGTTCTTCAATAGACTAGTTGTCCTGTCCTTGAAAAGACAAATATACCTCTTTAATTTGAGGAGTACATTAATTGCAAAGACAAAACATTTACTGGGAACAAGTCAGTTTAGAAACACCTGTTATTTTAAAAGATTGTCAGCCAGAGATTGTGTCAGGGTGGGCAACCCCCCACGAAGAACCCCTCACAACACCATTGCATAAAGACTTAAGGTCTTCGGTGACAGGTCCAAGGTACAGCCTCATTGAGACAACAAAGTGAGGCTGTTAGCAGCAGAAAATTACAGCAGAGGATCAGAGAATTAATCTCCAAAAAAAGATAAATAAGATCTAATCGTTGCCTTTTTCTCAAAGGCGCTGGACTACTATAAAGGGCTTTTCTCAGGTGTTTCTCAAAAAGCTCTCAGAGCACTCACTCTAAGCGCTGCTGCTCAGCTCCTAATAAAGTTGTAATTAAGTCTTCAAATGTCTAAACTGGCTTCCAGTCTGTCAAAGAATTGCTTTAAATATACTGGTACTGTGTGACAAAATAATCTCTACACTCAAAGGTCCACTTGATCTCTTTTTTTTTTTTTTCCAGAGCTGTCAGCTGCATCACACTCTCTTCAACAACAGTAAATGAAAATGGTCAGCAGAGCTTCAGTGCAAAAAATAGGGATTTGGTCAGTGACAAAGATGATGGTGATGTTTTGACACACCAATCCGATGTGATCAAAGTCTGTCTCCAAGATCTGATTTGAGAGGCCATTCTGATTGCCCTACAGTATGAACGTAGCCTTTGAAAAACATTGTTTTTCCCAATTCTGTGTTCCTCTTTCAAATTTTTCTTTAAAGAAAATCCTCAATTTTAAAATTAAAATTAAAACAGACACTCTGTTTATGAAACAATCATAGTGATTTATGCTATGTAATTATTTCAACATTGTTTCTGAGAGATCATGTTGCGTTTGTCATGTTTGGCATGATGGATGGCTCTACATACCACAGTAGGCTACTTTGAGTCTTGGCTGCCATTGCTATGAAGAAGAGGCCAACCAGAGGCACGAATCAGAGTTGTAGCAAAGTCAAAATGTCATCACTGATGTAAGCAAAAGACAGCATCATAGTTGCTGAATTCACCCACAATTGACCCAGAAATCCAAAGTGGGCTGATTTAATGTGCAGATTGTATAAGGTGTTATCTAGGCGGCAGAATTTCAAGCTTGGTAATAGGGTGTTTGTTGCCGAAATGGACCTTGGGAGTTGTACACTTACAAAGCTTATTACTTTACTTTACTTATTTACTTTATTTACTAAAATTAAAACTAAAAAATATTTTATTCTTTCCATTTTTTTATGGTAATTTACTTTTTGTGGGGGTTTTTTTGTTGCCTTAATGTCTTATGGAAAGGACTTTGTCTTAGTTTATGTTGTAAATGCATTACAGAAACAAAGTTGCCTACATTAACAGGTTGTTCTCATGCACTGTTCATACATTTTCCTACAAAACGTAGTGCACCAACATTTGAACCTATGTCACATAATCTCCAGCCAGTAATTTGTGCATAACCCATGTATTTTGAGGGGCTGCGTAGCCTTACCAATGTGCTGACGGGAGTGGAGATGGAAGCAGTCCCTTAAGAAGGCAGGTTGGGGTGGTCATTGGGTCACAAAACATGTGACTTTCCTAGGATACTGTTGTTGAGAACTGTGTGAACTTTGTATCATTTTAAGGTACATCCTCATCATGTCTCTTTTTCTAAACCTAACCTCTGTAACTTTACGTTAATTACATAACTTTACATTAAGTATGTCATTTGTGAGCCGCAAAGTCCTAGGATATCATACAAACTGTTGTGTGTTATCAACATATTCTCATAGAACAGCTCTCATGATATCCTATGGAAAATGCATGTATGACAGTTCAAATTATATCCTACAGTTAGCGCCCCACAAATGACATTATGTCCTTATTAATGTACAAATACGTAAATAACATAAAGTTATGTAGGGTTAGGTTTAAGCAAGTTAAGTTACTGTGGTTAGGTTTAGGAAAAGAAACATGGTGAGGATGTAGCTTAAAACTATTCCAAGTTCACACGTGACTCCAAGCTAAAGTCCCAGGGGAAAGTCTAGGTTTTTGTGACCCAGCCACCCCAACCTGCATTGTTACAAGGCCGCTTGTGACTGCTTCCTTGTTAACCCTCTCGTCAACGCATTGGTCATGTGACTGCAGCCTTTCAAAATACAAAGGATATGTACGAATTTGGGTGCATCACTTTTCAGAGGAAAACATACAGACAGTTAGTGAAAACAGCCTGTGTGTGTTCATTTTGTGTAGGAGATCAAGTGACATTTGCATATCAATGTTTTACTCCATCCGACTGGTACTCTGAGATATTAGTTTCTTTTCCACCATTTTAAGGAAAGTAATTAATGAAATAAATGATCAAATGTGCTGCAGGGGTGTGTGTTGCACATTCTACTTCCTCCCAGTCTAATTGCTTGGCCAGCCTCCTCAGTGACTAATTGTCCTACCTGATGGTAACTGATGCTAAATACAGATAGAGTGTGAGAGGCAGTGTCAGGTTGCACACACAAAAGCATGCCCACACCAGCACACACTCCCATGTACCCTCTTATTCTGTCAATAAGGGTATCTAATGTGGCACACGGACCAGCAGCGCCCACACACATATGTGCACACACCCAAACACACCTTGACTACTAGTGTCCAGTTACAGTGGGTGCAGATATGTTCAGGGTGTAAAATATTAAAGACTGTAATATTAACGGCTGCGTGTTGTAATCTAGGAAAGCGTTAAAAGGTCAAGTTCAGACTACAGGCTGCTCAGTGGTCATGTGGTTGAGCATGTTACGTAGCTTTCCCAGCTAGCGCTTCTTAAATGTTGACTTGTAGGAGTCAAGTTCAGTGTTAGCCCAAATGAGGACATAAGTTTCAGAGTTTGATCAAAGCAGGCCCCTGTGGGGTGTGGATGATGGGACATGTCTCCCAAGAATCACAGAAGGGACGTTTACTGGGATTATTTCTGGCTCCTACATGCTGCTGTAATTTTTGAAGCACATTCAGGCTTCACTCAAGCACATTTTATAACTGGCTTCGGTCACAAGATCTCATTTTAGTGAAAAAAAAACAACCCAAAACAGTTACTTCTGTTGGATTTAAGTTTTTATGTATGAATTAGATTAAGGATTCAGTTACACACCACTCCTGCACAATTTTATGTTAATCCGTAAATTAACGTTTCATTTTACATCTGCTGCTGTCCAAAAAAGCAATAGTTCAAAATTTGATTGGTAGTAGCGTCATGTTCATACGGTAGAACCTGACCTCACAAAAACTTATGAAATGACCACAGCCTCTTAACACAGCGTCACATGGTGGTGCCACGTAATGTGTTAAAATTTCGTACTCTCACCACGGGAACCATGCCAATGGAAAGTCAATTACAAACAGTTGCAGGTTTAAATACGGTGTTAACAATGTGATATGGTTATAGTTTGGTGAGTTTCATATGGGATGTAAAAGTTTTATGTTAAATAGGCCTACGTTACTTTTGGTTTTACACTGAACGCCAGCAGTGGTCCCGCGTGCAAAAGTCCTGTGTTTGTATGGAATCATCACACCCTACACAGACATTTGTGACACAGCCCAGAGAATTAGTGTTTCCATCACAAAAAAGGATACCCATTGACTTTGCATTGACATTTTTTCCACAGTGCCAACATGTAATTTTAACATTTTATCACAAACCACAATTTGCTAGAAATCCAACCAGTCATCTGACGGCCAGATAATTGGTTGTTTAGGCTAATAATGTTTTTCTGTTTGTTTTTGTTACCTCCCTCAAACTGCACGTTATATAACAAAGCATTTGGCAGAACTTTGGCCTGATTTTAAAATCAGTCTGGGGTGACCATAGAAGTGGCTACCAAGGTGTCACTCATTAATTTGTAGACTAAGGTTTTGAAGCCTCAAGTTTGGCATTTTTGCTGTCAGAATTGGTTCAGATGCAGTGTATAAAATTCCCCGGATAATTGGGCACTGGTTCCTCACTGTATGGCCCATAGAGCAGAAAACCTATAGAACTCCATTGGCCAAGCTGGCTACTTACGGTTTAGCCCTCCGTTGAAATGTAAGATTAAATCCAGATAGTGCAACAACTGATCCACTGATTTACAGACATCTCTTTCACCATTTAAGTCAATAGGAAAAAGTCTTTTAGGGACACAGGGGATCACCTGATGGATCCCGCAACTTGTAATTCCACTGTTTGGCTACTATGAAAATTGGCTATAAAGCCCAGCGACTTTGCAACCTGTGGAGTCGCCACCTGCTGGCCTTTAAAAGAATGCAAGTTGAAAGCACTTCCACATTGGCTTCACTATTCAGACCTGTAGATAACCTCTTGGGGGAGACTGATTCAGAGTTAAAATTGGACTTAATCTGTAAAGTATCTGCATGGTCTAGAATGGCGGGAATGTCATACTACTTCTTTAAGGTATGTTCTGATTGAATGCGAAGCTAATTTTATAGACAGCAAGATAACATTTAAGGCAAATTCACGCTAAGTGGCTCACATAAAGGCAAAGTCACGTTACTATGAGTTTAAAATGTTTCAACGTGAGTAAAAATGTGAACTGAAGGCTCCACTTGTTTGTGATATACCAAAAGGAAAATAAGAGTGGAGTTCCTGGTTAAGTTATGGTCCAGTGCAAACACAATCTGTGTTTATACTGCTAGCTAGCTAACAGCTAGAGTGATGTCGGTAGGAAAATGTACACCTTGCTTTATTTATACTAAGTTAAGCAAGGTGTACATTTTCCTTTCCATTCCATCTAACAGCACCCTTACCCTGCTTAGCTGGTGGGGACACAGTTTGGGGTTCTCCACTAATAATAACCTGGGTTCACCTTGCCAACCCAGGCCCCCCCTGTTGCAGAGTTGTGCTGATAGTAACTATGAAATAGCATCATGGAAGACAAACAAGTGGTATTACTAGGACTGATTTGTAAACTAGCTCATAAACCTTTTCATAATACATTTAGCAGTTAGCATTTTCTTGTAAACACGGAGAACAAATCGATGCTACACATACAAAAAAGATGATGCATGAATGGAGACATGTTCAACAGATCCACAGGTCACACTGTGAATTCAAAGGCAAAGCATTAAATCTGTATTTATATTGTTAGAACCACTCAGAGGCAGCCCACATAAATAGAGTGAAGTGCATCACACCCACACACCATGATCAGATACATGCATATACAGTATATCAGCATTTACATTTACTTTGAAGTCCATATGCAGATGTGTAAACATGTATGTACTAATCTCACACATACTAAAGGATCTCAGTACTTGTAATGGCCGTCACTGACTACGAGCCTTCCCTAGTTCATAACCTTTAGCTCTATACATCACCTGAACCCATAGTTTAATATGTACTGTTTCACTCCAATTAACCTCAACCCAGGTCCTGAACCTAAAATAACCCCTTGGAGAAGCAAGGACAAGCTACATGTGTTCACCCTGAAGATCTAAATCTCAAATTGTTCCACACAGAGTCACGCATAGGGTACATATCAGCACACACACACAGGCAGAGTGATTTCCCCCGTCGTCTGATCTGGTTCATGTCTTCCTGAAGAGGAACCAGAGATAATAGAGAAAGGGAGCGAATCGATTCTCGACGCTCCAGTTTCTTCCAGTTTCCTCCCACACCAACCTCGCACACACCTGTCAGAGCTGAGGGCGTTATTCCATAAAAGCCACAGCGTACGTGAACAAATGTGGCACCTTGAAAGTCAGTCACTATTTCAAAAGCAAGGTATGTCTTGGATACAAAAATATTTTTGTATCAAGGATCTTGAAGTGATTTTTAAACCTCGCTAGTGAGGCATTCAGCTGTGACTTTACTAGCAGTGGAAAAATTGTAATATATGGCTTAAAAATTAAAGTTACAGATCAATAATCACCTGTGAGGGCGGTCATTAATTCTACAAAGTTTCTTCAGTGTTTGTTTCAGTTTGTTTGTCAGCAAGCAAGACATATAGTATCAAAAAGATACATCTGAATTTGGTGAACGAGTCACATAACAGTCTAAATGCTATTTTAGAGGCTCTTCCATGCTAACAAAAATAAAATCCTGTGGGAGGACATTCAACAAAGTGTTATGTGATGACATAAAACATGTTCAATTAAGAAAATGTTAACATTAATACAAAATCTAAGGTGTTAAATGTACTGACATTTCATTTAGAGTGCTTGCTATGTTATATTTTTCACACACTGGAGTCACAGTATGGTTTAACCTGTGGAGTTTTCATGCATCGTTTGATTCAGTGTTACTCACCAAAACACATTATGTGTAAGCTTCAGACCTGACAACATGAGTGAGACGTCTGAAACCAGATTTGACCCGGACTCAGTCTGTGCACTCTCTGGTTTAACATCAAAGGAATCTGTGCTCTCTTAAATAAAGCCTGTGCTCATAGCTTTCACAACACTCCTTCTAAGACGTTTGATCCTTTTAAAAAGAAACTCCTCTGTCCTTTCCTCGTCTGGTCAAAGGTATTGTGCATTTTTTTAAAGCTATAAAATTAAATTCACACAAAACGTCCTCTTAAACCTTGGTTATTATGTGAAAGGCCATTCTGGATTTCTACGACTCGTTACAGGAACTTTCTAAAAAGCAGGTTGGAGCCCATTAATATCCCATTATGGGACCTTCTCCCTTTTTCCGGTTGTTTGAATAATTAATACAATTATTTGATTATCTAATTTTGTTCTTCCCTTATTCACCTGAAGGTATTCTGTAATCTATATATAATTGTGTGGGTGTGTAGTGGGGGTCTCAATTTGTCATCACATTTTATAAATAGTGCTTCTTTGTAGCTGGGGGATGAGTAGTTGTACTGAAGTCACATACATGCTCTGTAACTTGTATAATCTTGTGGCATAAAAACTTTCAAAAAAACAATAAATATATTTACGAAATTTGGCACGAGGTCTTCTTTACAACATTGTGTATCAAGTGGTCACAACCTCCGCAGGGTACCTTAAAACTCCCATCTGATTATTAACTACAGGTGGATAACTTCCAGGCTAGATGTAGACTACAGTCTTTTCAGGGGATAACTTTTCATTCTGACAAAATACAGATAACATGTCAATGAACTGAGCTGCAACATTCAAGGCTGAAAGATGACAGCAACGCACAAGTGCTCAAAACTGCAGTTCCTTGAATGGCCACTAGAGGCTGGCTCCAGAAGCGAGTCAGTCCTCATAGACCCCCATGTTACAATGCTCATCTTTACAGCAGAAATAAATGTGTTCACAGCCTGGTACAGCCTTGGTCTTCATAGCCAATTTCCTCCTTTTTGACAACTATACAGGGGGTACATTTTTCCATAACTCATTTGTTTACATATTATTAAGGCTTAAAGTTACATATAATTAATGGCAGATCACTTTGAGCGACAGACTGTCGGCCAACTGTGTCCTCAGCCTCTCAGTCAGATCCACTTCTTGCTCCTACACAGTGCCAGCCTCTCACCCAAATATGGTCACTTCTGGCTCCAAGTAATTTTTTATTTATTTATTTCATTTTTGATTGTGATCTCAATTTTAAAGCTCATTTTAATTTGTTAACAAAAACTGCATTTTATCATTTCGCATTATAGATAAGGTACCACCTCTACTTTGCCAGCAAGATGCTGAAAACTTGTCTATGCTTTTGTTACTAGTCGTCTTGACTATTGTAATGCTCTATACACTTGCCTACCTAAAACTGCCATTACAAAATTACAGCCCATTCAGAATGCTGCTGCCAGGGTTTTCACAAAGTTGATTTTTAAATCCTTCTTTTGGTTTTTAAGGCTCTTAATGGCATCGCCCTCTCTTATATCATGGACTCCCCGTCACCGTATGTCCCTCCACGAACCCTGAGATCCTCAGCAGTTGCCCTTTTATCTGTTCCTAATGTCACTACAAAAACCTTGGGAATGCCTCTTTTACCTACTATGTCCCAAAAATATCACCCTGCCTTGAAATATTAGACTTACTGGCTCAGTGGACAGTTTTACATGACGACTCACAACATATCTTTTTAACATAGCCTTTAACTAGCAGCTACCTGTTGTACTATTCTTTATTTTTTTTATATATATGTTTTTTTTGTATTACTTGATTAATTATCAATTAATTATTGCATTATTACAAGCATTTTGTGCTGCATTTTGTGCATGAAAGGTGCTATGTAAATAAAGTTCATTCATTCATTCATTCAAGATGGCAATGGCCATAACGCCAAACTCAAGGCTTCAAAAGTCCACAAACCAATGGGTGACATTACAATAGCTATGTCCATTGTTTCTACAGTCTATGGGATGAACTGCATGAAAATGGTTGTATTTAAAGATGCTAACTAGCAAAGAATATTTAGCATCAGTGATTTCAGTATAAAACAGATATGACTTTCCAAAGTAAAGTCAAAATCTCTCTCCTGAGCAATGACTTTGACTTGAGCGACTGATGCATTCCATTTGTATTTGTATTTCTATATAAGTGATAATGCTAATCAGTGCTAATTATTCTAACAATGCAAATTCCCCAACATATGGAAATTAGCATCTGGCAGTTTCTAAATACTGGGGACCCATACTGTACCTTTCCAACATAAAACATTGAGGAAGTCAACACTAC
Organism: Epinephelus lanceolatus; assembly: GCF_041903045.1. Taxonomy (NCBI): domain Eukaryota; kingdom Metazoa; phylum Chordata; class Actinopteri; order Perciformes; family Serranidae; genus Epinephelus; species Epinephelus lanceolatus. The sequence continues at coordinate 27,440,065 of NC_135756.1, forward strand.
CAGGTTCACTGTGCTGGGAAATTGACTTTCTGGAGGGCTAGTGACTGAAAATTCTGTTTTCTCTGATTTGAGGTATAGTGACAGATTTAGGCCAAAGCAAGTGCCATTTTTCAAGACAGGAAGGTGAACTTGGTCTCAAATTGAAGCTTATTATCTTGGGAAGTTTTCTATGTGCAGTGATATTAAACAGAAGGTGATGTGGGGGGGTGTTTGTGATATTTTGAAATAACATGGCAGCAAGCCTCAGAATCCTATTTTGCCACTTTCCCCTTTGAGTCAGGATACACCTTGCCAAATGTCATACTTGTTTGACTATTTATGCCATCATAGTGCCCTAAAGCATTCTGCATTCTTATCAACTGGTATTGCTAACAATGGTTAACCTGGTTAGAACTGGTATTGTCAAAAACATCTTTATCTTGCGGCTTGTTGTACTGGAGCGCAGTCGATCCCAGATCTGACCTCTGACTTCTGAGGTAAACACAGAATATGGTCAGCACTTGTTATAGTTTGCATTACTGCCCTTGCATAACAGTAATTGAACTGGAATCCCATCTTACACATTCATGTTCACACTAGATTTTCCTTTTTTTTTCTTTTAAATGACTCTGTTACAGACTACATCTTATTCAGTGTGTGAATTTGATCATTTTTTATATAATTGCTGATGGTTTTTCCCTTTTTATAATCCTAGAGCACAGCTCATGTGACAGTAGAAACAAATTTAAATCCAGCCATGTAATTTCATCAAAGGGCTCTTGGCCGATTTAACAAAGAAGCTGCCTTTCTTCATTTTTCAGATAATCTGATTCCTTGAAGATACATTTTTTTTTTTTTTTAACGTTAGCTGGCACTCAGAGGCAACGAAGATAAAAACATCACCAAATGCATCTGCAACAATAAGAATGCTAAATAGAAACAGGTAACAAAGGGAGGCAAGGTTCTGGTTCGCTCTATTCAGCCCCATCACTTCATGGATACACCTCCACACAGTTTATAGGCATGCTAAAAAGCTTACATTTAGCAGAGTATAGAAAGTGTCCGTAAAGCTGTGGGGAATGAGGAGGCTTATACATCTAATCCATTTAGACCCTCAACACTCTGTATATCAAGACATATACAGCAGTTTACAGCCACATGACAGTGACATGAAAGAGATGTATTCTTAATGCAGTACACTCACACCCACTCAAATCTTCCTGTCAAAATAGTGCTGGAAAAGAGGGAGAAGGGAAGAGGTGATTTGGAAACTGACAGGAAGGAAGAGGGGAATTGGGAGAGGTAAATTATGGAATAAAGAGGCGAAGGAGGAGAGGATGAGATGCTCGATATGGTGTCAGTGTTGAAACTTGTGGTGTTGCTCCATCTTGTGGTTAAAGTCAATAATCACAGTTTAAATGAGCTTCAAATTGGATCTGGGGCAGGATCAGAATATTCCTGCTTTCTAGAGGCCTTTTTGAGACAAGCATGTACAGATGGAAGATACGAGAAAGGGGAATGTAAATTATTCATCTATGAAATGCAAACAAGCAGTAGTTGACTTGTGAAAAACAAACCGCAGAGTACAGAACTTTAATTGTCTGATACAATAATGTAGAAATTTTATTTATAGAACCAACAATTTTTGAAAGCACTTGCAGTCACAAAAGATTTTATTACAAAATGTTTTTCTGACAAAAAAAAAAGTTTAAAAAAATACTGATTTTCAAACTTCTGATGCTTACTGTAGCTTTCATTTCCAACTGGGAAATAACTTATGCTCATAAAGTGTGACAGAATATCTGATCCATTTCCTATATATCTACAATCTGTGATGATCAATACACTCCAGAATTTAACTGTGGTTTTTGTTTTATGTTGTCTCCCAAAGGTGCGGTTGGCAGAAATCTGATAAAGTAAAGGCAACAAATACTGGCAGAATTTGAAAATGCACCCTCCCCATGCAGCTCTTTCCTCCCTTTCCTAAGCCCCTCCTACAAGATGACCAAGGGCATGGGTACGCACTTCATACAATAACCCAGTGTTTTCCATACACGGGTTTATTTTTTAATCTTGTTTCATTATATCTAGCTTGCCACATCACAGTCCCTCTTCCTCACTCCTTGCTGCTATGGACTGCTTCTCCGGAAGGAGAGAAGGCAGTGGCTCGAGAGATGGACCTTTGGTCTATGGCAGTAGCGGCTTGAATTCTGCCAGTGCAACCCTCCAGCTCAGAGTGTCACAGTGAGCTGGCGGCCAACGGCAACACCAGGTCTAACCTGTTAGCTGATCCAATGGGGAGTCAGGATTGTCTGATCCCCTAGAGCTGAGGTTTGCACTGGCTAGTAAAGTTGCTTGCATCACTGAATATAGGTCCATCATTGGTGCTGCTGCCTGCTCTCCCTCCGACGAGATGGTCTGTAGCGGCGGAGAGTGAGCCGGTGGACAGACTGTGATTTGAGGCTCTAGCTAACCTAAGCTACATAAACGTGAACTTAAAGCTGCAGCCATGAGCCTTTAGCTTTGGTTAGCAGAAGGCTAAACTATTAGCAACATATCCTCTCTCTCTGAAACGCTTTGCCAATATTGACATATTTTTTATGCGTTTATTGTCAGACTCTCTTTTAGACTCTCTTTTAATAAGTCCATCTTCCTTTTTAGGGGGTTGCTTTGCAAAGTTGGCAGCTGTTGGCTCTCTGTCACTGAATCAGGCTTTCACCATCTGAAGGGAAGTGTAAACAAATCTACATTTGTAGAACAGCCAATAGGAATGCTCTCTCTCTGAAATGACCTGCCATTGGCCACGGTCTCCCATTATGGGCTAGATTTTCTAAAGCCTGAAAACAGAGCCAAGAGGAGGTGCAGCCGTTTTCCCTCAGTCAACTTGAATTACAACATGTTTAAAGGCTATTGTGGGATTTCTGCCCTATGAAGCCAAAATAAAACTGCCTATCCCAGCTTTAACCTGCTTCAGTCTCCAGCTGCCATCTCATACGTTTGTCAGGATTCATTTCAACAAAACCTTATTGAGAGATGTGTTCATTATGAACTTGTTGCATTCTATCAAATTTGGCTTGTATGGGATTTTACTTTGCTTGAAACTATGACCTCACATACAGGTTTTAAAATTTATGATGTAATTGAAATGTTCCAAATCATTTGGCAGTAGACAAAGAAATAATTTACATGTTCCACTATTCAATAAGTGACTCCAGCACTGACCAGCATGTGCTGAATATCACCAGCAAGCCAGAACGTACAGCCTTTAACAGTCTTTTACAGTAGTTATATATTAACTTCATTAAATTTGACCTTTAATATATGTTTTGGAATTTAAATTTCAGGAGCACCTGGACATCTTAGTGCAGTATTCCTTAACAATCAGTGCAAATAAAAAGATTGTTAATGATATAAATAATAAAACTCTCACGCTTCGTCAGTATTATATTATTATCAATCTCAGACTCATTAAATAGTTATTGATGAAGCTATCTATATCCAGTATAACAAAATGTTTTGAATAATGAACATTTTTTAACAGACTCTCTCTTTAATATTAAATCTAACAGCTTTGGACGATAATCCAATAAACAGTGTAACATGTACTAAGGTTTAAAAATAAGACAATGTGAAGGAAATGTGTGTCCTCAGCAGGACATGGCTTTGAATGAGACAATTAGGAACAGGAAGTGGTTTGTCAAAGGATACAAATAGAGGGTGTAGAGATCCATTTCCTTGCTCATGTAAAAAAGGGTTTCCTCTCTGTTTTTTATTTTGAAAGGGTTCCTTATTTAACCAAAATCATTATCATCAACTGTTTGGGGTGGTTAAGCAGATAGCAAACTGTTTTTAATCAAAGAAACACCTTAAAATGTCTGTGAAAAGGGAAAGACTTATGCAATGATTGCCATAACAATTAGTTAGGCAAAAGAGAAAAAAACCTCCTATAAATGCTACTGATTTTGGTGTAAATGTTTGACTTGGTTGAAGCAGTGCAATGACAACAGTCGCTCCTGTGGAAATTATTTTCTGCTCTACGTCTCCTGACCATAGAATATAATTACATTTAATTCAGCATTTATGCATCTTGGTGCCAAGTCTGCAGACATGCAGTGTCATAATCTCTCTTGCAGACTTTTTCAGCCTTTTACCACAGTTGAAATGACTGGTATTGACAGGATGGTCACATGCCATCTCTTAGTTATAATTCTGACCTTATTAATCTTCTTCATTAAAATGTCTTCATATTTGAGATGACCTGTGGTCTAAAATTAAAAATCTTTATAAACAAAAATGTGTGATCATTTTTATAGCTTTCTAGACTTTTCAGTCTTCTGTTGGAGCCTTCCTTTAAGACTCTTATTTACATCAAATAAAAAACAGAAATGCCTTAAGTAAAAATCCTAAGAGGAAAACCCTCAAATCTTAATCTTTCCTCAGTGATACAGAGTCTTAAGTAGACCGTTTCTCCACCCCCTGCTTGATCCCCAGCACCAGATGAACAAACCAGTTGATCTGAACCATCCAGCCTTTTTCCCTGCAGATCTCTATCTGGTCCAGTAGGTGACGCTGCGCCTCGTCCTCGCTGCGGCCGACAGTCAGCGCCTCGCGGATGTACTCAATATCCTCCTTACTAGTCAGTTGGGGCATTCCTGTTAACAGCCGAAAAATAAGTGTGAATGTGTGAACATCTATCAGTATTTATTGTTTTGACAGACAAAAATAAAAAAGGTTGCACTGAATGACTTAGTCAGCAAGTTTGATATGACAATAGTGTAAATCTAAAAACTAAAATTACATTTTAAACCAAGCCAAAACTCTCAGTGTTGTGTGAGTGTGACACAGGAGGAAAAGGACATGATTTTAATAATGCTGCTGCAAAAGGGCACAAAACACAAAAGGCTTTGTGTTTTACAATGAAGGGAGTCTTACCGGTCATCAGCATCATGGAAAAGAGGATGATGAGCAGGTTGGTGTGGTGTCGAAGGGCGAGGTAAGCCTTCACACACACGTCCTGAGATGGAGATGACAGATGTGTAATGCATACAGACTGTATTGTTCATACACACGAATGCAGGAGATCTAACATTCAATTTGTCCCATTGGAGGTGACATCACGCCAACAGTGGCTATACTCTAGCTATGGGATTATCGTAACTTGGTTACTATCTGATTTCTGCAAATAAATCTCATATAGGTTGACCTTTCTGACTTATTTAATGTTTAAAGAATGGCTGATGGATATTTGTGCATCTGTCAATGCATCTGATCTGTTCATGTGTATGAACCGAGCTCCACCCCGAAGTGTGGAGGATTTTGTGTATTTACGTCAAAAAAAAAAAAAAAATCCCATTTACTGCACCTGGAATTTCTGGAAGTTGGGGCTACTTTTCTTTCCTGATGTTCCCATGACGTATAGGAAGTCAGGTGTGAGCACAAAGGGGACCCACTCCTTACTGATTCCCATGAAACTCTTGTAATTCCCCAGGATGTGACCAAAGTCGATGTGGAAGAGATTCCCTGCAGGAACACAAAGGAGCTTTCAGTATTTCCTGAAGGCCGCATGGGATGTGTTTCAATAACTGCTAAATAAATCTAAAAAACAGAACGTGGCAGTTTAATTGAAGTATTTGATTTCAAAACTACAAGTGAAACCTACTGGACAGGAATTTTGTTCAACATTGAAATTTAGATCGTCTAGTTCAGTCTATTTATAGCTATTTAGGGTGGCAAAAAAACATTAAATTGTAGATGTGGATGAACAAAATGAAAACATTTATTGAGACTTATCAATATTTTCATAAGAACTTGCTTAAAAATATTATATATATATATTATATATATTATATTTAAATATATTCGTTTGTCCTACAGTGAGATGAAAGTGCAGACCAAAAACGTCCTTACCAGATTCAGTGATCATGATGTTGTCATTGTGGCGATCCCCAATACCCAGGACGTAGGTAGCCACACAGTAGCCACCACAGGAGTACAGGAACCTCTCCACAGCCTGCTGGAACTACAAAGACCGAGAGAAACTGTTCGTCACATGATAAATCACCTTTCTGGCTAATTTTCCATGCCATCATTTACTGCTGTCAGCTATGGGCACATGCATCACTTTGTGCATAGGGCACCAGGGCTGGAGGAGGCACCGAACAGAGCAGTCCACCCAGTTTTAGGGTTATTATTGCAGTTCAGATTGGAACACTCTTGTCATAGATTTAACTTTTTATTGCAACAAAAAGGAAATACAGTTGTGCTTGGCGCTGCAGGCTCCTCTCTTGAGGTGCTCCCAAGCGGCATGCTATGACCAAACAGGGAGTGCAATGCAGAAAACCCCCTGGGTACAGAAGAGTGAGACCAAGCAAGACATTAAATACCATTTTGACCTTAGAGCGATGTTAGGGCTCTGAATTAGAAAGGTGGAGGCTGGGGTGGTGGAGGTAAAGCTTTGCCAGCAGCAGCGGCAACAGTGTGTGGCAGCATGGGTGTAGCAGTGATAAGTGAACAGGAAGCCATATTTAAATGGGCTGTGAAAGGTGTGTGACTCATAGCAAACAATGATCCAATCAGCTGGCTGTCAGCTGATTACAGCTGGGGTGTATGACTTCCCTGTCCTGCATGAGCTAACACAAAGCTTCATTTATTAATACAGTCAGTTGCCCCTGCTGAGTTTTCTAAAATTAAGCTCATCAAAACAACAAACAGGAACGTCTTGGTGGTTTTGCTGTCTTTAGCATCAATGCAGAACTCGTTCAGCTGTTATATATATATATATTTTATTTTTTTTAAAAAATTTTTATATACTTTATTAATCCCCTTGAGGGCAATTTTTCACTCTTTTGTCATTAACACACAGGTCCAAAATACACACACATGCACAAAGTGAAGAGATGTCAGAGTAAGGGGGCTGCCTTGGTCAGGCGCCCCAACTGGTTGGGGGGTTCGGTGCCTTGTTCAAGGGCACCTCGGCAGTGCCCAGGAGGTGAATGGCACCTCTCCAGCTACCAGTCCATGCTCCATATTTGGTCCAGTACGGGGACTTGAACAGGCAACCCTCTGGTTCCCAACCCAAGTCCCTATGGACTGAGCTACTGCCGCTTAATGACCTTATTAATGACCTTGCAGCCAGGAAATGCAGATGTGTACCTCTTTAGGCCACGGCTACAGCTATAGCTGGCACGGAGGCATTCCTGTGGTTTCTACCATTTTTTTCAAATTGTGATTTGTGATATTGGGCTTTCTAAATAAAACTGAATTGAATTCAATTCAATTCAACCATCCGGGGCTGATGTTAACCGTTGAGTTAGTTGGCACTTTGGCTGATTGGCTTAACTTGTGCTGTAATCGCTAAATGCTAACATTATTAACGTTAAATGAGTAGTCCCAGAGCGCTAATGTCAGGAACAATATACATAGAAATGGGAATTAGAATAACAAGTAGGCTAGCTTGCATTAGGTCTACAGGGAAATGACCTTACATCCAAATTGTATAATCAAAACAACTCAAACCCCTAACACCAGATCCTAACCCACCAACCCTACATTTCAAAAACTCGTGAGATCTAAACAAATCACACAGATGACATCTTTCAGAGTGAAAACGACAATTTTCACTTAAAGGTGACAAGTCTGCACCCCTGTAGCAACACTGGTGGTGCAGATGTCACAGCTAAAAGTAGAATGCTGTGATGACAGGAAGACCCCTGAGGGGTGCTTCCTTCCTGTCTGTCGCACTGCCACTTCCTCTAACATCTGACAAAGAAGCTGGTGCAGCTGGAGACTGAATGTTTTGTGAGTAGATGGATGTATGGATGAATGAAAGGATGGACGGATGTTTCTGTTCCACAGTCCATATAATTAACCAAATGATTATTTTTATGTTATCTGTTGTGCTGAATCTCATGACAGCTGGTCGTGATGTGTACCTTGTCCTCACTGACACACTTGTCCCGCAGCCACTGATAAAGGATTTCATCTTTAAAAGCTCCAGTGCTTCCCACAACACTCTGCTGGATGTTAGCTATGGTGGTGGCATCCTTCACAATCTCTATCATACCTACAATGATAAAACAATAAAGACATAGGAAGGGTAAATCTCACAGAATGACTGTAATATTTGTTTTCCATCCAGTTTCCAGTCCAGTTGAATAACTGACCTATTCTGTTTCCAGTGGAGATGCAGCCGTACGGTAACAGACAGAGATCCAGTGATTCAGTCTCCCAGATCGACTCCATGATCAGCAGAATCTGAACACAAGAGGTAAATGAGTCTTTTCAAGAGTCTGTCTGCAATAATCTTCTAACTTCTGTGTTAGAGACTGTGCTGCGGCTCACCTGCAGGATGAGCATATCCTGTCTGAGGTCATCGCCGTCTTTGAAGATGATGCCGATGGGGTCTTTGGAGAGAGTGCTGGGGTCGGCCCTTTTAAACTGCAGCCACAGGGGCTTCTTCTTAGATGCCATCACTTTACACTGCTCGATCTGAACGTGCATGAACAGTATTTGTCTTGAAATTCTGTGATATAGTTATTCATATGTCCACTTTCAATTATTGTTTATTTCACTCGTGAAACTGGTTTCACGTTTAACTTATTATTGGCTTTCTACTTGCAGACACCTGGGTATGAGTGTGTATAGTTTTCTCCACTGCTATAGGGCTGCACAATATATAGTTTTTACTGTCATTGCAATGTCAACTTGCTAGGGAAACACATCATGCAAGACTGTGATACTGCACTCAGGGATTTTTTGAGTTAGGTGAAAGAGAGTATCATTAGAAAACTACACTTTAAAATGTAACAATCATTAGTAATTCAACAGGCAATTTGTTGTATCTTAGCAGCCGGAAACTGAAAGCAGCAGAAAGGCAGAACTGAGTACATGTTATTGCGTATTTTACTCATATCCTGCAGCCCTAATGCCGCATTCACATAGAATCAGGCAACAGCAGACAGACGATAGACAATAATTTCCAGATGGCACACGAAAGACTAACACTCGGAACGGCAAGATGTTAAAATGAAACATGCATGACGATATGTTGCAATGGTGAAACTGCACTGTTTACAAAGAAAGGAATAAAATACATTTAATGAAATTATTTCATGTTCCTAATTTCATGTGATTATTCCAGTAATGTCCAATAACTGACCAGATCACCTACATTTTCTTCTTGTGTGCTGGCCTCACCTAATTTAACTGTCCTGCTATCGTCAACTAAAATGGTACCTGCTTTGATGTTTGCTTGATTCCATGTGAAGGCAGATTAACTGCCAGTGTGTGTGTGTGTGTGTGTTTGTGTTCCCTCACCATCAGGGCTCCAGCTCTTAGTCCAGGATCGTAAGGGACTCTGAAACTCTCCGGCAGACCAGATGACTGCAGTGCCTCCAGCTTCTGACGCAACTGAAACACCACTGTCAAGTGCACAAAACACACATACACATGCAGCTTAGCTTCAGTACACGGAGATATGTTTTATTTGAATCCTCTAGTCCTTAACACCTACATTTAAGGCAGGAACTCGTGCAGTATGGAGAGGAAATTGCTCCATAGAATGTAGATATTGTGCTTATTAGAAAATAATTTTTGTCTTAATTTCAAAACTCACAGATAAGCTACGGGAACTGAATATAGCAGGTTAGTATCAGTGGTTTGCTACAGAGCAGCAGGATGGCTTCAAAGTTTCACTTCTCCTCCTCACCTTGTGCAGTAATATCGTACTTCTCGGCGGACATGGCCTTCATCTCACGGGTCACTTTCTGCAGAGCCTCCGTCATCTCCACCTGGAGAGCATCAGTTCATCATGTCAGTTACTGACAGAGCTGACAGACTGTAAATCTGAACTGTGTTTTAGTTCAAATCTACATTAGGCTTGGGCGGCATCTGTTTTTTCAGGGGTATACAGTATATGATGTCACTTATGTAAGAAAAAAAAACATAAAGGCTGAGCTACTAGTAATAGAAATCACTGTAGCTTGTATGTCATTGTTTACAGTGCTGTGTTTCCAAAATGCAATTAGCCTACATAGACAAGTCTTGCTGGGTTTAATTTTTTTTTTACAGCTCCCTGAACGTTATCCCTGCCACTCTCTGCCATCTTTCTCAGCTCAGCTGCCTGTTCCACCAGTAGAGACTGACCTCTGGTGGCGTGTGCTGTGCACTGCAATACATCACCTTAACACAGCATCTCCGTATCAGTTTAATAAAAAGAGTAGCATGTGTACTCTTGACAGTTCTGAAAATCATACCTTTGGGATTTCTAAACACCTCAGTATATTGTAGTACCTTGATATCATCCAAGCCGAAACTACACACACCATTTTGTTCAAGGAGTCGTGTACAAGACATGACTTGTCTCACCTGTTTCCTAAAGTCCTGCAGCATGTCTTCACCACAGCCTCTGAGGTAGGCCTCCAGCAGGACAGCATATCTCTGCTGGTAATGCATTGACTGGGCGATCTCACTCCGTAGGAACCAGAAGAGAAAATGGCCGATGCGCTTACTCTGTGGAGAGAAAAGAAAAAAAAGGAGAAAAACTTAACTGTAAATGTCAATCATAATGACTTTCTGCAGCTAGCATCAGGTGGAATGGCAACACTGTAAGACAGTGTAAGAAACAGATACAGTTGTTAGTCCTGATTACCCTCAGTGCTCTCTTCAACAGGAACCTGACCAGGGCACTGTCATGGTAGGGCTCAAACTTGACTGCCTGCAGGACACACACACACAAAAATGCTGTCACATGAAACCCATTCAACCCCCCGGAATACACTCCTTGCTTTATAGTGGAAATATGTAAATAAACTGGACTTACTGGAGATTAAGTTATTTTGTAAATTGTGATTTAACTGACAATGTGTTTGCCAACAGAACAGACAACAAGGAGATGAAGCTGATGTAAACAAAGCCACATACAATATGTTGTGGAACAATTTTTTAAAAATGTGGGTGAGGTAGGAAGTGCATAGAAATGTTTCAAGAGAACAGGGACACACAAAATTTACAAAACAAACAAAAAAATGTTCACAGGGTATCTTTAACAGACTGAGTTCAGAGGTTACAGAGTGATGAGGCAAACAGTGGTGCAGGAAGTGCAGGGAAAATAAAGAGCTCATTGTGCTCACACAGGACTGCAATTCAAATGTTAAGTGAAGGAAGCAGAAAGCGGTTCAACGGGTCAGAGGTGTAGCCAGCCAGACAGACGGCAGAAAAAGGAGTGATGAAGACGAGCAGCAGTGCAGATAAACTGTAAACTATATTTAATGGTATGATCACGTGACCTGAGAATTGCAAACATTTTACTGCAATTCAGGCTTCTGCAGTAGAACAATGTCTTGAATGAAGTGTTTCTATATCGAGGACAAGGGAAGCAACTACTATTTTTTTTTATCACTGATTAATCCATTACTTATTGTACTACAGAGCCCCCAAAGTGCTGAAAGGTGATTTTTTGTTGTGCCAACCAGATAATAGGCTAACTTGTGCATACAAGATAATCAACTTGTTCCCAAAGGATGATTAACTTGTGCAGCCAAAACAAAAAATATCACCTACAGGGCTCTGTGCTTTTTGAATAAAATGACTACAATATTATCTTAAAATAATATCTGATTTTACCCAGACTTAAAGAATATATATGTTAAATGTTAAATATGTTCTGTCATACAATGGAAATATGTGTTATTAACAATCCAGCCAAATGTTAATGCTTGAAAAACCTCCAACAAATAAAATCAGGTTTCAAAATTTTGAAAAATAAGCAGTATATTCTGCTCTGAAATGTTTGGGGTGCATCCACTGAAGGCTAGTCTTGCCTGCTTCAATATGTGTGTTTGGGTAAGCTTGCCAAAAAAAAAAAAAAAAATACAGGTTTGGGCAAAGGAGCGTGAGTCCAAGTGGATATTTGTGCCAAATTTCAGGAAATTTCCTCAAGGTGTTGTTGAGATATTGCATTTATGAGAATGAGACAGATGCAAGGTCACAGTGACCTTTGATCACCAAAATCTAATCAGTTTAACGTTTGTTGAAGAAATTCCCTCAGGGCGTTCTTGAGTAACAGACAACACGAAAACAGAATGCCTCCCGGAGACATATTTAAATGACAGTGTAACTCCTTTGCAGAGCAAGTTGTCACTCTTTCAGGAACAATCTATAATACCCTGAATATTAGGCAGTAGTATTTCTCTACATGTATAGCTTGGAATATATTTTAGAAGGACACCCTCCACATATAACTAAAGCTCAAAGGACACAGAGACAACAGTATACTGTGAAGGTAGGAGTCATTTTCCTATCAGACCAAACGGCCCTTTGTTGGCCTCTGCTCAAAATTCATACTGCTCATGCAAAGTTAACCACAGAGTCAACTATGGAAACACATCAGAAGACAAACACGCAGCATGTATCTGCTGAGCTGCCTCTCCCCGCGAGCTTGTGAAATAGTGTAACTGTGAATCAGGTGGAACAGCAGAGTTACTGGAAGAGGTGCCTCATCAGCCTTAAAAAGAAAGAATAGAACATACTCACTTGTACGAGCTGCAGAAGGTATCTGAGCACATCATCATCTCCCAAAGTCTCCAGCTTCCTGACAGCCATAGAGCGAACCTGAGCGTCTGAGTAGTGACAGTCGAGCAGCTGCATGGCCAGACCAACATCCAGACCACTGAACGGGAACAACATGTCGACAGGTGAAGGGACGCTGAACCTCCTCAAGACGTATAGCTGCAGTGTGAAGGCGCTCTTACCTGCTGTCCCACGCGCTGCTGCGCTCCAGTAGACGGTGTATTGCCAAAACATCTTCCTGTTTCCCCCACCTGACTGAACCCAGAAGCTTTGGGTAAGCCCTGAGTATAGGAAGAGGCTAAAGTGAATATCCAGGAACAGCAAAAGCAGTGATGATACAACACTTTGTAGTCCATTTTCTTTAGAATAAAATAAGTACCTGGGGTCACGCATACACTCATGTCTGAAGTGCCACAGCAGCTCTTTGTCCTCAGGACTGAGAGGATGCAGGGGGTCGGTGGCCACGATAGCTTCAAACTGTTTCTTCAGGTGATTCGGCATCTCTCTCTGACCTCTTTCTCCTCCCTCTGCCTCCTCACTTCCGGCCCCGACGTCCCGGCCCACATCTCGACTCTTGGGCAGCACCACAGGGTAGCAGTACTTGTCTAGTAGGATGGCGATGGCCATGGCAGAGGCCTTGTCTGGGTTGGTGGCTGAGGTGAGCTTGTCTGCGTTTATGCTGCTGCTGCTCTCTTCGCTCTTCTCTGGCATTTTCCACATGTGGAGGATGAACTCACCCTGGCGCAGCAGAGAGCGGTGGTCGATCAGCAGCAAGTTGACGTAGTACAGAAGTCGGCTCTTGGTTTTACCTGAAAGATGGACAGACGAATGGATACAGGCTTGCTCTAACCATTGTCAGCAAGATACAGTTGGCACTTAAATGTTAGTAGACCTCACCATCATGGCTGCCTGTCCCTGCTGTACTATCCTGGTAGGCTGAGGCTCCCTTGGAGTTTGGTGTCAAGGGCTGCTTCCCGCAGCTCACCTGAGAGGTTAAATGGGCAGAGCAATAACAGCTAGTTACAGAGTACAAAGACCAAGAATTCAGAGTTCTTTAATTCTTCTCTACTACACCTGTCCTTTGAATTAAATGTTCACCTGGAGGTTGAGTCGTGCTCCTTTAGGCAGATCCTTGATCTTAATGTTAAACTCCAACCAGCAGTTCCACAGCACTTCTTCATTGAAGGTTTTAGAGGACGTCCTCTCCTGAGAGAGTAAAGGCAGGGTTAAACCATAGACTGTACAGTACATAACAATGGACATAGCCACCGTGATGGCACCCACTGGTTTTTGGACCTTGAGTTCACTATGTCGCCATCTAGAATTTCTGGAGCCAGAAGTGACCATTTTTGGACGAGAGGGTGGAGATACTCCAAATGTTAGCTGCTAGCTTGGTTAGCATGGTGCATTACAATCTATGGTAAGCTGTGATAATGCTAATTCTAGTGCTAATTTTTGCTAGCAAAAAACAAACTTAAACTATCAAAACAAAATGTACTTCACGGAAAAGCTGAATGTTCGACTTCTTGAAAGGTCTTACAGTACAACCAAACACTGAACAAGACTTTTTTCGGGCAACCAAAATGTTACAATTTGCCTTCATGACCTGAAAACACACTGATAAAAGGGACTGCTACAGCTACACCTATACTCTGTGAGTCTGGGGTTACACAATTGTTACGATACCTGATCAACGTTGTTGTCGTGGCAGGAGCTTGCCAATGGACAGCACCAAGCTGTCACTCAAAGCTTAATTATGCATAAATTCACGCCTTAATAACATTTAAACAGGTGAGTTATACAACCAGTCACCCCTGTACAGTTTCATGAAGGGGTAAATTAGCTACAGAGACCAAAAGTGCTTTTTGTAGCAGCCTTTAAACATGTTTATTTCTGCTGTAAAACTGAGTATTTTAACATGGGAGTCTATGAGGACTGACTCACTCCGGAGCACTTCTCCAGAAGGTTTTTGCACTTCTGCGTTGGCTTCATTTTTTTTTGCCTTGGATGATGCCACTTGGGTTTAACTCTGCCGTCACTGCTGTCCTAAACCTACTGTGCCAAAAGTGCTTCCTGAAATTGTTGCTTATGAAAGCAACATTTCACTGTTGTGGCTCTCAGTTCTGATTTGCTCAATCTAGGTTAAAGTTATAATCCTTAAGCCTTTCATAAAAAGAAACCAAGTTAGTGTTGCCACTTCTGCAGCAAAATCCCTTCAATGGATTTACACAGTAACATGTAATATAACATTACTGTTTTATGTTATCTCATTAACATCAGCTTCTCTGTTCACTCTCCTACACCCACATTAAAGCTGTGTTAATTAATAGCTACATGCAAACCAAACATCTCAAACTGTTGCTACTTCACATTAAAAGCATAAAAAAGCCTTTATTGTGACGCATCAAAGGAAAGTCAAGATCACTGACTATAATCATTTATCAATAATGTGCCTATAATATAAAAAATGGTCATCTTCAGCATTGTTTTGACAACAATCAGTTTTAAATGTTGCCAGGAGTAATGACCCAAGAAGGAGCAGAGATGACTTCAGCTGCCCTAAAATCAAAGTAGATCACAGCCACCATCATCAGATGTTTTCCTTCTGTGTGCTTTGGATTACCTGGGCTAAAAGCTGCTGGCCATGGAAAATGCTGGCTTCAATGAAGACAATAAACTCCGGGATTTTGGGGAGGGATGGGATGTCAATACCCAGCACCTTCACTCTGAACTTCCTGTTACAGTCCCACATAGAGATGGTGAACACTCGCTCGTGGTCCTTCTCATCGATGGTCAGCTGCTCATGGGTACCTGAGAAAGAGAAGTTGAGAGGATAATTATTACCTCTTAAAGAAGCTCTTGGGGTGTGCCAGATGTGGACTGGACACTTAATTCAACTGGTTACCTGCGACTCCAGTGCAGTCATCCACTTGTGCCCAGTCCTCCTTCTGAACCAGATCCAGCTCTGTATCAGGTGGCCTCTCCAGAACCAGGTGGATTTCCTCCCCGTTCTTCAGACACTGACGGATCCAGTTGAAGTTCTGCAGCGGTTTATCTCCGTACAGGTACTCCTCCCTGTGTGAACAGACAGTACATTGTAAAACATGAAATGAATTACACTGGCTCCATGCACGAGTGGTTATCGTGTGTTTTAGCCTCTGACATACCTCCCACACACACGTAGCACAAAGTCTGCCTCACACATGTTGTCAGGAATCCCCAGCAAAACTCTCTTGTTTGCCGTCTTGGCAAAAAAGCTCACCAACACCTAAACAAGATGGAAAACTGTCAGGGAGTGTTACAGTAACAGATGTAAACATGAATGGCGGTCGTCGCTACATTTGTCTACCTGTGCTGGCGTGTCATCGATGGAGACCTTGATGGTCTGGCTGGCTGTGCTGATGTGGATCACCACCAGGATGTGACCGTTACTGACCTGCAGGAGGTACAAATGAACCAGAAAATGTAAAAAGAGTGCAACTCAAAACACTAAACAAACTGTTTATTGGTGAGCTCAACACACACCTTGCTGAGGAGATGGTCAGGCAGCGGCTTGCGGGTCACCCAGGGGTCCATGGAGTAGAGTTTTGCATCGCGGTCAGACAGCTCGATGCGTCTTGGTGTCAGCAGCTTCCTGCGGGTAAACTCCAGCTCGTCGTCGTGCACATTGCTGACATCTGTCACGTCGTAGCCGATCAGGTAGTTTAAGTAGCGCTGGTACTGCAGGGACTCATCTGAGGGCTGCGGACGGGGAGCCAACTGGATCCGCCCCACGTCTTTCTTCAGGGCTTTTTTAAAAACACAACAGTTGTGTTTGACATCATCACAACAGAATAACTCTTTTGACTACATGTTCTGTCACTGGTTGGTGTACCTCTCCAGTAACGGATGCAGTCCAGCGTCTGGAAGACTTGGTGCTTGTCGTAGATCTCGCATATGTTGCCTTTCTTCTGATAGAGCAGGATGCAGTGATCAGGAGAATACCGCTGGTAGAAGTCAGGACAGAGGTTCAGAGTCACCGCCTTTAGCCACACCTGAGCTTTCACCTGCAAGACAACAGAATATAATGTTTGCGTAAAGACACTATAAGCAATATTTTAACATCCATAATGAATCATCAGTACATTACCTGTTCCACCGTCCAGTTTCCAGCGACCTCCAGCAGCAGAGTGTCGGGGCTGTTCCCACCACGCGTCGCAGTGGGCAGGACGAACTCAACAGTGATCTGATCCATGGAGGTGCAGGAGGACGAGGTGATGGCTTTCTTTCTTCTCCTTCTCCGGGTCTCTTCTCGCAGGACTTTGGGCTCTTCGTCGCTCACCTGGATCTGCTGCCCGTCCATCGCCTAGCTGGAGGGGGACAGATAGAATACTCCGCTGTGATCATGTACACATCTCATCTTCGAGTGCCTATAATTAAAATAATTCACCGACAAGTACATTAAGATATAATGATATATGAGGAGTTTGCATTTTTCTCCAGGTGTCAGCATGGGTTTTCTCTGGGTACTCTGGCTTCCTCCCACAGTCCAAAGACATGCAGGTTAATTGGTGACTCTAAATTGTCCATAGGTGTGAATGTGAGTGTGAATGGTTGTCTGTCTCTATGTGTCAGCCCTGTGATAGTCTGGTGACCTGTCCAGGGAGTACCCTGACTCTCAACCATGTCAGCTGGGATAGGCTCCAGCACACTTATCTATCAGGAAACACTGATCTATGACCTCTGACCCCTGGGCTATCATCAATGAACTCTATTCATTCCAACTGCTTTTTGAAAGTCTTGCTCCTGTAACCGGATATAAAGGCAGTGACTGTTAAAAATGAACAACCAGAAGAAATGCAGAGAGGCCCCAAGTCAGGACTAATTTCTTTCGCGATTAATCAACAAATTATTTTTTCTATCAATCTTTCAATCGTTTTGTTTATGAAATTCCTGAAATCAATAAAAAAAATGTCAGTTTCCCAGTCCAATCAACAGTCCAAAATCCGAACATATTCAGTTCGATATAATAAAAAAAAAAAACAGCCACTCTTCACACTGCAAGACGCTACAACCAGAAAGTGATTGACATTTTTGCTTGAACATCTTACATAATAAATCACTTAAAAAATACTTGCCCATTTTGTGTCCTAGTTGAAAAAACGACTAATTGTTTCTACTCCATCTGCATTTACTAATTGTCAGTACGCTAATTATATTTTCATGTTTTCAAAGTAAGACTACAAGAAAAGTTGACCTATACAATATGATTCATACACTGTAATGAACTTCATGCATGGTAAGAATATTGTTCTTCCTGGGATCTATTCCTTTTAATGCTCATATAATGTGTGTATGGAAACTTACAAATGTTAGTGTATAGTATTGTGTAAATACTTAGTCTAATCATCAGGTAATTGGAGCAAAATTCAGCCCCAAACTGGTGATACATACCATATTAAATCATGAAATAGTATACATCTTAATTATTGCACTACCAGGAGCTTGCTTGTTTGTCTGTGTCAATGTTTTAGTCAAGTCCTGTAATTTTGTTTAGTGTTATATGTGAATTGTTTTGTGCACTGTCACATATGTAAAGTTGTTGTGGACCTTTGTTTATGGTCTAAAACAACCATGACAATCCAACAAAGCTAATGTTAAACGAATAAAGCATGAGAAAACATACCATTTGCATTACACAATTTAGGAATACTACTAAAAGCAGTGTGCCGTGATGACAGCTTTATTCATGTATTTTTCAAAAACAAAGTGATGATCTAACAGCTGACTGAAATATCCTCAGTCACAGGACCAAACGGAGTTTCCCTTCTGCTTCTTTTACACCAGCAGAGGAAGTTTTGAAAAGCAGGAAGCAAAACTCGACACAGCATGGATGTTACTATAACTACACACAGTCACACAGGCTGCTGTGGTGACAACTGTGTCTTAATCAATATTAGGTCTGTATCAGTTATTAATAATGGATGTATCAACTCTGAGGAGTGTATATAAATGTTAAACGTGACCATAGCGGAACTGGGTTAGTGTGCGGTGAATGTAACGGTGCAGCTGCCGTAATAATCGGAAGGAGACGCGACACATTTGTAATGCAAAAAAACTTTAAAGTTGTTTTCATGACTCACCAATGAACGTAGACGAAGACGGCGACGAAACCCGGAGCTTTGGGCGGAAGTTTCGGCATTTATGCTACATAAAGAGACCTCAGACCAGAGCGAAAAATGGTTTTAAGTTTGTCGGCAAACTCTGGATGAAGGAAACGCTGCGCCTCTCAGGGAGGTTGTCAAGTCTGCCGGGTAACGAGAACAACACTTCCGGTTTTTCCTTTCAAAATAAACCGCTACAAACAGTCTTATAGGACGTAGGCAGACATACATACAGCCATATTTTAATGTTGTGGTTGTGACTTGATCTTCAGAAATTATGTAAAAGAAAGAATTAAAAATATATGGAAGAAGATTATCTGATTTCAAACAAATAGCACCTTTGTACCATTTAAATATGAGTGTTCACTGCCCTCCAGTGGTCACAGTCAGGAACTGCAACACGGCAGATATTCGAGGGTATCACAGTCATGATATCATGGCAATGACTGTTCTTTAGTTAACAGGCGAGGAGAGTGGCTGAGGTGTGACTTCCTTTTTTATTTGTTTTTTATTCATTCATTCATTTTTTAAATTTTGACTTTCCCCAAAGCTATAAACATTTTTCCTCCCTGAGTGACTGGCGGAAAATGCATGACCCTCCCTCCACCATAAATAAGTTATTTTGATAATTAAAAGGAAAAAGTTGAAGACAAAATCCTGGATTTGAAAACAGGCTTGTTTTTTTCACTCTTGTCTTGCATGCTGGGTAGTTTGGGCAAATAGTTTATTTTTTATTTTTTGCCAAATTTTAAAAGAGACACAGAGTAAAGTGATTTTGGTGAAATGTCACTATTTTAAGCTCATATTTCGTTATTTATTTATTTATTTATTTTTCTGATGGAAGAGTTCGTCGCACATCATGTGTCAAAGGACAATTTCTGTTTTGTGACAAACGATGCAATTTTGCAGATTTTTTAAAGAAAACATGTAGTTTGGAAGCCTAGTTTTCTTTCAAATATGGTGGCAAAATGAATACAAAATACTATCATTCAAATTTGTATGCCCCTCATGAGCCAAAATAAAAAACCACAAGTTCCTACTCAGAGCTTAAAAAAAATTTTTGACATGCCTTCCCCTTTTTGCACCACCACCTCCCCCCTCATAAATAACACAATGAAAAGTATTTTAGTGTCTTTTGTAGTGTTAAGTTTATAAGTGAAAATATTAAGAATTAGTACTGATAAAAACAAAAACAAACAAACAAAAAAAATATACTATAACACTCAAGATTTTTCTTGAGGTTGAAGGATCATGTTATCATGGCTTGATGATGATGAAACTGGCAATTGACATGATGACTTGTGTGTTCACATAGTGTGGACCTACACAAATAAAATAGAATAAAAACTTGAACAGAAAACATAACTGAGACTAAAAATTCCTTTGATACATAATAATAATTAACTAGTAAATATGCCCATTTAAATATGTAATTGTAGTCTCTGGCTTTATTTCAGATTGCTTAGTTAAAGGTTTATTTATTAGACTCTTTTCTAACATTTCTCATTAATTTATTTCCAAAGGATTGACAACAGTGTTGCGAAGTAATCGTGTCTAACTTGACGTGTGCACGTAGTTCCTCGCATCGACCACGAGGGGGCAGTAAACACTCACAATTCTCCATATGTCAGGGGTCAGCTCCATCATGACAGACGTGACAGAATGATCTGCAAACCAGGAAACTGTTGAACCAACTCTACGGTGCAATGAAATAAAATAAAAGTCAAACCAATACTGATGTAAACATTGATGTATGTAATAATCAACTTAATAATAACTTAGAGATATTGAAATAACATTTTTGTTGTGTGTTTGCCATGAATTTTTTGTCATGATTTGGCTACTTTTGATGTCTTTTTTTTTCCTTTTGACTTTAACTAGGCTACTGTCTTCAACTGACTGATGAGACCTGGATATGGTGCATTCACACATAAACCAAGGGTGTCTTTGGACCATCTCTATTCCATCCAGAAATATTCAGTACCCTTTTATTTGTAGTTTAACTGTTACTTATACATGTATCGCTTGAGTACTCGTTATTGTAAAGTAACAGTACTTTTTACCTGCGTACAATTTTTAGCCTCTTCACATCTGACTTAATGAGAAGATGACTCTGATTATGGCTTCACCCTCTCCTGCTAACAGTAGTGAAGCATCTATAATTATACTAAAGAGTGTACTTAGGGATATTAAGGGTTTCATATTGGGTTACAAACATATGTCTGAAACACAGGACCAAGTCTTTGACCGGGTTACTTCATGAAACTACCTGTTGTACTTGTTGCACTGGAAGTATTGTAATTGTGCTGAAGGCTATTTGTCTTAAACCATTCCATGTTTTCCAACCTTGTTTTTATTGTGTCACTGTCTGTTTTATTATCACACATCAGAGATTGCATGCTTCTAGGCTAAACATTTCAGGTCTTTATATTGCTATTAGATAATCTTGGCACCTTGTGAGAATTACGAAATGACTGTCTTGTGTCACAGTCTAATTCATGTGTTAACAATACTGACATTGTGCTAAATTAAGCTATGCCCATTATACAGGAGCTCAAATGTTTTTAATTGCCACTTGTGGTGGGCTACTTTTGTCTCAGCCATCTTTCATCTTCATAACCCACCCAGTGTTTTATTGTTGTGGCCATAATAATGAAGAGAACAAGCTGCACGCAGCTGACCAATCAGAATGAGAGGAGCTGTAGATTGACAGCAGCTCTGGCCAATAGCATCGCTGGAGGAAAGGTGTTTATACCAGCCCCCTTTCCCGTACAAGGCGACTGTTTTGGTGAGTTGAGGAAAGTTCATTGAAATCATTTAAGGGTTTTAAAGCGTTGAATTTGAGAAGTAATCACACCAGTTTAATGATTCTTGTCTTATCTTGGCAGACGAGTAATAACGTGAAGCTGACAACGTTTATTTGTCGCCGTAAATGCAGTTTCGCTGCTCTCTCCGTAAAGCTTCATTGTTGACGTTACTTGTTTTGTTGTAACTGCCTTTGCGCAATAAAATGGCTCGTCTATATTTTGTGTTTAGGCATATTTTCACACCCCGAATCGTGTTGATGCCGTGAAAATGTCCGTTAAAATACAGACGCTTAAGCTTTTTGTCGTTTTCGTCGACGTAACTTCAGCATTTCAACGGTACTTTTGTTACGTGACAACAAATAACGCTGCTTCGTTTGAAGTTTTCCGACGTTTAAAAGCGTTGACACCAGCAGCACTTAATAGCAGTCGATAATATCACAATAGTTAGTTTAGTCTGGGTGCTTAACGTCGTGCTTGTTACTGTTTATTAACTGTTTAGTGCAAATGTATTATCGCTGCCCTTCTGTGTATTGAATGAATGGGCTCTCTATGCGCATGCGTGCAGGATCTCAAAGTTTATAAACAAGAGGGAGTCACATGACGAGAACATTGTGAAATAGATGAGATTAAACACTCTTATCATGTTTACATGTTTGAAACGCAATATTTAAACATATTAAATACAGTTATGTTCATTATAGTGAGCTGGTAAATGTCCTGGAGCTTTGAGAATGTATCTAAACATAGGTGTATTATTAGATAACCAGCCCAGGCATTACCCTACGTCACCCTGGGTCTCCTTATGTCACCCCGACCATTTATAGCATATACATTACAGCTCAGTGTAGGATTGGGTTACTGTGTCTGTGTGTGTCTGTGGCGGGTGGGGGGATTCTGGTATGTAATGCTGATACTTAAAGATTGATATTATATTTTCTACCAGCAACATATGTCCTATAACCTTTCATTTGACAACTTCTAGAAAAAACTACCATGCTAATAAAGTGAGACTTGTTGGCTGTAGAATAAACAGATGTTCGCCGTCTGCATGTTTCAGTGCCTGTGGACATAATGGTTTGGGAGGTGGTGACCCCAGCTGTGCTGTCCAACGACCCCAAACATCAGAGCGTGCGGTATTCTGAGCCTCAGGGTGAGCACACAGGTAATCACAGAGCAGCGGACTGTAGAGTTAACTTGTGTAATTACCGACACAAAACTCTTCCAGTGATTGAGTATTTGTGGAGGGACTCACAAGAGACAGCTGACAAAGAATGGTCAGATTCAAAGCAGCAAAAGCTGAGATATTCAGACTTTTCATCTCTTGTACGAGGCTAGATTTTTAATTATATATATATTAAAACACTACTTTACAGCTTCCATTGTTAGTCCCTTCCTGCCCGGACATCATCTGCCTTCTTAAAACTCCATGTGCACCTCCTGTTTGTGACACAGGCACTCCATTAAAATGTGTTGTTGCCAAGCCCAGGCTGAAATATCCTGAATGACTTAAGACTAGACTTGACAAAATCAGAATAGACTTGCGGCTTGACTTCACTTGGACTTGAGCCTTTTGACTTGAAATTACTTGATACTTTCCCCCAAACCCAAAGATTACTATTTTTTTGTTACTGTTTTTTAAAAAGTGTGCTAGATATCAATTAATTTCCCTTTATTTCATGAATCAACCCGGTATTGTTTGGTGAAAAGCGCATTATGACTTATGACATTAGGACTCGAAACTAATAATAGATGATGATCTAATAACGATAGTATTAATATATCAATAATAAAAAGAACAGACTAATAACAGCTTGGGAATAGATAAAGAAAACACAGTCTTATATTTGATTTGCACTCAGTTTTAGAAAGGTGCTTTACTAACAGTGGTGGGCAAAGTTCTCAAATCAAGTAAACCACAGTGTAGAAATACTCAGTTGCAAGTAAAATTGCTGCATTCAAAATTTTACTTCAGTGAAAGACCAAAAGTATTAGCATCAAAATATACTTCAAGGACTAAAAGTAAAAATACCCACTATGCAGAATGACCCATATCAGAATAACTGAACGTATTTTAAACTGCTGCAAAACAACAAATGTAACCCTGTAGAAGTATTCAGGTGTACTTCCTACACTTTGATCTCATGTAGTTTGTCTGGTCTTATCTTCAGAAGAGATGATGGATGCAGATGGAGACCAACCACATGACCTGCTCTGCTTTGAGCAACACCTCCCCGCCTCACCTGGCTTCCCCACCAGTGACAGCTACATGGAATACGGTACTTAAAACACGAGCACATAACACATGAATCACTCCAGTTTTTTCTTCATTTCTGAACCAAACTTTTCAGCAACTGTTTGTTTCCTCCTCTTAGATGACCTCCCAGACCTGCAGGAGGTCCAGGAGGAGGCGGAGCCAACAGCACCACCGGTCTACCAGGTGGACGTGGGTGTGTCACACCAGGAGCGACACGCGCACACACAGCCTCCTGACACACGCTGGCTGACGCAGCTGGCTCACATCGCCACTGGACCTCAGAGCCCACTGCTGCAGGAGCCTCTTAACAGCAGGTAGGCGTGCTCTGTACTGAAACATGAAAATTATTGAGGACGGGAATGAATGTCGTATACAATATATGGCTGTAATGTGTCTCCCCAACCATGTTACAGATCTAAAAAAATATATAAATGCATTTTTGATTTGGGGGTGAACTGCTTGTAATTGTATAATGTAGAACGATTGTTAAAACCCCAAAGTCCTGAAGACAACACTGAGGAAATGACCTCGGTGTCCTCACTGGTAGTTACAACCTTGCTTTTAAGTTTTCAGCCCTACGTGTCAAGTCTGTAGATTCTCTGTGTTGTTGGCACACGCTCACACACAGCCTCCATTCCACTCATGAGTCTGTGTCATTTTCAGCTCCTCTTCAGTCTGCCTCTCCAGCACCAGCAGTAATCTACATTCCTACGCTCGGCCTCCTCCTCCTCTCCCCAGCAGCACCTTGTCGCCCCCTAGAGGTCATGGCAGGGAGCGTCGGCGCAGCAGGGTACAGCTCATATTTATCCGTTTCTTCTTTACTTCTGAAGAACAAATAAAGTATCTTTTAATATGTTTGATTAGTAATACTGACTTGACTCACCTCGTGTTTCCACAGAAGAGCAGTGAGTGTGGTTCTGCTGTGTCAACCAGATCCTCTCTATCTGACGATGAAGACATGGGCTGGAGCTTCTCCTGTCCACCCACCGCCTGGCACTGCTTTCTCAAAGGTAGACACACACCCAGATACACACACATTTACTGCTCTGTCACACTCTTTTATTTATCTGCTGGGAAGAATTTTATTTGAGGTTATTGTTTATATCTCAGTGCAGCTCTTCTCTGTCTTCAGGCACTCACCTGCGTTTCCACCACGGCTCTAATGTGGAGTGGCAGGATGTCGAGGACCTGGACTCTGCTGATGAAGACTCTGGTGATGAGGAACAATCCAGGTCTCTGAAGGTACATTTGCAAGAAGCTTGTGGCTAACTATGTTTCAGTCGACTTTTGATTTGGTCTCCATCTTAATGCAGTATATGTGTGTGTGTGGACTGCCCCCAGAGATCTTCACAACCGTTTACAAACTCTCACATGACTCGTGCAGTGTAATCCAAGTGTCATTTATCCAGTTGTGTGCTCAGTACTTTGCAAACAGAAAGCACTTTCCAACAGGGAACTGAACCAAAAGTGAAACTAAATGAATTCAACATAACACGGGTTGAGTAACTGATACACAAATGATCATTTGTGGGCTGAAGTATTCCTCTAAAGTGCTGTATATAACAGTAGCAGCAGCAGCAATCTGTGTAATATAAGTATAAGAAAAGGATCCACCAATATAAAGAAGTCGTACATAATGAGTAAGAGCACTGCTTTCTGTTTTGCAGAGTTATGGCTCTGAGGGTTTGCAGCTTGTGGAACATTCAGAGATTGTGCTGTCTGGTCAGACTGTCCTACAGCTGACCTTTGACCCTGGAGTATTTGGACATGCTCCCATGACCGCCCGGTGCCAACTTGACCACCCCTTCTACGTCAAAAACAAAGGTAGGAGTGGTAGGAGAACACTGGAACTGTTAAAAACATATCATCTTCTTCACACTCTGTTTTACTTTCTATCAGGGTGGTCGTCATTTCACCCGAGCTTGACCGTGGTGCATTATGGGATACCATGCTATGAAATGGAGGTTGGAGATGTGTGCCTCCCTCCAGGACACAGAGATGCCAAACACACCGACGACTCGCAGGTCTTTGACACATTTAGGAGGTAAACCTAAAACTGCAAAAAGGACAATCAGCAGATTAGTTAGTGAGTGTGCAACATTTGAATTTATATATGTGTCTTCCTCAGTTATGATTTCACTCCTCTGGACTCCTCTGCGGTTTACGTGTTGAGCAGTATGGCCAGGCGGCGGCGTGCGTCCCAGTCCAGCGGGGGAGCTGTTTCTCCAGACAGAGACACATCACAAGGTACTGTGCTTTAGATCTTATTTAGAACAGACATCCTTCAGTTTACACAATACAAAAATACACTCAAGGCAAACCTGTCAATTGTGGATGTGCTTAAAACCTGCAGACGGCCACAGTCCAGGTCACTCCCACTCTCCTCGTCAAAAGCCAACCAAAGCCCAGCAAGCCAGCCCAGCAGGAAGTAATAACGTCACGCCCCAAAAGTGCAAGCGGCCAATGAACGCCTTCATGCTGTTTGCCAAGAAGTTCAGGGTGGAGTACACACAAATGTACCCGGGCAAGGACAACAGGTAGGTGTGCCCTGTTTCTGCGTGTGTGTTGTGAAGCCGAGGTGTGTCAGTGTTTGTTCTAAGGACGTGTGTGTTTTTCAGAGCGATCAGCGTCCTCCTCGGGGAGCGATGGAAGAAAATGCGAAGTGAGGAGCGACGGGCGTTCACAGTGCAGGCCAAAGCCCTCGCAGACGAACAGAAAAGACTCAACCCAGACTGCTGGAAACGCAAACGAACCAACTCTGTAAGGACACACACACACACACACACACACACACACACACACACACAGACAGTGCTTAATCCAGTGCTTTATACTGCTGTCTAATTTCTCCTCTGTGTTTCACAGGGTTGTCAGGGAAATTAAGGCTGCAGACAGGATCAGAACGACTGGCACAGCCTGCAGGAGTACACACATGCTCACACACACGCATTCAGAGGTGACAAGGAAAAGAAATCTATGCATAACTGAAAATAATGCTTCAATATTATATTGTTTTAACAACAGACTTGTCTTGTTCTCCCAAAGTGAGGATTTAATTCAGTGTTTTTAAAGATCCTCAGAGATCTTGTCACAGTGAAAGGAGCATTGAGCTGCTCCCCATAAATGTCACTTCTCTTTCTTTATCTTAAAAGGTGCTAAATGTAACATTTTAAAGTGTATAATGTTTATAGTAATTATAACAAATTATGAAACATTAGATTTTAAAGCTGCAGAGCACCGTAGCGTCTCCCTCTAGAGAGAACATTTTATTC
Source organism: Epinephelus lanceolatus (assembly GCF_041903045.1). Taxonomy (NCBI): domain Eukaryota; kingdom Metazoa; phylum Chordata; class Actinopteri; order Perciformes; family Serranidae; genus Epinephelus; species Epinephelus lanceolatus. Next base: position 27,467,087 of record NC_135756.1, read on the forward strand.
CAAATGAAATTACAAAGCAGGTCAACTGATGACTGGAGTTCATCATCAGAAGTGATATTACAGGAATGTGACAAAAAATTTAAACAGAGATTCTGGGGTTTTTTCAGTTTCTCATCATGTGCTTGAAACAGGTGGAAGTTGTGGTGCTGTAGCATTTTAGGTAAAGTAGATAATGTAGCTATTTTCCCAAAATTCTATATTATATACAAAGAAATATATATTAAGTACTTTATTGCCTGTATTACTTGCATTTGCACAGTGTATTGCACAAGACTACATATTTTACCTTTGCTTTCATGTAAATTAACACGAAATATTTAGTTGTTAAACAAATGTACACCATAAATTTTAACTAGTGGTCCTGGGGTTTTACTTTGTTAAACCTGAGAGAGCCAGGCCTTTTTTAGAGACACACGTTATACCTTTTTTTTTTTTTTGTAAAAGGCCTTACTATTTTCTATTTTCAGTTCAGGGGGCAGAATCCCTTTACTTCTCTGGTAGGCTTTTATTTTGAAAAAGGAAGTGATAAGTTTCCCAACAGAACAGAAACAAAGACTAATCGAATGAATGCTGTGGGCCTATTAAGCTCATTGTAGCACAGGTACTAGTAATAGCATTTTTTATCTGCCCTTAACTTATTTTATGGCTGTTATTTGAAAATGTATGATAATTGATACAAATTGTCACAAAGGATATAAAAGCATATGGATATGTACAGAAAATTGCCACTATGGCCCAGGCAGCAAGATGACATGAGGACTGGATTTGTCAGCCATCATCTAAGCTGCTGAAGTGTCCTTGATTTTAACAACTCTATGTGCCATAATATTTTTTTTTTAGCTGCGTTTAATATAGTATAGTATGTTAGTGCTTAATGAAAGCAACATTAATACAGCTGAGGCTTTATTTCAAATTTCTGAGAAAAGATTTAATGAAAAAAAAAAAAAATTCTGCTCCGTGTATAAATAAACACAATTATTATCTCAGAATTTTTAATAATTTTTTACAAGGAAAAAAATCTGGTCTTGTTTTTCTGAATTAACAAGATTGTTATCTATGAGGTTTATCTATCCAATGAGTAGTGATGGCTTTACTTCATGTCAAAAATAGGAAAGGTTATAAAACAATATCTAGCCTCTGTTCGGTAGATAGTATGCACTCTGAGAAAATTCAAAACATTTTGTGGACTAAAATACTCCAAGTTGTTACTAACAGTGAACTCTTTGCCATAAACTTTTAATTTGATATTATGATTAAAAAAAACATGAGGTGTTTTTGTTTTTAATTAGGATGTTGTGGACTTGAGCGTGTCTACATGCACCTTGGAATAATTTTGGCATTCAGTTTTCATCCAGTTCTTTGGCTCAGATGATGGCGGTCTAGAGAAATGTTTGCTTATGATCACATGCAGTTTGAAACAAAGAGGACTGTTGTAATAAAGGACTTTAAAAAAATGCCTGTCAAATAGGCCTGAAAATGTACTGATTGTACTATAAGACAGCTTGATGCCACACAGACCTTTCAGTCTTTTAAAGTGAAAATTGGACCCCTGCCTAAAAATGTTAACACTTAAAAAAAGCCACAGCATCATGGCTGTTGTCTAACTAACAGTTATTTTTAAAAAAATATCCAGAGCCTTTTTTACTTGAACCAGGTGTAAATAAAACCCAGCCTCTGTACTGTGACGTTATCTCAAGTACTGATTGCATGTAAACACAACCACTGCAAACATGATGAGCATCATTTGGACGCTGACAGGGCTGTGAGAAGCCAGATGTGATGTGCAGAGTGTGAAGGCAGGATGGGGATCTGCTTTGGGTTTATGTGCTTGATATTTTAAAGTAAAATTAAAAAAAAAAAAAAATACTCCCAGGGTGGGCACTCATATTCTCACTGCATAACGAGGTTTATTTTCAATGCACTATATACACTTTATCTTATGTGACTGCTACAATATAATGTGTCATCACAAATATTAATATGATTATATAGAAATATATATTTTTGGTTTTGACTTAATCTTTGTTAACCTCTTATGGTGCATTGATTATTTAACACGTGTTTGTCTGAACTATCATGTCATGTACAGGTTGATCAGGGGAGACAATGCAATACAATGTATGATAATATAAATAAAAGCATGATAAATCTGTAATCCTATTTGTCTGTCTTTATATGACTATTAAAGAAAATACAGGGATAAGTTTGGGTCTAAACAAGAACATTTTATTTTCCCCCTCCCAGAAAAAGAAACAAGTTTAAAATCATAAACAAAGTTTCAAACAAATCTTAAATCTTGCCGCTTCAACCTGTTGCTATGTACATACTGCACCAGCTCATGGCTGGAGATAAACGTATAGACATTAAGCTGCTACTGTAATCATAAAGATAATAAAAAGAGATAACATTCCATTAAAACTATAAACATGATCAATATTTCCAGGCTAAAATTATCAAATAGGATCCACACAGTTATATCGTATATGTGTAAATGACTAGAAAATCACTTTTTATAGTAAAATAGAAAATATATAGAGGTACAGTATAAACATACAGTAATTTGGCCTTTTTATGTATTCAGGGATATTTACACAGAAAGAGTTCAGACATATTACAGTTAGATAAATCACTGTCTGCTTCAGTAGAAGTAGCCTCTATAGTTTGTGCCATTTTGCATCCCCAGAGCTAAATAACAGTACAGAGTGGATGCAAAACAGGTACAGATAGAAGCTACGACATTGTTTGAAAGTGATTCAGAGGTTGAGTGATCGTGTCTGATGCAACGAGACATTTGGACTCCCTCGACATGAAAACAGTCATAGTAAGTGGCACAGGGATGCAGAGCAAGTCACGGCTCTCAGCTTATGAATTTCATTTTCAGGCTGTGGTTTAACAGAATAGAAAATTTGTACTTGTTTTATTATAGCTGATTATAATGACTGATCATTTTGTTGCAGGAGTGATTTTAATATTTTCTGCACTTTATCAAAACTGGTTACCATTGGAATTCATTGTTAAAGGAACACTTCACCCCTCAAATGATCTTTTGTATGTCAATTAATCACCACCACGTGTTATGTTGAATTAGTCAAGAAATCTTTATCTCGCATGTTTCCACTGTGAATGAAGAATCCAAAAACTGAGAAAAGTCTTAATGAATTGAAGTCATAGGGGTCCATGTTTAACAACAGCAAACTAAATCAAAACATCTGTTTAAAAACTCTCACACAACTCATGCAATATAATCCAAGTCTCATTTATACAGTCATATGCTTACAGTAGTACTTCCCAGTGGAGACCTAAACAGGAAGTGAAACTTGTCTATGCTCTCTTCAAAGCCAAACTCAATTGACATCAACAGTAATTTCACTTGGCTGACCACAGGAGCTGCTGGTCTACAGCTGCCTTGATCAGTTAGTTTGTGTTATTGTGTGACTATTGTGTTATAAAGGGATGGATTCACCAAACTCACACAACACTACAAACTAACTGATCGAGGCAGCGGTAGACCAGCAGCTCCTGTGTTGAGCAAAGTAAAATTATTGTTTTTGTCAATGGAGTCTGGCTTTGAAGAGAGCATAGAAAAGTGTCACTTCCTTTTTAGCTCTGCCCTGGAAAAGGCTCTCTGTTTGGGAAGTTTGTAAACAGGAGTTTTGACATTGCAGCTATACAAATGTTCTATAGTTTGTTAACAATAATGACTGTGTATGCAGTGCTCTTAGATGCAATGTATTGAGCCTGTTTTTATTTTATGTTACTGTATTTTATTATCACTATCATTCTCAATTTCTATTTCCCTTTTTAATTGACTGTTTTTATTGTTTTAAATTGTGTCTTGTTGCTTTTAATGTCTCTGTAAAGCACTTTGAATTACCTTGTGTTTAAATGTGCTATACAAATAAACTTACCTTGCCTTGCCATTGTTTTGCTGTTGTTAAATATGGACCCTGATAACTTTAATTTATCAGGAATTTTCTCTTTTTTGGATTGTTCACTCACCATGAAGGCAAGCAAGAAAAATGAAGTTTTCAACATAAATTCAGCTTAACACGAGGTGAGTAACTGATAAACAAATGGTCATTTGGGGAAAAAAGTATTCCTTTAATTGACATAAATTTAAACTGCCACCTGTCAGATCTTGTGTGGAATATCCCTTTAAATCCCAGATTGCATCTTTTACAAAACATTTGACAACATCTTATCTCCTCTCCAACTTTTACGTACGAAAGTAACGAGCGCAACAGGACTTTAAGAAAACAGAAAAGAAACAAATTATCACAGATCATTATTTTGGCATATTAGTCACACAGTTGTATCAAAACAGGTTTAAAGTACAATAACATGAATTACAAAAGGCACAGGGTACCAGAGACAGATAAACAGATAAATTCAACAGCAGTAAATACCAGCAGTCAATATACTGTCACGAGTGAGGCCTTAGGAGATTTTGGTAATTCAAAATATTTCTCTATATAAGGATGTGTGGTAGTTTGAGCCCCAAAATCTGCTGGTTAATGTGCAGTGCATAAAAAATGTAGGACAAGAGATTAGGAGAATGTAATTTCCTGCATTGCTTCTTTTCTTTTTAACAAGTCATCTTGTTCTTTTATTTGTAACTAATTTGTATAATTGTATTTTTGTTTTGCCTATTTTCCAATTTCTATTTTTAATCATATTTATTTCTTTTTCTTTTTATTTATTTCTATTTCTTTTTTTATTTCTTCCTGTCTTTTAGAAGACAGGAAGTGATTTTAAAAAGGCAAAGAGACCACTAATTAAAGAAATAAATGTTAAAGAAAGATTAAAATAGGCGGACGTTATGAATTTAAAGTAGGTCTGTTATTGGAATTAAATAGCTGACTCTTTCCATCATTAAGAAAAATAATTTCCAGTGATAAATTATGAACTTTTTGTTTTTTTTATGTGTGTTTATATGAAATTCATTTAGTTTTTAATGAAACCCCTCAAAAGGTTTGTGTTGAAGCTCTGCGGCTTCAGGCTCCATGCTGACCAGCAACAGAAACACAGATGGAACGTTTGTAGGTTCTTGTTGGAAAGGCAGTGAAGCTTTTTTGGTACCACTTCCTCATAATGACACTGTTGTAAAGGACTAATGACTTTATTTATGGTTAATAAATCATGTTCTGATGCTTCAGAGATCAGTTATTAAGCCATTCATTAATAAATGCACATGAGGTTTTTACTTTCTAATAAACCATATAGAACAGTGTTATAATTTTACTAAAAAGATTTTGGTCCATATCATCTAAAGCCCTTTCTGACCAGTCAAAGGGAGTTTTCACAACCTGGCAACACAACCATTGCTTATCTAAAGACGTATAACTGATCTATAAAGAATAAGTAAATTATTTATTAACCATTAATAAGAATAAATCCTTTATAAATGATGCCTCATGAGAAAGATACCTTTCTCTTTTAAAAGTTCACAGTTCACCCAAAATTAAAAAACACATATTTTCCTTCTTACATGTAGAGCTATTCATCTGTTAAGATTGTTTTGGTGTGAGTTGCAGAGTGTTGGAGATATTGGCTGTAGAGATGTCTGCCTTCTTTTGGATATAACAGTAGTAGATGGCACTCGGCCTGTGGTGCTTAAATGGCCAAAAAAATAAGCTTCCTTCTATGCAGTGATATGGTTGGTGGGTGTAGTTCAATAGAAAGAAAATAGTTCCTACATGAAACTGCTCACAACAAGATCTTTATATTATCTTGAGTACCCGGGTCATGATTTCTGGAAAGAGACATTGCTTTTGAGTTTGAGTTGTCAAATTTATTTTTGGGCATTTTGAGCACCACAAGCTGAGTGCCATCTAGTTCCATTTCATTTGAGAGAAGACAGACATCTCTATGGCCAATATCTCCAACACTCTGCAACTCACACCAAAAATAAAATAATAAATAGTACTATGTTAAAGAGGGAAAATATGTATATTTGATTTTTGGGTGAACTGTCCCTTTAAAAGGACGCGTATGACCAATTGGCCACTCTATCTGACATGATAGTCAGTCTATACTGGTGTGAATTCTGTGTATGTGTGTGCATGCGTCTGTGTCTTTGTCTGTGTTAGTGTGTGTGAGTGTGTCTACATAAGTGACTCCAAGCTCTCAGCGATGTTCGTCTGTCCCAGTGGTACAGATCCATTGGTTTCTGGACTCTGCAGGGCTCTCTGGTCTTCCTGGCTGCTCACCAGACTCAGCACTGCTCGGTACAGATACTGGTACTGCTCCTGTGGGGGCAAAACACAGCTTCAAGATTCAACCATCTGTTCATATTAAAAAATTTCCCCTCATCAGCTATTGTTGTTTTCAATTATTCAGAATTTCACTGGTGAACGGCTGAGGTGAAGTTGCTTCTGTAATTGTCATTTTTCATTAAGTGGTGACAGAGAGACATGGAAGTATGACAAGATTTTTGTGTGTGTGTGTGTGTGTGTGTGTGTGTGTGCGCGCGTGCATGCTTACAATATCATTAAAAACCCCAGGCCTCATGAGGTTGGTCATCCGTGCCACCTGGTAAACATCGACTGCTCCCTCCTCCTCTAGCTGACTGGACAGGGTGGTGAGGGCACAGAACAGCCCTGATGTAGCACCTCCCAACCTACACACACACACACACACACACACACACACACACACACAAACACATACAGTACAGGCCAAAAGTTTGGACACACCTTCTCATTCAATGCGTTTTCTTTATTTTCATGACTATTTACATTGTAGATTCTCACTGAAGGCATCAAAACTATGAATGAACACATGTGGAGTTATGTACTTAACAAAAAAAAGGTGAAATAACTGAAAACATGTTTTATATTCTAGTTTCTTCAAAATAGCCACCCTTTGCTCTGATTACTGCTTTGCACACTCTTGGCATTCTCTCCATGAGCTTCAAGAGGTAGTCACCTGAAATGGTTTCCACTTCACAGGTGTGCCTTATCAGGGTTAATTAGTGGAATTTCTTGCTTTATCAATGGGGTTGGGACCATCAGTTGTGTTGTGCAGAAGTCAGGTTAATACACAGCCGACAGCCCTATTGGACAACTGTTAAAATTCATATTATGGCAAGAACCAATCAGCTAACTAAAGAAAAACGAGTGGCCATCATTACTTTAAGAAATGAAGGTCAGTCAGTCCGGAAAATTGCAAAAACTTTAAATGTGTCCCCAAGTGGAGTCGCAAAAACCATCAAGCGCTATAACGAAACTGGCACACATGAGGACCGACCCAGGAAAGGAAGACCAAGAGTCACCTCTGCTTCTGAGGATAAGTTCATCCGAGTCACCAGCCTCAGAAATGGCAAGTTAACAGCAGCTCAGATCAGAGACCAGATGAATGCCACACAGAGTTCTAGCAGCAGACCCATCTCTAGAACAACTGTTAAGAGGAGACTGCGCCAATCAGGCCTTCATGGTCAAATAGCTGCTAGGAAACCACTGCTAAGGAGAGGCAACAAGCAGAAGAGATTTGTTTGGGCCAAGAAACACAAGGAATGGACATTAGACCAGTGGAAATCTGTGCTTTGGTCTGATGAGTCCAAATTTGAGATCTTTGGTTCCAACCGCCGTGTCTTTGTGAGACGCAGAAAAGGTGAACGGATGGATTCCACATGCCTGGTTCCCACTGTGAAGCATGGAGGAGGAGGTGTGATGGTGTGGGGGTGTTTTGCTGGTGACACTGTTGGGGATTTATTCAAAATTGAAGGCACACTGAACCAGCATGGCTACCACAGCATCCTGCAGCGACATGCCATCCCATCCGGTTTGCGTTTAGTTGGACCATCATTTATTTTTCAACAGGACAATGACCCCAAACACACCTCCAGGCTGTGTAAGGGCTATTTGACCAAGAAGGAGAGTGATGGAGTGCTGCGGCAGATGACCTGGCCTCCAC